>NW_027528357.1:6354676-6409891 GCF_008692635.1 Crocuta crocuta
GAAGTTGCCTCCCTGCTCTGAACTGGAGAGTCTTGACAGCAAATGCTTGCTGGGCATCATGATTTAATAATTACAATTGAAAAGGTTAGTTAAGAATGACTGACTGACATCATGAAACAAATGAAAGATGACGAGGGTGGATTTTGAGCTCCAATTCCCCCATGCCAGGGAAGTGTTCGACACGGTCTCTGCCTGGGTGTGCCTGGGACCTCGTCTTTTGGACTGTCATATTCTAGTCATTCACTTATCCTCTTCGGCATCTTATTGTTACCCTGCACTGAGTCAAGATGGGGCCACAGTGGATTCTTTTATAAATGTTTTGTTTTTAATTGTTGCCCAGAACCCTGTCCCTCTGTAACGGCCTGCAGTAGGCAGGCTCCCTTTTAACTGTATCTCCCCAGCTGAAATAATATGTTACTAATTTGCTTCTGCACAAATGTGTGTCAGGCAAAACCTTACAGGAGGGTCGGTCTTCTTGCTCTGCTTTACATTACAGTGGGAGTGTGCATTACATAAAATATTCTGACATTTTGGCAGAAAGACAACAACTTGTAAAATGGGGCTGGGGGCGGAGGGGGGTGGCTCATGGAAATGAACCACTCTGTATAAAACGTTGATTCTGTGTTATCCTATTAGATAATCCTTAGTGTCTCATGTCCACTCTAAGGGAATTAAACTTGAGATAACGAAGAGAAGTGCTAGGAGGCAGCATCTATAGAACATATATACTTTCAGGGAAATCTTTAGATACAATTTTGTCTCTACACATGACTTACAAAGATTAACACATACACTAATAAAATGTAAGAAAACATACATTAAAGTTGGTTAAAGATTAGACAGAAGGAAAATAGAGTAAATAATCAGATGCACCAAAGAGAGAAGTCAGTGCAAAATACAAAGAGTGAAGTCAGTTAAGTTATAAATATTTGCAAGTAATGACTGCAAAGTAGTCTCTGAGCTTTCTAGTAGCCCACATAGAAAGGCAACCACTGCAATAGTTTGGTTCTAATAGTTCTAATCCTGGACATGACTATTTAGAGGAATATACACCATTTTATTCAGTGAACATTCAAATATAATTGTTTTATGTTTGACTCTGTATACCCAGTGCTAGGCATACTCTATCCCTGGCAGAAGAGGAAAAGCTTAAACATTCATTGCATGAAAAGATGAATACACATCCTAGGTCAAAATCTGGCAATAGTGAAACTATAACTTCCTATTATCTCCTTGAAATTCTTTAGCAGACTTCACTGTTTGTGATCACATTGACTTTCACCTATCTATGGTCATAACCAATTCAGAATGGTTCACATCTAGACCTTTGAAGACCTTCTTCATTGGTTTGCTAAATATGATTGTTTGTACTCAGTATTATGCAGTAACTGCTTGAGGCTTAAATTCCTCAAATCGTATTATTCCAAGTATAAATTTTAGTGTGTTTTAATATATTATTGTATATGTTACAATATCCATTTAGCAGATCCTTATTTTTAAGGTTCACTCTTCATAAGCATAAGACTACAAGATGCAAAGAAAACAGTGAAATACCATTTATAGTGTGTGGGTGTGTGTGCACTTGTATCTTAGAGTTATGAATTCATAATCTCATTCACATGTAAAATGTATATGGTCATGATATGAATAACAGTGTGGAAGAGGAGGAAACAGGTCAGAAATACTGAGAAGGAAAAAAAAACAAATAAAAAAGAAATGTATTGTTTAAGCCATTTAGAGTGGTACTTTGTGTCTGATTCTTTATCAAAAGCACAAAGCAGTTTCTGAATATGAGCATAATTGCATGTGCCTCTTTATTTGCAATAATTTTATTTTGGCATTTCAAATTGAAATCACCCATTAAGATATTATTTTAGTTGCTGAATGTACTAAATCATTGGAAACAAACCATGTAAGGGGATAGGCATGCTTCCGAAGAAATCTGTTCTGAGTAAGACAAGTGTACTTCATTTTAACAAGGCATTCATAAGTCCATTGCTGGATTCCAAAACATTTCCACTGTGCTGCATTCACACAACTAGTCTATAAATGTACCAATTTAGTTCTGACACATCAAGCATAAATTTTACTTTGAAAGTCTCGCTTGACTGAGTTTTACAGGTGTCCATATTGTTCTATGATAAAAGGTGACATTTGGGCCATCCTGGATAAGGTTGTGCTGGATTGTCAAAATGTTCACAATTTCCTTTTGTTCTGGTTCAGTTTTGGTGTCTAGATCATCTTTCACCTGTTAGCACTTTCATTTCACCATCATTCCTGTAGATTAGTATATTTCACAGATAGGGTGTTAGCTGGATATATTTCATCCAGACTCTATACATTGTGCCTAACCAACATGTCATAGCATTAGACCTGGCTTAGAGGTCACTTTTACAACCCATGAGGAAAATAAACCATGGGAGCTCAGTAGCACACACATCCATGATCAGCAGTAGTCTTCTTCTCTGATAGCTATTCCACCTTATGAAAGAGCACATGCAGAGTCTTTAAGAGAAAAGAGAATAACTTCTTAACCAGCCAGATCAGCCAAATAAACTCTGGTGATTGCCGGAGTGAGAGATCACATCCGGGCTGACCTCATGTCCAGTCATGAGTTATATCAGTATTTCTAGAATGTTAAATTGAGGGAAAAAAGATCAGGAAGGAGCAAGAGATAGCATGAGGGTGACTATATGATTTATTACTAAGACTAGAACAATTATGATCATAAAAGAGGGTGATACAATTATACTGGGAAAACAAGCATACACCAGAACTTTCCTAGGAAAACTGGAGTGCATGATGCCCCTGGACAGCACCAGGCCAGTAACTTCCTTCAAAAGGCTTATATCTTAATATAGGAAGCCTGACCAAAAAAAAAATGTATAGTCCTTATAAATCAATAAACCATGAGAAATATAAGTTTAAGACTGTACTCAGGAGCAGGAAAGTCAGTATGATTAGTAATATTTGGAGAAATAGTTTCAGCTGCCTATAACTGAAGAGTGAACTAATTTAGAATCGGAAACTCGTATCAATGCAAATGAAGAGGTAAACAAAGTGAAAGTAAATAATGTTCTTGTTCCACTTGGGGTATATGTGGTATTAACTCTTTCTGGCCACTAGGGGACCACTTCGTACTTTGCACATTGCCTTGAACCACTTTATACCATACTGCTGATAGAGTAAAGAAGACCACAGGATGTTAATTATGTCAGGGTCCTGTAACATCTCTTGACTATACAGCACATGCCAGTAATTGATTATATGATACTGTTGTCTAGTTGCTTCAAGTGTCTTAGTTTGGTTTGTTCCAACTCGTGGACTTCTTAGATGTGTCTGAAATATTTGGGACATCCAGCCAAATGCCTGGGCAGAGCTGGGCACTCAGGAAGAATTGGATCCATATTTTTCTCTGTTTTTGATTTGAATAATATCCCTATCTGGGAACTCCCCTAGCTCTTCCCTAAATATTGAACTCTGATTTCAGGTAATAATTTGAGTTTGTAAATAACAAAAAATAATAATAATAATTACAATTATCACATACCTACTAGGGACCAAGTGCTGTGTATTTATATCTAAACATATTTTTCTAATACTACAATGCTCCCAAGAAAGAGTTGTTTTCTCATATTAAAGATGAAAAAACTGAAAATTTGGAAGAATTTCTCACCAAAGGTCTAAGACTAAACAGATGGGCCAAAGATGAAATTTCTTTTTTTTTTTTTTTAGTTTTTTAATGTTTTATTTATTTCTGAGAGAGAGAGAGAAAGAGAGAGAGAGACAGCGTGAGCAGGGGAGGGTCAGAGAGAGAAGGAGATACAGAATCTGAAACAAACTCCAGGCTCTGAGCTGGCAGTCAGCAGAGAGCCCGACGTGGGGCTCAAACCCATGAACAGTGAGATCATTACCTGAGCCGAAGTCAGACGCCTAACTGACTGAGCCACCCAGGCATCCCCAAAGATGAAATTTTCAAAGTTGATATGATTTTGCTTGTCCCACAACAGGAAGGGAGAAAAGACAACTAGTCACATGGCTCTTGTCATGATGTCCATGAATCCTAGTCTCCAAGCAGAAACACACAAAATTATCTCACTGAGAAATTTCTACAGACTCTGTACAAAAAGTTGCTATGGACTCTGTCTACACCGTGACATCTGCCTCACGAGCCCCCACACATCCTTCCTCATCACCTACTGAAGGGGGAATTCAGGCTGTCATCCTGGAAAGCAGCTCTGTGTCACCTTAGACAAAGAGGTACCAAGGCACGTGTGGAATGCTAAGGCATCAGCACCCTCAAAAATCTCACTGCCTGACATTACTTGTTGTGGATATTGGACATTTTGTTTGATTGTTTTTAATTCTATTAATTTTATTATAATTTTATATAGCTTTTATCTAAAGTGTGATAGATAGATAGATAGATAGATAGATAGATAGATAGATAGATAGATAGATGAAGGACAGATAGATAGAGACTACTTCAAGGCTTGTGCCACATATCTACCAGGGAACTTCATGTGAAAATTCTGAAGCAAGCACGCTCACTAACCTCGAGTTTTAGACTGTCATTATACTAACTATATTGTGACTTTTTAAGATTTACCATAAAGCTATGAAAGGACAGGACCATATCTTATTCATCTCTGAATTCCCAGTCTTCAGCATACTTCCTGGCACATACTTCCTGACACACAGCAACTTAAAAAGAGAGGAAAAAAATGAGCCACCCATCTATCACCCAAATGCCAATTTAATTTCCAGTGGAAAATCCGATGCCTTCCTCTGAAATTGCCAGTGAGGCCGCTAGCTACAATTCCTTCTTGAAAATACTTGCCTACATCAACTTCTGTGCCCTGCATGGGGCATCTGCTCTTTTACCTCTGCCCTGAGATTGACCCCAATTGCCTCTCCACAGAGGTTTTATATCCTAGCAACACAAACACAAACCATTAAAGTTGAATATTAGATATCCCTGGGCTGAGCAGCACTGCAAGCGATGTTGCCGTGTATCCCTGTCATCAGTTCTCTCTTGTCTACTCTCCGTTCTGTCCACTCGAAGTGTCTATTCATTTCTAGTAGACAGGATTTGAGCTATTTCTTTTGTTTCCTTTTGTCCAGCTATTCTAGGTGCTAAGGTATCACCTGCAATCCTAAGGGATGTACAGAATTATTTTCAGATATCAAAGTCTTTGCCAACTCTTAAGATGAAATATAATTTTTAACCTCACAATGCAGAGAAGGAATGAAGGAAAGAAGGGAGTGGGAAGAGAGAGGGGGAAATGAGGAGAGCAGAGTGGGGAGAGGACTGTGGAAGCCGCTTACAGCCTGTGGTTGTTGTGTAAGTATACAGGGAAATTGTGTTTCAGTCTCAAAACTACGATCAGCCTCTTACTAAAGCATATAACTTACTTGGGAAACACGCTTTCTTTCCTTCTGTCCCTGACTCCTGCTCCTCTCTTTTTAATGACACGGGATCAACATAAACAGCACATATTTAAAGTACACAATTGGATTTTTCAACATATGTAGACACCCACAAAACTGTCATCGCAATCAACAGAATGAATGTATCCACCATCCCAACACCTGCTCAGCCACTTTGTAAAACCATTAAACCTTCCCCAGCCCCTGTCCCTTCCCCTGTTCTCAAGAAATCACTCATCTGCTTTCTGTCACTATAAATTAGTTTGCATTCTCTAGGATTTCATATCAATGAGATCGTATAACATTTATTCTTTTTTCAGTCAACATAATTATTCTGAGATCCATCATGTTTTCCATATGTAAATAGTTCACTATTGTTCTTTGCTGTGGAATTCCGTTGTATGCATATATCAATATTTGTTCATCTATTCATGAATCCTGAGGTTATTTCCAGTTTGGCCATTACAAATAAGACCAATAAGAATATGATATGTTTTCATTTTTCATGGGTAAATATCTAAAAGTGGAATGTCTGGATCGTATGATAGGTATGCATTTAACATTTTAAGAAAACCCTGCACTGTTTTCTGAAGTGGTTGTACCATTTTAGGTCCCCGCCAGCCCTGTGTGAGAGTTCTAGTTCCTCTGCATCCTTGTCTACATTAAGTCTGGCCAGTCTTTGAAATTTTAGCCATTCTAATAGTTGTGTAATGGCATCTTGTGGTGCTTTTAACTTGTAGTTCCCTCACGTCTAATGTTGTTCAACATCTTTTAGATGCTTATATGCCATCCATGTATCTTCTTTGGTAAGCTATATGTTCAGATCTTTGCCCATTTTTAATTGGAGTTTTTGTTTTCTTATTATTGGATTTTAAAGTACTTTATTTATCCTAGATTTAATTCTTTAACAGATAAAAGCTTTGCAAATATTTTCCCCCAGTCTATGGCTAGTCATTTCATTTACTTAACAGGGTCTTATAAAGGGCAGTTGAGTGGCTCAGTCAGTTAGGCATCCAACTCTGGATTTTGGCTCAGGCCATGATCTCACAGTCATGAGGTCGAGCCCCACTTTGGACTGCACACTAAGTGTGGTGCCTGTCCAAGGTTCTCTCTCTCCCTCTCCCTCTGCCCCTCTCCTGCTCACCTCCTTAGTGAAATAATGAAATGAAATGAAATGAAATGAAATGAAATGAAATGAAATGAAATGAAATGATGAAAGGCAGAAGTTTTTAATTTTAAAGAAGTATAAATTATCAATTTGTTCTATTATGAATCCTCCTTTTTTTGGAAATATATAAGAAATCTTTACCAACACCAAGATCACAAAACTTTTCCCTTTGTTTTCTTCCAGAAGTTCTACTATTTTATATTTTATGGTTAGTTTTATCATCCATTTGACTTTTTTTTTTTTTTGTATATGGTAAGAAGTATTTTTTGTGTATAGGTCGAAGTTCATTTTTTTTGTTTATGGATATCAGGCTTTTTGCTGACAAGAATAGTTTTTCTCCTCTGAATTGGCCTTATGCCTTTGTCAAAAATCAGTTGTCCATTGACCCTCTAATTTGTTTCATTGTTCTGCTGTCTATGTTGATACTAATACCACACTATCATAATTTCTGTATCTTTTTAAGTCTTAATATTGAAAGTGTTAGCCCACCAACTTTGTTCTTCTTTTTCCCATAAGTATTAAGATCAACTTGTCAATATTTACCCCCAAAAAATCACTATGATTTTGCTTGGAATTGCATCAAATTATAGATCAGTTTTGGTAGAACTAATAGCTAAACAATATTAACTCTTTCAACATATGAAGAGCACATCTTTTCATTTATTTATATCTCCCTTATTTCTCCCAACAGTATTTCATTGTTTTTGTGCACAGGTCTTTCATATATTTTGTCAGATTTATCTTTAAGTATTTTATATTTTTCATGTTATACTGTAATATATGAGACTTTTTTTTAATGTTTTATTTATTTCTAGGAGAGAGAGAGAGAGAGAGACAGCGTGAGCAGGGGAGGGTCAGAGAGAGAGGGAGTCACAGACTGAAACAGGCTCCAGGCTCTGAGCTGGCAGTCAGCACAGAGCCCGACGCGGGGCTCGAACCCACGAACCGAGAGATCATGACCTAAGCGAAAGTCGGACGCTTAACCGACTAAGCCACCCAGGCGCCCCTATATGAGACATTTTTAATGCTCAATTGTAAGAGTCTATTGTTGGAATGTTCAAATACATTTGCACTTTTGACCTCATAAAATGAATTGGGAAGTAATCTCTCCATTTCAAAGGGAAAAAACATACATGCACAGTATTCTGATATTTGGAGCTATAAAAATCCAATCCTCCATGTTTAAAAGGAGTTATTTGTGATCTCCTTTTCTTTTACATATTTCTCATATGATATGCTCTCCAGACCCTGAACTTTAAACTCCTCATCCTGAAAAGTAACAAATTTCTACTCTCCTTCTTAAAAATGGGACTCTGAGAATACAGCCTAGTAACATTTTCTTAGCACTTTATTGAACAGTAAGATTTTCACATCCATTAGTCTTGTTCCTTAACTTTTATTAATGCAGCCAAAGATGGCTTTACTACAAACTAAATCCTTTTCCGTCATCACTGCCATAAAGCCATGTTATTATGTCACAACCAGAGTCAAAAGAAGCCTCAAATTAGGGTAAAATTTACTGTGCCCTTATCCAAATAGAGAAAGATTCTTCTTAAAACACACATACAGGACAGATCTAAGAGATGCAAACTTCTTACCTTTTGGCTGGTGACAACCAAATATTAAAAAAAATAAATCTATGAATACAAAGAAAGCCTTTTGTTGAGAAGTCTTCCAAGGTGGCCTTTATAAGTAACCTTATAAAACAAGTTACTGGCCAAAGACCAGATCTTGGCATCATGACTGTGGCAATCACCACTATGGTTATGGCACCAACAGAACAATTCTTACCTCTTGTTTATATGAGTCTTTTGATTTAAAACAATTATATGTGTTACTTATACTTTGACCTAAGTAAAAAAAAAAAAAAAAAAAAAGACTGGCATGAAATGAAAGAGACTCTTATTCAGTGTGTCAAGAGTAGCAAACTTTATCTTGAGATGATTGGTAGTAACTGTCTCCTAATTACAGGCTGTATGCCAATAAGACATACAGCAGCTAAGATTAGAAATTCAGAGTTAACTTTCATCTCAAATTTATTGACCTTTTGGTAGACAATGAGCTCTAAAGAAATTTGGCAGAATATTTGGTAAATAATAGATAATGTATAAGTGTTTGCTACATAAATGAGTAAGTAAATAACATAACAACAACAAATGACACAATGAATGAATGGATCCTGTCATCATGCAGGATAAAGGAATAAAGAAACAGATGGTACCATCAAATCAGGGCAATTCAAGGAGGGTTTATATACAAAGCACCAATTACAAAGACATGAGTAAGCTAGAGAGGAAACACGAAGGGTGGTGCAGGAGTCCTGGGAGAACACTAGTAGAGCTGTTGCCACTTCCAGACCCAAAAAAGAGAGAGAAGGCCTGGAAGCCTGTTGATGCAATCTGTACAGCTCAGCCTACCAAAGCAGAGTGGGGAGAAGAAGGGTAGAGAGAGGATCTCAAGGAATGAGCAGAGGCTATTCAGTACAAACAGGCTGTGAACCAGACCTAACAGCAATCAGTTCTAGAAAAGGGATGCTGCCAATGCAGCA
Organism: Crocuta crocuta; assembly: GCF_008692635.1. NCBI lineage: Eukaryota > Metazoa > Chordata > Mammalia > Carnivora > Hyaenidae > Crocuta > Crocuta crocuta. The sequence goes on from NW_027528357.1 coordinate 6,363,823, forward strand.
GGTTGATCTCCAAGCTGTGGAAGGAGTGTCTAGGGGCGCCTGGGTGGCTTAGTCGGTTAAGCGTCCGACTTTCGCTTAGGTCATGATGTCACGGTTCATGGGTTCGAGCCCCGTGTCAGGCTTTGTGCTGACTGCCAGCTCAAAGCCTGGAGCCTGTTTCAGGCTGTGACTCCCTCTCTCTCTGACCCTCCCCTGCTCACGCTCTCTCTCTCTCTCTCTCTCCTAGAAATAAATAAAACATTTTTTAAAAAAGGAAGGAGTGTCTAAATAAGTTGATATGAACAGGGATAAAAGAAAGCATAACTCAAATGGTGTCTGGAGCACAAGTACACCAAAATGGTTAATAATAACCCCCTCAGAAAAATGTCTGACCTCAAATTTACCAAAGACCAGTTATTAAGCAGGTCGACTTCAGGGATTTGATACCTTTCCTTTGATAGCAACCAGGAGGTGGTAGAGACCAATAAAGGGAGTGTTAAAAATGGTCCTGAGTTGGTGTCCTGTTAATCATGTTGGTATACTCTTGGTTAATTTTAAACTAAAAACAAAATAAATTCTTTCTAAGCCTAACTTCTTATATCATTGTCAAAGCGAAAATTCTGAACTAAAAAAAAGAACATAAGAGCCCACTTATGTACTGGTATCCAAAATCGAAGTCTCCTCCAGGCAAATTTACTATTATGATTTAATATCAGACAGGCAGTGGCCTCTAATCTCTCGACTCATGCCTTTCCCCTTTTACTCATGTTAGTTGAGTGATAAATGATGTAGAATTTCTGAAAGACAGAGAGCGAAAATTATGTCCAATATAAAAAGTGGTTGAAAAAGCTGATTACAGAGTCATTAGCCCCTGTGGGCTCATTTTATTGCTATAAAGTCATCATTCAAGTAGACATATATTTAGCTTCTGTGGCCTTCGTTTGTGGTAAGCAAAATAACCTCAGACAAATAAAAGGAGCCCAAGTTCAAACTTCCTATTTTTACTGATGTGACAACCAATTTGCTAAATTAGAAAAGCCCAGAGCAGAAGCAGGGGAATGTCATCAGTTTGTGTCCCTTGTACTGAGTGCTGCTCAGACTGCATGTGGGGACAGGATTACTCCTAAATCATGTATTCTGTTTGGAACACTTGGAATCCAACATGTGGCCATAAAAAGGTACCAAGGATGGTGAGCAACTTACACGCAGCTTGACACTGAGATATTTAGCCTAGGAAGTAGAAGCCTAAATGGAACAAAAAGTCTTCTGATTTAAGTTTTGGGCTGACTGTGGAAAACAGATTGATTTATTCTCCAGCTAGTTCAAGTAAGTTATGGAAAAACACTTCCAGTTCAAGGTGAAACATTTATTCATTCATTCATTCACTCATTCAATATTTATGGATCAAACATAATTTTCTATTATTGTGCTAGGTTCTAAAAGCTAAAGAAGAATTTATCAGCAAACATTGATTTTAAAACTTGTGAACTCTATATTATTTGTGGACCTGTAATTACATACAGTCTGTGAGTGGTAGTATAGAAAGTAAAATGTTTGCGTTCTTTATTTTGATGTGCACATGAATCACCTGGGACTCTGATAATCTGCAGGTTCCAATGCAGTAGAGCTGGGCTGGCGCCTGAAATTCTGCATTTCCAACAAGTTCCCAGTTGATCCAGAAGCCGCTGGTCTGTGGGCCATTCTTTGATTTAGCACAGAATTAAGGACACAGCTGCTCCTATATTCCCTGATTTTAGTGAGGATCAGCAGATCTGTTTTTGTTTTTGTTTTTGTTTTTAATCAGAAAACTTTTATTTTAAAATGTAGAACGTCTTTTTTTTTTCAAATAGTTTATTGTCAAATTAGTTTCCACATAACACCCAGTGCTCATCCCCACAAGTGTCCTCCTCCATGCCCATCCCNTCAGCAGATCTGTTTTGTATCACCTCAGATGCGATGTATCACCTTTCAGATAAAGAAACAAAATTAGAAGACTTTTTTGGTCAGATATCTGCCACTAGAAGAGTGAGGTTTGGCTCCACCTCTCACTTTGCTACTGAATCCTGATTAAGCTATTTTGCCCATCCTGTTCTTATAAACTGCAAACCATGTGAAAAGAATATACTAGTGTTCAATCCCCATTGAAATTACTTCTGAGCTACTATCCTTGACCTTGGCTCATGCTTCAGCCTATCCTGTTGTACTCCATCTTATGATCTAACTCTCTAGTACTGAAATTTTGTTTGCCCTTCAGAATTGACCTTTAAGGCTTTGGGGTTTTTTGTTTGTTTGTTTGTTTTGTTTTTTCAGGTTATCCTTGTAGTACTTCAGCAATGATCTTGGCATTTTCCCTGTTACTTTTACCCACTGTGAGGACCCGGGCCTCTCAGTAAATGTTCTTGCCCTTCAGCTCAGAATCAGTCTCCTTGAAACAGTGTCTACCACTATCCCGAGTAGGAATTGAATAAATCAAGACTATTGAGATCAATTTGCCATCTCAGGTAACCCAGAATGATTTAAGATTTCCAGAAATTATTAGAAGGTGGAGTTTATTCAATATAATTTCCAAACACAGCCTGGAAATTTACTTTTTTTTCTTGTAAGTAAAAAAGCCTGAGGAGAATGCTAATAAAACTGATACTAGAGACTCATCTAAGTAATGATAGTTACAGTATTTGGGAAGAAAATGGGATGATTCTTCAAAAGATAAACTAAGAGTTTACAAGCTTATAAATGTATTCCATTTTATAGGCAAACTCTCCAAATAACCTCTTCTTATCAAAAATTCATCCTTAGGTGTTTCCATATGGTTTTAATAAATTTGACTACTAAATTGAATAAATTGAAAAAAGACACTAGGAAAACATAACAATCATTGAGAGAAACTAGAGTGATTTGAATAAGAATGAGCTAATTTTTAATCAGTCTAAACAATGATCCTCAATTTGCAGAATATATTCAAATAGAGTAACACAGAGGGGTGGCCATTCCATCTCTCTTCTTAGTTTATTGTTAAGTTGGTTTCCATATAACCCAGTGCTCATCTCAACAAGTGCCCTCCTCCATGCCCATCACCCCCCTCCCCTCTCCCCCACACCCATCAGCCCTCAGTTTGTTCTCAGCATTCAAGAGTCTCTCATGGTTTGCCTCCCTCCCTCTCCCCAACTATTTTTCCCCTTCTTCTCCCCCATGGTCCTCCATTAAGTTCCTCCTAATCCACCTAAACATGCAAACATATGATATTTGTCCTTCTCTGCCTGACTTATTTCTCTCAGCATAACACCTTCAAGTTCCATCCATGTTGCTACACACGGCCAGATTTCATTCTTTCTCATTGCCATGTAGTATTCCATTATATAAATATACCACATCTTCCTGATCCATTCATCAGTTGATGGACACTTAGGCTCTTTCCATGTTTTGGCTATTGTTGAGAGTGCTACTATGAACATTGGGGTACATGTGCCCCTATGCATCAGCATTACTGTATCCCTTGGGTAAATTCCTAGCCCATTTCTCCACATCCTCGCCAGCATCTTGAGTCTCCTGATTTGTTCATTTTAGCCACTCTGACCGGTGTGCCATCTCCTATTTATGCCCACCATCTATGAACTACAATGGAGTTTCTTTTCTGAAGACTTCCCTCCCGCTAATAACTTGTATTCTATTTATTTGCTATGTATTAGATTTGGTTCCCCACCCACCCAAAATTATAAACTCTTACAGGTAAAGATTTTGTTCAATTATTCCTTTGCATTTTCCTCAGCACTGACCACCTATTAATGACTTTAAGAATGCTTTTTGTTTTATTATTAAAGATATTAAGACAAATTATTTTATCTCCAAGAGATATTATACCTGCTTTCTATTTAGTAAGAAGTGAGTCACTTGTAAGTGGTGCTCAGGGGGAAGAAAATTGTAAATATGGCAGAGACCCTTAAGACTACTGTTCTGAATTCTATAAAAAAAAGGGCAGGGCAAAGACTCTCTGGGATAAATGTGTGCAACCACCTGGATTAGAGGAAGGAGGCTGGGCAGAGTCTTTACTGTCTTTTCACCATACTACCTGTGATGTCCACTGCTTCAGAACTATTATGACCTCTACTCCCACATTAGGGCAAAAGAGTGTGAGGACACCTTGCTACTAAGCCATTCAGGAAGGTGTGTATTATATGTATCATGTTTGTATCATGATCATTGAAATACTTCAAAACCTGTAAGGAATCAGTAGCCATATGCTTTCCTCTTTTTCTTTTCAAAACAAAGTTGTGTCATTCTCCTTCCCCATCTTTTTCTTATGTGGTTCCTCAGCCTGTGCCTTTTTTAAAAAAAATGTATATTTATTTATTTTGAGAGAGACAGTACACTTGAGTGGGGAAGGGGCAGAGAGAGAGAGAGAGGGAGAAAGAATCGCAGGCTCCATGCTCTGCTCAGCGCAGAGTCTGACCCAGGGCTTGATCCCACAACTGTGAGATCATGACCTGAGCTGAAATCAAGAACTGGACACTACCAATTGAGCCACCCAGGTGCCCCTCAACTTGTGCCTTTATGTGAGCCTTAGGCTCCATGGTATATCTGTGTCAACATGACTATGCAGATATTTGGCCAAACATTATTTTGGATGTTTCTGTAAGAGTATTTTTGGATAAGATTTAAGTTAGTGGACTTTGAGTAAAGCAGATTACCCTCTATAGTGTGGGTGGGCCTCAATCAATCAGTTGAAGACCTGATTAGAACAAAAGACTGGCCTCCCCTAAGCAAGAGAGAATTCTGCAGCAGAGGTCTTTGGACTTAAACTACAACATCAACTTTCCCTGGTCTCCAGCCTGATGACCCATTCTGCTGACTTTGGCAACCTCCATAATCCTTAAATTTCTTAAATCTCTCTCTCTCTCTCTTTTCTCTCCACACACACATCCTCATCCCCCCCCCCCCATTGGTTCTGTTTCTCTTGAAAACAGTCACAAATACAGGCTTCTTTCATTGTGACATTTGGAAGTTTGTCTTTTCTCACATGGTCACAATGGCCACGAAACCATTAAAGGAAACTCAATCAAATGAAGAAGACACTGACATGAAAGTAGCCTATCCTCACTTTCTAAACAGACTTCAGCACAGGTCTGCAAATAAAGGAAACAGCTGGATAAACTGGAAAACTAGTATTTTCTCCACTGTGACGGAAAACTTCTCAGGCAAGCGTCTGTAGTACAGGAGTTAAACTTTCACTTCATCTGTCTGTCGGGACATAAAGACCGTTCTGTTGAACTTGGTGATAAATGGATGATTGAAGGGGGTAGGCTGTTCAGTTAATAAGGGTGTCATGGAAAACTGGGGCCCCAGAGCTTTTAAAATGAAGAATATGGAACTGAAAAAGTGAGCAACAACAATCAAATGGAAGAAGGTCCTAACTTTTAGACAGAATCAACAGCAGCTGCAAGCATGTTGCATGGGACAACTGGAAAGTTCACTGGTGAATCTCAGCCATGGCATTCTACTCGACTTTCTTTAATTTGCTCTCTGTCCACCACCAGAGAGCAAGGGTGATATTTGTTCTTGTTTACAGGCCATAACATGCAATCATTTTTCCAGTTACCCACTGTCTAAAAACAATTGTTTCTCAGACAAAGACCATTACTGACTACAAAAATTCAGCAACAGAGAATAGAATAAATTTCTAACAGTTGTACTTTTTGATGAGTAATGTATGGAACGATTTCCTCCACAAAACAAGAGGCCTCTTCATAATCTTTAAATGGATCTTGGACAGTTTCTCAGCAAGTGTATTTCATTTCTTCACAGTTTCAAAAACCATGAAATCCTTAGTCTTCTGACTCCTGACTTAGAATTTGTTTGTATTTCAACACATCTGTGATTATCTCTGGACAGGAAGACAATAAAAGAACTGAAAATTCCACTAATCCTCCCAAGTGCCCTTACAACTTGTCCTAATACCTCTCCTTTCCCCATCTGTTTTTTTTTTTAGTTGTCTCCCAAACAGCGATAAGCCCAGGGTTACATATTATCTACAGTTTTCAAATCAATATTACCTTATATCACTATTGCTGCACAGTTTAGGGCTTTGCGGCTAGCTACCATGACAATAGATGCACAGCCTGGAACCAGTTTTAGTTAATTAGAGTCAATCAATCCAAACTTTGCTAACTTACTCATGTGAAACAATAGTATAATGAACCAAAGTCGGCAAGATGATTGGGAAACACGAATTATTGCACCCTGATAAATTAAATGTGACTATTACAAAACCTTCTTTCTAAATGAATACTCGGGAAAGGAATATGAATCTTTAATATAATTAAGAATACAGGGAAAATAAACCTAAAGGAGCTATTAAAATCTCCACCTTTTTTTTAACGAAGAAAAATAGAGGTTGTATTATGGAAAGATCTTATGACATCTTTATATATTAATTTGGGAAAATAACTTACTGTTGGTTCTGGTCCTTGGATGGAGTAGGCAGAAAAGCAGTACATGCATATTTGGGGGTTCCAGTACCATCGCAAAAGGGGAGAGACAGATGAGTCTAAACCTCTATGTCTGTGTGTGCACGGTGCCGAGTATGGGTTTATGTGACTCACGGGTCAATGCTTTTGATAATGTATGGAATGAATGGAAGCATTTCCTTAGAACTCTAGCAAATCTGATGTGCTATCATTGGTGTTTGTGGCACACATGCTGAGCCCAAGGGCTGCAGTAACTAAATAAAACATACAGCTACTTTACACATGTAATTGAAAGAATAAGACAAACCCAAGATTCAACCTCCCAGTAGCCAAATGTTGCTGTTGCTTTACACCAGGGTAACCTGTGAATCTTATCGGAACTGTTACTTAGATCAAAAAACCATGTTGAAGGTTAAGCAGGGAATAAGAGAACTTTTGCAATGTAAATTGATATGAAGGTAGCAGATGCCCCATTTGGGAAACAAGATGGAGAAGCAAAGAGAAACTGAAAGGGGGTTGAGGAGGGTAGAGAAAGGAAAACAACGTAGAAAGATGACTTTTGATTTTTTAATTTATTTTTTAATGTTTTATTTATTTTTTATTTCTGAGAGAGACAGCGTGAGCAGGGGAGGGTCAGAGAGAGAAGGAGACACAGAATCCTAAACAGGCTCCAAGCACTAAGCCAGGGGTCAGCACAGAGCCCGATGCAGGCCTCGAACCCACACACTGTGAGATCATGACCTGAGCCAAAGTCGGATGCCCAATGACTGAGCCACCCAGGGAAACCTGAAAGATGACTTTTAAAACAAGATTCTTCTGGGGGTTCCTGGGTGGCTCAGTCAGTTGGGCATCCGACTTTGGCTCAGGTCATGATCTCACAGTGTGTGGGTTCGAGGCCTGCATCGGGCTCTGTGCTGACCCCTGGCTTAGTGCTTGGAGCCTGTTTAGGATTCTGTGTCTCCTTCTCTCTCTGACCCTCCCCTGCTCATGCTGCCTCTCTCTCTCAGAAATAAATAAAACATTAAAAAAAAACAAGATTCTTCTGCCTCAACTTAGGCTAAAAGTGGTCCTTTTTTTGGTTTTTGTTAGTAAAACATCTCACATAAAAACCTTGTAAGAGGCAGAATCAAAGAGCTCTGGCCCAAAGTTTGAAGACCTGAGTGAGGGTCTTCTCCCAGCCACTTAAATGATCTATTTGACCTGTTTTCCTTATCTGCAAAATGGGAAGTTGAGGTAGATCATCACTGAGGAAGCTTCCAACTCAAAATACCCCAACTGCTGGTGCAATTTCATAGAAGTTTTTAATAATTTACTTATAGTGATACATGTTAACTACCACTATAAACTGAATGTCTGCCAAATCCAAAAGTTGAAAACTACCCCTCAGTGTAATGGTATTAGTAGGTGAAACCTTTGGGAGATGATTAGGTTACACAGGCAGAGCTCTCATTAATGAGATTAGTGCCCACATAGAAGAGGCCTCAAAGAGCTTTCTCATCCATTCCACTATGTGAGGACACAGGAATCCTTAGACCTGGAAGGAGACTCTTCCCAGACACTGAATTTGCTGACACTTTGATCTTGGAGTTCCCAGCCTCCAGAACTGAGAGAAATAAATGTTTGTTGTTGAAGTCACCCGGTCTACAGTGTTTCTGTGATGGCAGCCCAAATGGACCAAGACAACTACTGAGCTACTTTGTTACCTTCTGTCCCATAGTCAGACAGATCCAGACAGATGCCAAAGGTCTTTACAGCATGGTTCATGAAGACATCATATGTTAGATTTTACTGCTCATCTATTTTCTCATACTCTTAAATCACAGCTAACTTACCATCTTTATGTACTCTAAGCTCATATACATTTTATTGTCATTTACCAGGGGCATAAACAGAGCCTGTCTTAAAGGCAGTTTCAAGGTAAACCCCGCATCCTTGATGAGACTTGGTATCTGTGTCTTGGCGGGCTGGGTGGGAGACAGCTTTTGTTTTATTTTCCTTATTCTTTAAAGGCAACTGCTGCAATGATAAGGTGGCTCACTCTTCCTCATGTCATAAATGAATTGTCAAATAATTTGAAGCTTCTGGAAGACAGGAAATAGGAGTTATATGGCTTTCAGTGTCCTATAATGTCTAATACAGTAAATCAGCTATAGACGGGCTTAATCAATAGCTGTTAGATGATGGATAGATGCATAGATGAAAGAATAGATTGCAGGTAGGTGGGGGAATAAACATATGAATAAACGGAAACTCAATATAAACTCAGTGGTATATAGTTGATATTTCTTTACATTTGGAAAACTTGATGTTTTTCTATTTAGAGACTAATTTTGGGAAATGGCAATATGATAGATTTCTACACATTTAACATACTCATATTCATTTAACTACTAAGAATAATGTAACTAAAAGATAACAAAGTGATTTTTAACATCTCAAGGATGTGTGGTGTGGCTAATTGAATCCCCACCTACCGCATCTCAAATTCAAATCCTATCATTAACAATGAAATGAATTCAAACCAAGAGTTTACTCCCCAGATATATAGTTTATAGCTTAAACCTCACAAAACCAGTTGCTTCTCCCCAAACCACATAAAAACCACAAAGTAGTTCACTGGCCATGACACCGCCAATTGGTGATGAAAAAATTGCTTGTGCTTTTGACATTTCTGTGTAAAACAACAGCTGCTTCACTCACTTGGAAGCAGCCTTTTATCCCCACTGGGGATTGTTATCCCCAGTGGAGGTGGGTGGGCATCTTGCTGGCAATGTTGCATGCATACAGAGATTCTTAGATACTCCATAGTTGACAGCTAAAATGAACTCATTCTGTGAAGGATATGTTTTCCGGTGGAAGACAGCCAGACCTGCTTTCCTTTGGGGAATAGAGTATGAGGGGTACCATGGCCCTGTTCTCATCATAGTGAATCTAACACCCACAGTCACATGGGGCCAGCCATGTACATTGTAGAAACCAAAGGCTAATACCTTAAGTGCATCTTAACTACCAGAAGGAAATTTCGAGGTCAAAAATGAGCAGAAAATTTAAAGCAGAAGTGTATCTGTGAATGTACTGGGTCCTCCTCTTTCCCTCCTATCATGATCACCATAAATATGTTCATTATTATTCTCTCATTTGCCCTATGTTCTTACATTTCGAAGTTCCTGAAACTTGAATATTGTTTGTGCCTTTTTCCTCTGGACCCCCTTCTTTTCCTCTAAGTACCTTAAATCATATATTTAATGAATACCCTCATTTCCTGTGCTCTTAAAATTCAACCCAAGGGAAGAAATGAGATGAGTTTCATTTAGGCACATAACCTCAAAACGTCGAGCCCTTAGAAGGTGGCTGTCATTCTAATGTATTCTGTACTAATTATTTTGGCCCAGATCTGTCTGATTGCGTTCCCGCCATCACCACAATGTGCCTTGTGAATGGCACTTCCTTACTTATTAGCTCCACACCTATCGTGCAGAGTTTCAGTGCAAATCTGAGGCTAGTTCTGCATGAACTCAGGATATTCCCCTAGAGCATGGGATACAACTAGGAGCCAGAAGCCTCCACTTTATGTACTGCTGCCACTACGGAGTGGGTCTGTTAAACTCACAAACGGCATAAGGATGAAAGTGCTTATTAAAGGGCACAGGGACTTGTTAATATTGACTATTTGACTATGACAATTCAGAGCAGTAGAATAGGAAGAACTGAGTGTGGAGATTTCAAGTCTGCCTTCAGCCACTTGTTGCTATGTGATATCACGTAACCTCTCTGAACTTTATTATCAGTATCTGTAAAATGATAACATTATTTTAGTGATATGGATGTATGTATGTATGTGTATATATATATATGTATGTGTATGTATGTATATTGTATGTATGTATATATATGTATGTGTATATATATATATATATGGTATATATATATATGGTACTTCTCTAACTTTTCTAAGTGGCCATTTCAGAAAGGCAAGGGAAGTGGCTGAGTACCTGATTCCAGTCTTCAAGGAACCAAAGTATGGGAAACAGGTGTTATCAACCCAGAAGAGTTCGTGGCAAGCTGGAGATCACTTAGTCCCCCACTGTCCAACATGGTAATGAGCTACAGGGGAAGAATTGAAAGTGAAGGCATTCCTACCAACAGGCAAACATTTTTGGGTCACCAAAAATGTGCCATGCTACACACGCTACACATAGATGGAATATTCACATGACTTGGAAGCTATCATTGAGGAAGATGATGGTGATGGGGGATGGGTAGGTACTTATCATAGCACAGGTATTGCAGGAATAACTGAAGCAGTTAAGGAGATTACATTGGAAATCAAGGACAGTGTAAAACTTCAAGATTGCTCAGTAGTATGTCAGGAGGAGGAAGAGGAAGATGAAGGAAAAGCTGCAGATATGGAAGAATGGGAAGAAAGTGGATGGTTGGAAACAGATGAGGCTTCCCTAGACAAAAGGAAAATAAGAGAACTAGCTTGTAAAACTAAAACTGATGCTGGAAATAAACATGCTACTTTGTCAGCCAGAACTTATGACCTTCATATCATGTATGATAAATATTAGCAGACATCATGCCTATGGTTATTCAGCTATGATGAGCAAAGGTAGCCTTTAACGGTTGAACACATGTGTGAAGACATCACTCAACATCATGTGAAGAAAACAGTGACCATTGAAAATCAGCTTCATCTCCCACCACCTCCTATGTGTTCAGCTCACCCATGCAGGCATACCGAGGCAATGAAGAAATCATTAAGACTGTTGCAGGAGGGCAGAACTTGGTGTTCATACATCTTTTCTTATTCTCTGTACATGCTGTCATTCCAACAATAGAATATGACTACACAACACACTTCACAAAGTAAGGAGAGAGCATAGAATCTATCCTAATTATTCACTCTAATTTTTATTTATTTCTAGGAGAGAGAGAGACAGCGTGAGCAGGAGAGGGTCAGAGAGAGAGGGAGTCACAGACTCCGAAACAGGCTCCAGGCTCTAAGCTGGCAGTCAGCACAGAGCCCGATGCGGGGCTCGAACCCACGAACCGTGAGATCATGACCTAAGCGAAAGTCGGACGCTTAACTGACTAAGCCACCCAGGCGCCCCTATTCATTCTAATTTTTAAAGAATTAATGTGTAGTTGTGTCCATTGACCATATTCACCAAGAGATACAATTTCTCTAATAAAGGGACGTATATGTTCATGCATTAAATTTTAGAAGTTCCACTAAATGGCTATTTCACTAATGATCTGTGTTAAATAATTTAAGAATGTCTTTGATAATTTTCTAATACTTTCTGTATTGCTGATCTCCAGAGTAGTGGAGAAAGTCTCATACTTGCTAGCGCTAGTACAATGCAAAACACATAGTAACTATCATTAAAATGTGGCCAACAATATATAGTAAAAATCCAAAACATGTGACTACAAAAAAAATCAACAATAAATTATGGTCATTTATAAAAACAAACCAAAAAGAAACCTTTCTTTTATCATTTCTTAGAGAACATCTAATATTGTTCTTTCTCTCCCATGATCTATACTATGATCCAAAAAAGGTCTTTATTAGTCTAATTTTTATCAATAGTCCATATTCCCTCTATAAGCCCCTCATCCTTAAATTTTTCTGTTTCCATGTTGATTTCTCTTCTGATTCTTATAATTTTATGTCCAGTTCCTCTTGATATCTCTACTGGGAAGTTTCACAGCTTCCTCCAACAACATTCCAAAATCTGAACTTACCATGTTTCCTTTCCAAACTATTCCTCCTCAAGTGTTTCTACTGCAACAATTGGCCAAATATCCACTCACACGCACATGACAGAAATCTTGCAATCATTCCTGACAACTCCCTTTCCCTCACACGCCCTATTCGTTGATTATTCTTTTAAAATGTATCTCTGATTTATCAATTTTCCTCTACTCATTTCCATTATCAATGACTCCCATGTGAACCATCCATGCCTCTTTATTTTCTTTCTACACTAAACATGGCCCTTTCCCAAGCTGTTCAAACTCAAACCTGAACATCATTTCTCTTCTTAAACCTCCCATGAATGCTACTTTTTAAGAATAAATTATCCTATGACTAGCACCTCTGGGCTTTGTATATATAGAGGGGTAAATTTGCAGGAGTGGGGTGGCTTTCTAGTTGGAAGGAGAGAAGTGAGGGAAGTTCTCTTGGAGCTGCATCTGCATGGGGTGCGTTACCCCTGGCCTCATCCCCTATCACATCTCTAGCATGGCCGCTGATCCCATGAAAGCACTGATTCCTGCACAACTTCCTATCTCACCTTATGTCTTGCTTCCCTTCACTCACTGTATTGGAGTCTCACTGCTTACCTCTGCCCTTGCCTTCTTCAAATGTACCAAGTTCATATGCACGCTTGCTTCTTTTCCCTCTGCCCATATCACTCTTCCTTATACCACATTTCCTCAAAATTCCTTGTCCTCTCCACCCTCACCGTCTTTCTAGTTTCTGTTTAATTATCAGTTCTTCAGTGAAGGTGTCCTCCCTCTAGGTCAGATTCTCCTCTTGAATGCTACCAAGTACCTGAACTTGTCAGTTATAATACTTACCACAGGGGCGCCTGGGTGGCTTAGTTGGTTAAGCGTCCAACTTTCGCTTAGGTCATGATCTCACGGTTCGTGGATTCGAGCCCCGCGTCGGGCTCTGTGCTGACTGCCAGCTCAGAGCCTGGAGTCTGTTTCAGTCTGTGACTCCCTCTCTCTCTGACCCTCCCTTGCTCACGCTGTCTCTCTCTCTCTCTCCTAGAAATAAATAAAACATTAAAAAAAAAAAATACTTACCACAGCTGTAGTGACATGACATTTAGGAAGGCTTTTGTCTGAAGTCCCCCTCACTCATTATGGTCTACACCCAGGAAGGCAGGAACCAAGCAGTCTGGTTCATCCCTGAACTCTCAGTACCTAACATAGAGCTGGTGCCCTGTACAAATTCGTTGAATAAGGAAATTTCTATTTAGACCACACTTTTCAAACTCTCTATCTCAAAAAAGACCAATAATTTTAAATGTATGTGGGTGTCACTTAAGGACAGTAAATGAAAATTTTTCCTTCCAATGCTGAATTTGCTAATTGTTTTGTTAGACTGAAAAAGGGACCTGTTCCTCAGATCTCATACCATAGAATTTTTTTTGGAATATAAAAAAGGTATTTATTTTTAAATACTTTTTTAAATTTAAATGTTTCTAATTGTTTAAGAATTCTCTAATTCTATGTAAGTGATCAGTAGCCCAAATTTATTAAGTTGTAGGTATCATTTTCTAATTTTTCCTACAAGTTTGATTTTACTTAAATTCTTTTGCAATTATTCAATACTGAACATGTATGAGATACCTATTACATGCCAAAACCCCAGCCATATGCTGTAAATAGAAACTAGCATTTATTGAGGAGCTCATACTCTAGAGGAGTAAACCAATAAATAAATACATTCACACACACACACCCCTATAAGATACTTAATAAGAGATACTAAGGTAACTATGTATATGGTGCTGTGGTCATGTAAAAGACAACTGAAGATCAGGGAGATTCACAAAGAAGCATCCTCAAGGCTGCTCTTGAGGATGAATGGAAACTTACCAGACAGATAGTGACTTCCTCCAGCTGTTTAGGAAGAAAAATAACAGCAAGAGTGAAAGCATAGGATGGCTCACACATTTAACTATTGCCCTGCATGATTCAGACTCAATAAACAGTCCTGCCTCCTTTATGAAACACCTCTCCGTGTCAATGTCAAGCAACTCTCCTGAAACATAACATCAAATTCATTTCATTCTCAAACTAGTTGATCTCATTAACAGCCAATTCCAATTTCTTTCTGGACACCTGTCAATATGTGCAACTTCCCAGCAGTCAACATATATAGATGCCTCCTCCTGTAGAGATATACTTTAATGATTCATCAGTGACTGTACTATAACTCCTTCACAAAACCCCAAAGCATTAAAAGCTCCATCTTCATTATTACCAGATGTCTTACAGGCACCTAAGTCAACACTTCAAAATGACTCCCTGCAAGTTTGCAAGACCAAGTGTTTCTTCAAGGACATCCAAGAATACATTTCCTGAAATGCTGCTGGAAGCTGGCTAAGAATAGTGAAAAAAATGCTTTTTAATATTAAGGATCCTGTATTTCTCACATTCTACCACTTCCATCCTGAAAAAAAAAAAAAAAAAAAAACGTTTCCAAAGGAATTAGTCTGAAAAGGAGAGAATCCATTTCTTCCAAAGATTATAGCAATTCCAAGCACTTCAAAGTCTCTCTCTCTCTCTCCCTTTCTGTGTCTCTGGATGGATAGATGGAAGAATTACAGATGGATAGATAAATGTAGTGCTATAGACAGCAATAAAGATAGAAAGAGAGGTAGACATCATCCTTCGGAAAGCTGATTTTTTTCTCATCACTGAATAAAATGCAGAAGAATTGGTTTGGGCATCAAAGGAAAGAATTTTTAAACATATTTATTTCCTTATAAAATTAAAATGCCATTAAAAATTAACTTCAGGAGCGCCTGGGTGGCTCAGTCGGTTGAGCGTGCGACTTGGGCTCAGGTCATGATCTAACTGTTTGTGTTTTCTAGCTCCGCGTCTGGCTCTGTGCTGACAGCTCAGAGCCTGGAGTCTGTCTTCAGATTCTGTGTCTCCCTCTTTCTCTGACCCTCCCCTGCTCACATTGACTCTCTCTCTCAAAAATAAATTAAAAAAAATTTTTTTAATTAATTTAAAAAATTAACTTCCGGAATTCAAGCCATCCAACCTTTAAGAGCAGCAAGCATATGGTCTGAGAGAAGCCGACCTCTGCTCTTCCACGCATCCTATGGTCCCAGTGAGAGGAAGAGACCACCTGAGTCCCAGCTACATGGAGATCCTAACAGACCCCTGCCAGTGATTTTTCAGTTGACTCTATTCCACATGTCCCCAAAGAAAGGTCTTCCCTTTTAAAAATAATTTAAATTGTATATTTAAGACTGCTTAGAGATAGGCTTTTGTCAAGAATGCTGCTGAGAAAAACAAAACAAAACAAAAAAACCAAAAACTACTCTTTTGAGACTGCAAGTTTCCTGCAGCTTGAGCCGGCAACACACACTCAGCAGTAACCGTGGACCGGAGAAGCCTGGACTTGAAAGGATGCCTTGATTCCAACAGGGCCCTAAGTGACGAATGACGTTCATACGTTCCCCAACACCAATTTCTCCCCTTCTGAAGCCGTCACTGGGCTTCATGTCTTTCACTCCGGTCTGTTTTACCTTTAAAGCATTGCATTTGCAAACAGTTTATTTTTTCGTCAGCTGTAATCAGTTTTTGAATTCCGTTGTGTTTTTTTTTTTTTATCCAAGTATGGTTCTCATGGTGTAGTAAATGACATTAGGCTTTTGTAAATTCTTGCAGAATATAACAGATCATTGGTTTTATAACACAGTCGCTGCTTTTGCATTCTGATGAGATTATTAGTAGCAGCCTAGAATACAACATCCTTGCATACTGTTAGTTAAAAAAAAATAAAAGTTTACTAAATGGTCTCTTGTCAACTGTATCTGAAAATCATTATAGTTTCTGTGTTGCCTCTACATGAAGGGGCTCTTCAGCAAGCTGGTGGGTTATGTCAACATGAGGTTACAAAATTATTATCCCGGCTCTGTTTGTTTCAGCGGGGCTTACGCCATGCATTAGCATTCCTCTTGTAAATCTCGGGGGCTTAGGTATTTGTACATCAGGTGTAGAACCATTCCAGTGTTCAAACAGAGGATGTTCGAAGCCAATCGGCCTAGTGGTAGCTTTCACTGGGAACAATTTCTGACGGGGGAGAAACGCACTGGGGCTTTTCTGATTTGCCATCTCTCCATAATATAGATTAGCCCTTTGGGGTGTTCTGTGGCCTCCTGTAGAGAGATTTAAAATCCATTCTATTAATAAAATTAAGTGTTTTTCCCTCTTGGGCCCATAGTCTATAATGCAAATTAGCTACGTGTGATATTTAAGGGGCAAGTGGTCCTCCACGCGCTGCAGCGTGGCGGTGGCGCGGAAGCAAGAAGCGCGAGACGTGCGAGCGGAAGTGCCTGGCACAGACCAGGGAGCAAAACGTTCCCTTCCGCGTGTGCGTTCCTATTTCAGGGCTGAAACAATGACATTTGAAAATTGCCTATTGCATGTGCACCTTACCTTTCTCTCTATCCCACTTTACACACGCATATCTGCTCTCTGCATTAAGATCATGACTTTCTGGGCTTCAAATTGATACAATGCCAAATAAAAAGCTACCCTGTGAGCAGTAATGGTTCTCTAGAAGTCACGGCATTCCACATAGTCAATAATATAAATTTTTAAATGTGTAAATGCATGCTAAAGTGAGAGATCTGATTTGCTTCAGTAGTTCTGGCCTCCGAGACACATAATACAGTGTTTTTAAAAACTGCTTGCATCTAGTTTGCATTTTACCTGAAAATAGGAATAATGAGAATGATCAATTTTGTAAAAACTTCACATTCTGCTTTGAAATCTACCCTCCATGACAACTTCAAAAGTGAATCAATTTCTCCCTCTTCATTTTCTTTTTCTTTTCTTTTCTTTTTTTTTTTCCAATTTCTGGGATATCTTTGTTTTATTAATACTTTAATATTGAATCATGTTTAAAACTAAGATTATTCTCTTTGGAATTGTAACTCTATTCTCCCCGTTCTTTTGATTTAGCTGTGTTTAGCTACTGACATTCCCTATCAGGGTTTTTTATTGTTCATATTTAAGAATGATATGCAAATTCTTCTTGACAATGCAAGCTCTTTTTAAAAACATTTACTCTCACGTGACTGTATCTTGTTTTATTAAACTAGTTCATGTAAATGGAAGACTAAAATAATCAAATAAAAAAAACTTCCACGGATCAGGGTTTCAGGACAAGGTCCAAACCTCTCCCTTCAGCTGAGCTGCAGAAACTGTGCTAGGTACTAGGGCTAAGGAGACCAACATGAGGAATTAAAGTTGGTTGCAATCTAATGGGCAAGTAAAAAAAAGCCAATTACAGCACAATATATGAAATTCTCTATCGTATATAATCAGGAAGTATATTTTTCCTGAAGATCAGAATGATCCAGACCGCCATTGTGGACCATCACCCATTTGGGACAGAAGCAGTCCTCCTCACCCAGAGATAATGAAACTCAAGTTCTAAATTTAAATAGATAAGGGTTTATATCATACCTCCCATACTTGCTGTGTGTTTTAGACCAAACTAGTTAATTAACTTCTCTTCACTTTGTGTTTTTCTTCTGTGAAAAGGGAGCCATATTCAGACCTACCTCATAAGCTTATTGTTTTAAGTGAGATAATGCGTGTTTAACACAGTGCCTGGAACATAGCAAGTGCTTATGAAATGCTGTCTGCAGTAACATCATTGTTATTCATACAGCCCATGTTCTTATGAACATGTGCTCTTCCAGGAGTCAGGTTTTGACCAGAGCGGTGAATTTCTTTTTGCTGAAGAATGTATTTCTTTCCCCTGATTTGAGCACTGTGTGGTCGAATTGCTGCTGTAAAGTTCTCACCCATATGGCTTCATCCCATCATCTACTCTGGGCTGTAAATGTGTTCCTTTAGTCCATTTTTGCTCTGTCCTTATTTGTAAAGTTAAATAACATATTATAAGGGCGGTGAATTTAATCAAAAGCATTCGCATGTATGTTTACATGTAAAAGTGGAAGTGTGTACTGTTCATTGAATGTGGTGTGTCCTCAGCCACATCACATGACTGCTTTGAAGGTCTTTGCTGTTTTAACCTGGAGCTATGTCTCTCTTTTTTTCTTTCTGTGTGAATGAGAACACTGTGTTGTTTTCTTAGGCACCAATCATTACATACCTGAGTGGTCTCCAACAAACAGCCAGGGTTGTGAGTCAAGGCCCCTGATCTCTGCATTGATCCAGACTTCATGTACCAGTCTTGTGCTGGGTCCCTCTCCACTGATCTGACTTCCTGCAACCCTGATTCCGAGGCTTCCTATCCCTTCTACACCCAGTTAGAATATGTTTCCTTCCTGTCTTGGTCCATTTGGACTGCTATAATAATACCATGGACTGGGTGGCTTATAAACAACATTTATTTCTTCCAATTTTGGAGACTGGAAGCCCAAAATCAAGGCACCAGCAGATTCAGAGTCTTGTGAAGATCTGCTTTCTGGTTCGTGATTTCTTTTGTTGTGTCCTCACATAGCAGAAGGAGTAAGGGAGCTCTCTGAGGCTTCCTTCATAAGAGCACTAATACCATTCATGAGCACTCCACTCTCGTGATCTAATCACTTCCTACAGATCCCACCTCCTAAGGCTATGTCACTGGGGATTCCATTTCATCATGTGAACTTGGGGGGAACAAAAACATACAGTCAATAGCACTTCCTTTAACTTAACCATCACAACACACACACCACACTCCACATACCACACACTACATACACACAGTCAACTCTTCTCATGAAAATTCTTTAGAGACATTGATTCAACAAATATAGTTGTTTAAATGTTTATGTATTTTGAGAGAGAAAGAGGTAGACAGCAAGCAGGAGAGGGGCAAAGAGAGAGAGGGAGAGAGAGAATGCCAAGTAGGCCCCATACTGGCAGCACAGATCCTGATGCAAGGCTTGAACTCATGAACCATGAGATCACAACCTGAGCCAAAACCAAGAGCCTGACACTTAGCTGGCTGAGCCACCCAGGAACCTCAACAAATATGTTTTATGTGCTTCTATGTGCCAGGCACTGTGCTAAACGACAGGCATATAAATTAAACAAGAACAAACTTGACCTTGAGAACACTGACTTCATCTCATTCTACAGAAGACAGCAGACATATAAGTGAATAGATAACTGAAATATTTTGAGACTATGATTAGTAATTTGAAGGAAATAAACAGGTGGCTGTACCAGCAGATAACAGGAACATTTACTCCAATGATGTGGACACCAAAGGCCTTTCTGAGGAAAAAATATTCAATAAAAGACCTAAAGAATGAGGAGAAGCCAAGCAAGTGAAGAGCTAGGGGGAAAATCTTTTCAAAAAAATTAACATTAATTTATTTTTGAGAGACAGAGACAGAGCATGAGTCAGGTAGGGACAGAGAAAGAGGGAGACAAAGAATCTGAAGCAGACTCCAGGATCTGAGCTGTCAGCACAGAGCCCAACATGAGGCTCAATCCCACAGACCTTGAGATCATGACCCGAGCTGAAGTCAGACACCTAACCGACTGAGCCACCCAGGTGCCTGGAGGGAAAATATTCTCAGAATAGAGGCAGAGCCAGTACAAAATCCTTGAGTAGGGGAAAGAAATGAAAAGTTTCACAAACCTCTCAAAAATTCAAAGCAGCAGCTGGAGCTGGAGACAGGTACTCAAGACCCAGAACACACAGAGTTTTGCAGATCTTGGGGGTTTGAGGGGAGAGTTGTGTCATGTTCTAAACACAACAGAAAACAAATGCAGGTGGTTAAACAGCATGGAGACCTGCTCCAGTTTTTCATAGAATAACTACAGTTTGAGTGAAGAAGGGAAGATAAGAAAAACTTACAGGAGAGAGGTTATAGAAGCTTTCCAGAAACTAAGGTGTGAACTGGGGTTGGGGCAGGAGGTGGACGTAGGGTTGCGAAGATTAAATTGATTCAGAATATATGGAAGTAGGATTGAAAAAAACTTAATGACAGATCTGGGGGAAGGGGTGGAGGAGAGAAGGAAAATCAAGAGGTGAAGGAAATGAAGACTTCCCTGATGTCTTCAGAGTCCTGGACTGATACCTGAGTAAACAGCATATTATTTTCTAAGATGAGGGAGATTAGGGAGGGACAGTGTTCAGAGATATTGAAAGTGAGCATGTAAACTTTGAAATTGCTGTGGAAATTCATGTGAAGATGTCAAGAGGGCACCACCCATCAGGGCTCTCTGTGCTCCACCTCCCTGTTCACCAACATGCCAATATGGATTCCATCAGAAAACTTAAAAGTAACCGGTTAGGTGACACTCTGATACCTTTGGTGCATAGCATCTCTTTGGTGGGTTGGCTAAATATGATTTTCATATGTTGGGATCTCTCATTACTATCAGGGCCAACACACTGCATTAAATGTTTATCACGGAGCTCAGGCTAAGGAATGTCTAGCTGGAAGATTATTGCAAAACGCTGAAGGATGTCAGTGCCAAATCTATAGATGAATGAGGAGGTCTCATGGCTTAGAATCTGAAAAATGGGAGGAACACAGCCATCTGGAAAGATGTGACATAGTAAATGTCTAGTGTGCATTGGTAAATATTACTAAAATGGTCTCACCAGGTTCCAGAAATGTCAAACCAAAGATATTTTCCCTAAAATACAGATCAAATGGTGCTGCATAGGGGAAAATATTGGGGGCAGAGGGGGAGGGAGGAGATGGGAGGAAAATTCCACAATCACATCCTTGATTCTTATGAAAGAAGAACATTGCAACATGCAAATTTTATCTAAGAAAACTATAAAATGTTGCCGAACCATTCCTTTCAAATGAATATAAGATGCTAATTGGTGATGTATGTAGTCCCAGAGATGCTTGACATGCAAAGAGTGAGTGAAGTACGACAAAGCATTTGTGTGGGCCATCTGGAAGGGCATACCACACTCCTGCATGTGATGAGAAAGTGGAATTAAACAGAAACTTTGGAAACCAAGGCCTAAATATGCATGGCTGCGGTGCTTCTGTCTTTTTCATGTTTCAAGACCCTGGCGAGAAACCCCTCCATGCCCCTAGAGACCATGGTGACCAAATGCAATGGAACCTGACTCTTCCCACACGGGGAGGATTATCACTGCCCCCTGCGCAAACTGGGCATCTCTACAGCTTTACCAAGCATGCAGATTGTGTTCCAAGTGGACTTTACACGTGAAACTTAAAGCTTTGCCCTTACTTACTCTCGAAAGCAGGTATTTGATCTTATGTGTAACAGACGTACAGAATATTTAGATTTCTAGGATGAAGATGCTTCCTACAAGCACACACACACACACACACACAAATATTTTCCACAAACCCTCATCTACAAAATAGACATACTTGTTTGCTCTATAACTTGCATTAGAGAAGTTTTTAGAAATATGCACCAAAAGAACAAGAGTAAAAAAGTGTGAAGAGTATTTTATTCATTTCAGCTTATAAATTGGATTTTCAAAAATTAAACTTGAGGGTAATATATCTCCTCCTTGGGATAAATGTTTGCCTAACTTTTGTACAAAAAAATGCCTCAGTCTACAAGGAGAACTAGTCAAATTTTGAGACACTATTCGATAGGAAAGAACTGGCCTAATACTTGAAAATGGGCCATAAAATCCAGTGATCCATTTTTAAATTAATGATTTGGTTTTCGGTGAGGAAGCACAGGCAATAGGCAGTGTTGAGAGAGACAGCAAGGAAGAGAGCAATTCAAGAGCACCGAGATCCCCAAATTGGGTTGTTTAGATGCTCAGCCCTGTGTTCTGCACTCCAAGGCTTGCGTTTTCTTCTGAACTCTTGTCATTTCCGTCCTTGTTCTGAAGAAAAGTCTCAAGATTTCTTTAGCCCACAGCTGGTTAAAAGACAAACGAACCCAAAGCACAAATACAAACACCTGGGAAATTGCATCTCTGCGATCAATCTACCTCTTCTTAAATACATTTTGTTTGTTTGCCTATCTGAGTGTAAGCCCCAAGGCAAGAACTGTGTCTTTTTAATGTCTTCTGTGGCACCAAGCATATTGTAAAAGCTGAGGCAGTGATAAACAATAATAATAATGCCATTCAAAGGGAATGCTGACTCGAATAGCATGAGTTTAAGCCTAATGGTTTAGACGCTTGGAGTTGAGAAAAGATGTGGCACTCGTGCCAATTTATATAATCCAAATCTGCTTCCAAAATCTGAATCATTCTCTTCTCTGTTTGGCTTGCACATTTTTAAAACTGTGACAGTGAAAGTAGTCTTTGCCGCCCTCTCTCCCTCAAAAACAAAAACAAAAAAATACCCAACTGTACTAGAACAAAAATGTATTCAAATATATACTGATCACCGACTGTATTCATAATATAACAGGTATTAAAGACATAAAGGTGAACAAGGCCCATCTCCCACTCTCTCAGATCTTGTAATTCATAGGTGGATCATGAAAGAGTTAAGAGAAGGGGGAACTAGGATATTTTTTAAATGCATTTGTGAAAAACCATGCCCTGTAGATCATAATGAAATGTACTCATTTGAAATGGATGGTCTATTCCTAAGAACATAGCTGCATGGGTCAGCTCTTTGGAGGGAAAATGCAAGACTGATTTTCTACACACAGGGAGTAGGAACTGACTAAAGAATATGCTGAGGGCCTTCTTCACTCACCCGCCTCAGTTACTGCAAGGTTCACGAACAATGAAGTTCCTACCAATGAAGTGTCCACTTCCTCTGGATAAAGGCTTTGAGTTGGCAGAGACATCTCCTTAATACAAGTCTAAGAATGGCTCTAGCTTAAAAATACTCACCTCCTACCTACACAGTCATCTGAACTGTTTATCAGATGAGCTATCTGCCATTTTCCAGAGTCAGAACCTGAAAGAAAAAGATAGGAAAGCATAGGCTTTGATGGAGCAAATAGTGG
The DNA here is from genome assembly GCF_008692635.1 of Crocuta crocuta. NCBI lineage: Eukaryota > Metazoa > Chordata > Mammalia > Carnivora > Hyaenidae > Crocuta > Crocuta crocuta. The sequence goes on from NW_027528357.1 coordinate 6,386,916, forward strand.
GATGTGGTAGCCTCACGGTAAAGCGCACAATTGTAAGAATGACACTGAAAAGAAGCAAAGAGATACTTTAAGAATGTGATTTCGGGGGGGGCACCTGGGTGGCTCAGTCAGTTAAGTGTCCCACTCTTGGTTTCAGCTCAGGTCATGATCTCACAGTTCATGAGTTCGAATCTCTCATCGGGCTCCGTGCTGACAGTGTGAAGCCTGCTTGGAATCCTCTCTCTCCCTCTCTCTCTGCCTCTCCCTTGCTCACTCTCTCTTTTCAAAAAATAAATTTTAAAAAAATTTTAAAAAAAGGAATGGGATTTAGGCATAGCATAGGGAGAGCAGGGGAAAACTTACTTAATTCATCCAAATTTTCTAGTCCAAAACCTGAAATGTTCTTTCAAGATGGATTTGGCACCCCTCGATATTCTAAAACTAAATTCATCTAAATTTTACATAATGAGCTTCAATTTACCAACCCTGCTTTTCTAACTGAAATCCTTGGCACAATTGCCACTTGTGATTTTTTGTGAGTCAGAAGATTCAAAGAAATTTGAAACTACAGAGTCTTGAGAAACCAAAAGGTAAGATGTGTTGCTTGGGACCTTTTCATATTATGAATGTTATGGACTGAACTGTGGCCCCCATTCCCCAAATCCATATGTTGTAGCCCTAACCCTCCATGTAATTATGTTTGGAGATAAGGCCTTTAGAGAGGTGGTTAAGGTGAAATGATGTCATAAGGGTAGAGCCCTAACCCAATATGACTGGTGTCCTTACAGGAAGAAGAGACAGTAGGGATCCCTGCAGATAAAAGAAAGGTCATATGCGGACGCAACCAAAGATGGTCATCTGCAAGTCAAGGACAGAGGCCTCAAGAGAAACCAAACCTGCCAACATCTTGATCTGGGACTTCTCGCCTCCAGAACCGTGGGAATACATTTGAACTGTGAGAAAACATTTCTGTTGTTTAAGCCACCTTCTCTGTGGTATTTTGTTATGGCAGTCCTCGCAGACTACTACACTGAACTTCAGTGATTGCCAAGTAGGAAAATTGTTCTTCATAAAAGAAGAGATATTACCAATATGCTATGAGGAGAAAGAGGGACAATCACAGAGAGAGCAATTTAGAGTCACAAGTAGCAATTTTTCAGGAGGGTGAAGTGATGCCAGGTACAAGGGAGTTTCTGCAAAAATTGGCTTCTGATTTCCTTTCTCTCAGAAACATACATCTGATGCTGATTCATCCTAAGACTAGCAGGAATATATTGAAAATGTTCCTAAATATTATAATATCTGGGGCGCCCTGGGTGGCTCAGTCAGTTAAGTGTCCGACTTCAGCTCAGGTCATGATCTCAGGGTTCATGGGTTTGAGCCCCACGTCGGGCTCTGTGCTGACAGCTAGCTCAGAGCCTGGAGCCTGTCTTCAGATTCTGTGTGTGTGTCTCTCTCTCTGACCCTTCCCTGCGCATGCTGTCTCTATCTCTCTCTCAAAAATAAATAAAACATGAAAATTTTTCCTTTAAAAATTATAATACATGAGCCCCTTCCCTCTCTCACCCCTCCAGACTCTGACTCAGACATTTATCACCAAATTGTTAGATACTTAGGAACCCTAACTGCCTTGGTAGTGATTGTTCTAGCAGTTTGCTGATTAGCAGAATGCCAATCATGAGCCTCAGCTGTGCAAAAATAGAGTTGTCTTAATCTCCCTTTCTGTCCATAATGCTAAAGCAGGACCAGAGGCCCAGGACAAAACCAGAAATGTGAAATGTCTCCACATGTGAGGAAATTGTTTACATGTCGGAAGTAGAACATCCCATATAACAGATGAAACTTATAGCCATCCTCACCTGTCTTTGGAGATGGGGATACTAAATTAATTATGGGGATTCATGAAGTAAAAAATGAAGCCTCCTATTGTTTCTTTGTTCATTAGGCCCCACATTTCTATTCCTTAGTTAACAGATACTTGGAGATCTCACCCGCATCTGAGTTCTCCTCTACGTCCTAGGCATTTAGTTAGGTTACCTTTTCCAGTCTCTGTTCCAGTTAGGAATGGTCATATAACTAAGGGATCTCACCCAAGGATATGAATGGAAGTGACATGAGCTACTTCCAGGCCCACCAAAGAGCCTTATTTCGTTTTCTTGTCTATTAGCCGAAGAGAAAGAATACTCAGAGGGCTTGAATGAAGGCAAATCTCATGATGGGAAAAGTCTCAGTCCTTGGGTGATGGCCTAGACAAGCAATGCACCAACCCCTCAGATCCAACGGCCTGACATGAGTAAGAAATAACCTTTCATTTTATCAAACCTTTTATATTGTGGAGTTATTTATTAGAACAGCAGACTGACTCTAACAACACTTGTTTAACTTAGAAGCAGTGGAGAGTTTTGTTCATTTTTTGCCAATGATTTCAGGATTTTTCATTCTAAGGAAATGATAATCAAGCTAAACAATTTCATACTCACACTGATCTTTCTGTAGCTCTGAGTCAATGCCCACGCAAGGCTAAAGGGTAACTAAGCTGATGGACCTAACAGTTTTTTGATGGAATGTAAAGCAAGGGTCACAGTGATCTTTCACAGTTGAATGATGTCTTTCTCCAAAGAGGTATGCATGTTGGATTCATTCCATCAGAGTCCCTCTTCTTATGGGGCTTGCCACATAGAATCTTCTTATAATTCCAGTTTCCATAAGCAATTACTGAATATCCCTTGATGATTTTATAATCATACATATTTGAGTATGATGGGCCTCTCCTCTAAACTATGACAATACAGCTTAATTATGGCCTGGATATGTTGTGGGATAGTAGCAAAGTCCCAGCAAGTATGTAGGATTCCTACTACACAAGTAAGCTATTCCTGCTTGAGAGAGCAGTTCTACAAAGAGCGCATTTTATTAACCTCTCAGTTACAATTTCCTGCCTCCCAACTTACAGGAAAAGTAAAAGGAAGAACTGAATATTCTCCAATCCCTTTGTTCCCATCTGGGTTTTTCACATGCTCATTGGGTAAAGAAATCTGGAAGCAATGAAAGGGTGCCTAGATCTCTGGTGTGTGTGTGTGAGTCTGTGTGTGTGTGTGTGTGTGTGTGAACTCAGGTGGTAACTAGATAGTACTTCTGGAAAAGATGAAAAGTAAGCCACCAAGTAGCAGTTGTTGTATGAATATTCCACCCAATCTCTGGTCTTTTGCAAACAAACAACTGTACAACCCTGTACAATAGTATCACAGATATTATTAATTGGGATGAGCCCTAGTTTGATAAACTTTTATTATAAACAAGAACATTTGAATTTTTTCACTAGTAATAACCGATAACATTTGTTTAGAGCTTGGTGGTCCACAAAGCACTTTGCATAAGCATTACCTCAAAGAAGACATTTTTTGGTGACCCACATCACACTCCCTTGGCCCATGTTTGATTTCAGAGCAGCTGTGGTAAACATGTCCATGGACTTACTCTGACGCCATCCTTGCTCAAACCCAAGCTGCACTTCCTTCCTTTTTTCTGCTTCAAGACTTTCTCTAAAGCCACACAACACAACCACAGCCAGGAAGTGTGGGCAAGGGGTAAGGGAATAAAATCCCTGCTGCAGGGCTGAACCCATAACTAATGAGATACAGCCATCAGTGGGTAAATGCCCTAACATCCCATGTTTTGGAGAGATAGTTCTGAGGTATATCCTCAATACAATCCTCAGAGGGCTCCCAATGGAAATTAAGACCTAGTTGCCCACAGCAAGAATGAATCAATAGTGCATATGTATTATATTTCCTACTTTCCTATCCCCTTCCTGCTCTATCAAGACTGATTCTAGGGATCACCTCCTAATAAACTACCTGCACCTAAATCCTTGACTTGGGATCTGCTTCAAGGTAGCCTCACTAAGTTCTCATTGAGTCTTTGTTCCTAGAATAAAAGCCCCAAGCATTATGATATGTACAAGTTACATTTGTAGTAAAAAGAAAGAGGCTCAAGGCAAATTGGGGTAGCCCGTGCTCCATCTGCTGAATGGTTAGGGCAGAGGCACACCTTGTGTTCAGAGCAGAAATGTACCATGCTAGTGGAAGCAGCAATGCTTCCTGACAGGGCAGCTCAGCATTACTTCATTATCACTCCCAACCACTTTCCATCACTAAAGGAAATCAAATGTCCAAGAACAACACCACTAGGGTGGGAGGAACTGCAAGGGCACATGGCAAATGGCGTGGATACAGGGAGAGGAGTAGAGTTAGAAACAATTGTATAACCTACCACATCATTCATTCAACAACTTGTTTACCAAGTACACGGCACGCCAGACCCTAGGGATTCAGTTGTGAACAAGACAAACATGATTTCTGCCTTTATGGAGGCTATAGGTGTGTGTGTGTGTGTCTGTATGTGCCTCCCAAAAGTTATATTACTCATTATTATTCATAATTTTCAGCCTGTGTTGATTTTTAAAACATTAATTTTTTTAATCTTTATTTTTGAGAAAGAGAGAGAGACAGAATGAAGTGGGGTAGGGGCAGAGAGAGAGGGAGACACAGAATCTAAAGCAGCCTCCAGGCTCTGAGCAATCAGCACAGATCCCAACGCAGGGCTTAAACCCATGAACCGTGAGACTGTGGCCTGAGCCGAAGTGAGACACTTAACTGACTGAGCCACGCAGGCACCCCCACCTGTGTTGATTTTTGAGTGACACTTGATATGTCTTCATGGTCTTCACTTTAAACATGTTTTTATTGTGAAGTATTTAGATAATGTAAAAAATGGAATTGAATATACAATAATTCCCGGATATCATTTTTAACTTTCAGTTTTGAGTAAGTCCCCAATTCCTCACCATTTTCCCCTGTACAACAACAAAGCCCCTTTTAAAATTCCAGTTATTTTAGTCCTATATGTATTTAAATTCCATATAAATGGGAGAGCATTAAAAAATAAATATTCTCTTAAATGAGGTGAGTAGAAATTGAAATCAGAGAATCTATATAATCAGGAAAGTGGAATATTTCTATCAGTTAAATAAAGAAGGTGACGTCATTCTCATTCTTTGCCAAATCTGATGTTTTTATTCCACAATGTCTTATTCTCAGACAGAAGAGAGCAACACTGTCATTTACTCAGTGACTAGCACAAGTACTGAAATATTATAGAATGAATATATGGCTCACTCAATAAATTAACCAATCAAAAGAGAGATAAGTCTAGTGATTCTCAGCTGATGTCCATGGACTACCACAGTCTTCTGTAGTATAAGCTGGTTAGATGTTCTGGGCACATATTTCTTTGAAGATGGGTTGGGTGACCACTGATTAAACTCCTGAGGGCCAAATGGAGCTCTCAATTAACTCTCTTTTCTTGGTATATTATGGTTGACACATCCTCTTACTGTTAGGAGTCACATCATCACCTGCAGGGTTTATCACAATGTTCCTGAGGTTCCCTCTCCTAGGCTCCCCCCAGCGACGCTCTCTTCCCCAGCCACACCGAACTACTGTAGTTTCCAAAACTTGCCATGATCTCTTCCAAGTCATCGTGATTCTTACTGCTATTGTCTATTTCTTGTCTATCTTTCCCTTCCTCGCCCTCCTGGAAAACACTCCATTTCTCCAATGCAAATGTAGTTCTTTTGTGAAGTCTTCCCTGAACTAACTAACTTCCTTCCTTCCTTCCTTCCTTCCTTCCTTCCTTCCTTCCTTCCAGAGAGAAAGAGAGAGTGGAGGAGGGGTAGAGGGAGAAGGAGAGGGAGAGAGACAATCTCAAGCAGGCTTCATGCCCTGTGCAGAATCCGGACATAGGGCTCTATCTCACAACTGTGAGATCATGACCTGAGCCCAGATCAAGAGTTGTACCTTAACCTACAGAGCCCCTGTCTAACCTGAATTTTCAATACAACCACTCCCCTCTCCATGCTCTCAGAAAAAACTTACCTGTATGTTTCTCTGACTTTTCTGACCTCATACTCCATATACTAGTAGGTGTCCAAATACCTGTTAAAAAATAAGTAATAACAAATCTATCTAATTGCCTGAAGAATTGTTAGGCAACAATTTAATATAAGTTTATGAAGTCATACATAAAAAAAATGCTATTATACTACAGCCTTTTTCAGGCCTTTTTAAGCCTTTCCCTCAATCCCACTATAAACACCCACCCCATCTCACATTCCGAACTCATTTTATCAACAAGCATTTTTGAAAATCTGGGAAACAACAGCAAAGCAAATAGATGAGCATATTAGCATGAAATATGCAAAATTCTGTGTTCTTGTTTGAAGGGTCACATTTATTGCCCTTAATCCAGTTTACAAATTGTAGGAGTTTAGGAAGCTCATTGACGTTTGTGTTTGATTAAGACACAACCATATATTTAAGAGCTGGCAAGACTATTGAGCCAGGCTGTGATTGCAGCGGTAATTAGGCATTTTAACACATATTAGTGTAAACAGCTGTGTAAAATCCATATCAATGTTAGAAACACAAGTGATACGGTTCAATTAAAATATTACAAGGTTGGTTTTTGAAGGTGGCTGAAAAATGCTCAGGAGTACCTGGAAAAATTAATTGCTCCCACACAATGACCTAGGCCAACAGAGGTAAATTTGAAAGAACTGTCTTTTGGGGCACCTGGGTGGCTCAGTCGGTTAAGCATCCAACTTCGGCTAGGGTCATGATCTCACGGTTCGTGGGTTCGAGTCCCGCGTCGGGCTCTGTGCTGACACCTCAGCTCAGAGCCTAGAGCCTGCTTCAGATTCTGTGTCCCCCTCTCTCTCTCTGACCCTCCCCTGCTCATACTGTCTCTCGTTCTCTCTCTCAGAAATAAATAAAACATTAAAAAAATTTAAAACAGAAAGAACTGCCTTTCAGACATTATAAGGGGCAGATTATAAGCATTATAAGCAGGAGAGTCAAGGTCCAGGATTCGTTTCCAAACTGCCCCAGTCTTGCTGTGCACACACACATCCTGAGACGCCCCTGTGCCTTGGTGGAGCAAGTCTCACGGTTGCTCATCAGAACGGGAAGAGCTCAATACAACTGAGCAAGACTACAAATGTTACATCTCCATGCTAGTTATCATATTAGTTAAGCCACAACTAAACTCCAGCACCCTTTATGAATTAGCAAGGAGTAATGCATAGCTCCCACCCTAGGAAATCTTCTTGCATCAAAGCAAGCATAGACTTCGGGACAAGCACACTTGATTCCAAATCTCCGCCCTGCTCTTTACTATCCATAGATATTGAGCAAGGTACTTCACCTTTCTAGATCTCAGTTTTCTCATTTGTACAATGCACATAATATCTGCCTCCTAGGGTATTGTGTTATAAATTAAATATATATATATGGTATATAGTATAAATATATAGAAAGTATATATAGTTTTTAGTGTATAGTATTTATACTATAGTATAAGTATAGTATTATTATATTATAGTATAATATAGTATAGTATATTAGTATAATATACTAGTATAATATTATTATACTATATGTACCATATATAATATACAAATATATAATTTATATAATATGTATTATACTATATATTTATATTTGTACTATATATATATATATATATATATATACACTAAAACTGCAGTTTAGGACTCCTTGTCATGAGTGATATCCTAAGAAGAATATCATAAGCAAAATATCAAGAGATATTAAAATATACTATTACTCTACACTCTATATTTGATATTATGCTTAAAGAATCCAGTCCTCCATGGCTTCCATAGGCTTGGTAAGTTAGCTGCCAGTGAAGGTCAAACCTAAGGGCTACTTCAGTTCCTCAGCTCTTTCTGACAGCACAGAATCTCTGGGTCAGAAACAGAACTTGGAGACCTGAATACCAGCTCAGCTAAGGCCAGCACTGGACACCAGACAGTCACATGGTTTGGATGAAGCCCTGTTGTCCTTGGTGGGAGAGAGACAGAGACAGTGTAACCCTGCCATCTGTTGACCTGGCAGTGTATTGTGGCACCTCTGATATGTTTCTAGATTGTGCCATTCTCCAAACTCGGAAGGAGGGTGAAAGATCAGAATTTACAAGAACGGACTTGCTCACTTCATTCTGCAAACTCGGGCTCTACTACTGCACTTTAAATATAACGTGCAGGCTGGTGGAACCACAAAGTCCAGGAACAATATTCCCTGCAAGTGCTTTCAGTTCCATCCCCACTCCATTCCACCCGAATACCAATATGATTATTAAAACAGCCATCTGCACTTCTCTGGGGGAACATTCAATAGATTTTTGAAGGTAAATCAGATGAACAAAGAAGAATAACTCCAATATATGTCACTAGAAATAAAAGGCTCCCTACAGGGCATGTGGCATTTTTATTACATGCCAGATCTGTTATCAAACACACAATATTGATCAAAAATTAAAATACTGGCTTCAAAGGAAACTGCAGTGTTGGTTCTAAAATATCTGCTGTGAATGTATTTATCACCAAGACTACTAAAGTGACAATAAATTGATCCCTGATTAGATTAGAGCTGAAGCTATATTTCTTGGGGAAAAGGAATCAAGAAATCATCATTCCCCTATTTCTAAACAAGATTACATAAATGATTTTCAGACAGATCCTTGTCTGTCCCATTTTTAAAGATCTCCAGGGACTCTGGTCTCACCTTCCTTTGGTTTGCAAACCACAGTCACATGCCCACCTGTAGGACTAGCTTGGTTTATACCAAGCTTCAAGCTCCTTTATTGTTTTCCTGTCCCCAGTGAGTGTTAGCATTGGTTCATCAACCCTCACCTAGGAGAGCTCTTTAAATCTTTAAGACAAGTATTCAACTTGACATTCATGTACTTGTTACCGAGGATTTTGTTGTGTTCTGTTATGTTGGGTATTTTTCTGGTTTATTTTTGAGAGGCTGCTGTTTTCATTCCATTTAAGCAATGGAAAAATTATTTATAAGGTGCCTACCAAGCAACGAGCAAAATGCTAAGTAACAGAGAATACCAGTAGAGTGGTTGGATGCCTTACAAGCAAAGATGCAGGTGTGGAAAATGTGGAATCTTTACTTTTTCTTCTGTGTCCATACAATCCCCATTTTAGCTCCGCATTTGACTTAATTAAGAAAATTTGCTTTAGTTCAGCTCAGGTCTACTCAGGGCTTGTTTTCACACATCTCAGAGTTGTCTCGGTGTCTTTAGGGTAAGCTCATTCCATTTGTAGGCCCATCAATACTCCTGTAGAAGTGTTGAGGGCTTATAAGAATTCAGGCATTGCCTAACCCTGCAAATTCTCAATGAGAAGTCACTCTTCTATCTTGTCTTTCACCACTTTGCTCTAATTGTGCGTCATGGAGATATTTTGGGTCCCCACATGGCCACTGCCCCTCACTTTCTCATGGTCCCTTTCTGCCCCCGCATCTCAATCCAAGGCTCTTTGGCTTTCACCAGCCCTCTTGGAAGCACAGAGACATCGAAGGGATCCTACACTTCTTAGAATAACTCCAGGAAGAAGAATAAATGCCAGTTCAGGGCATCCTTAGATTTCCTGGCAGCCATTTCGTTGTTTCCATTACTCTTGCCTGGGGCCATGGAGGACTTCCCAAAGGGGTTCTTCTGCCTGAGTTGCTGCAAGTCATCCACTTTCTGTTCCCCACACCCCATCTCAGTCCCTCACTGCAGCAAGGGAAGGGTCCTTTCATAAGGACATACCTACACACTCATCACCGGGACAAGCTAAGTTCTCCACAAGCAACTCTTTCCAAACTGAAAAATTATTAAAAACATATTTTTGTAATATTTTATAAAATCAAGTTTATTTACTCTTCTTTTGTGTTCATTTCACAAATTTTATCCCACCACCCAACCCAAAGAACAATAAAATAGTTTCTCACAGGAGCACAGACCACTAGTGTGATTTCTGATTCCACCAGCCTGCAAATTATTCGAAGATAATGTACTTCAAGTCTTTATAATTTCACATCTGTTCCCTGGAACTTCTGTCTCTACCTCCTTCTCATAGGTATGATTTCCATTACATAAAATTTCCAAACACATTCCACACATACACTGACCAAGAAAAATTACCTGGTTCTCCCAAAATAATGAGGTCAATAATAGCATTTTACCTACTTCTGACAAACCATCATCTACCTCAGTCCTTAGAAAATGTTTTCAGATGTAGACAGAGGTGAGTTAAGTACACACGTTTTAAAAACTGCTTTCTAATGGATCAGAAGAAAAAGGACTGAGACATGTTCTGACCACTGCATTTCAGGGAACGTTACCAAGTACTTGGTCAAACCACAAAACAATTCACTTCCTCCCACTGTAGTGAGGTGTTTCATGGAGAGTTAAAATGGTATAGAAAGCGCAGCACATTCTCTAGAAGCTTCTTTCATTCTAGGGCTCTGAAAAATCCCCAGTCATCAGCCTGTAATACATTTTTAACTGTCTACTTTTCAGGAAAAAAAAAAGTCATATAATAAGTTTCCATAGTGTCTTTGTTTGATTAACTTGGAAGAGCCTAAATGGGTCTCAGCCACAGCATCTTGGTGAGGTAAAGGGAGCAGACAGGATCACCCTTCTTTGAAAGGCAAATTGGAGAACTGAATCTCTATGCCCCTGCCACGTGTCCTCCCAGTGTGATTATTTACTTTTATTCTCCCTCTCAAAAGTTCCTGTTTGGACAATCAATAATATGGTCACCCTTTCTAGAGCCTAGTGCAGTTTGATTACCAAGATTTCCCCCCGTGCAACTCTGAAAACTGCTGACAGCCAAGTTCCCTAATGTTCTAGAGGCATCCACCCCCTCGCCAGGGTGGACCTCTTCCCTTCAGGACTATTCCCTGCTTAACAAATGCACATTATTACCCCTAATAAACTTCCTGTGATTTGCCAGCTTTTATGGGTGATAAAGCCTTTCTTTGAAATGCCTACCTTGCTTTTTAGTTAGGAGCAAAAGAAAACATGTTCCCCCAGTAAACATAGCTTCTGCGCAGTGGCAAGTGAGAAATTGCCCCATTTCCCCCTCCCCTACCCACTTTCCCCCCCATGCAGCATTGAGAAAACTCTGTCCAAGAATATTACTCTATGAAAAAATAAAAAAACATCATCTCAAAATTATTAAAATCTCTGTGGGAATTCATGATTAATTTTAAGGCCTGGCAGATTAAAATACATTATTATGTACACTCTAGTGCATCCTTTCAGATATTTTCAGAATCTGATTTTGCTCTCTTGATACACACCAATGACTCTACATGTATCTAGTAGATTGCAAGGAATAGATTAGCATTAAAGAGGCAGTATTGTGTTGTTAGGTTGTTATATGTAACTTGTGCTCATACATTAAGAAAAATGTACCTGGCATTCCCCCGGACATGACCAGGCCTCTTAAAAAAAGAGAACCAGTGAGAGAGTCGTTAATACTTGGTGACAATACACTTGTGGCAGCAGTTCTGAAATTCTGACCTTTGAGATATTCACTGATGTTTTCATCCAGTTCCTGGACAGAAGACGAACCACAGCAGCCTGCTAGAAAATGGAACACAGGCATTTATTTTCAGAAGCTGTCAAACTTCCTACTTCCTAATGGTAAAAGAATTATCCTTTCAGCTTTTCCTTGGGAGGTCCCATTTGCAGGTGCAGAGAGAAGAATAAACCTACAGTTTCCTTCTTTTTGTTAAGGACAAAGAGTAAAATCTACGAAAAACAAGCAAAAACACAGACAAACCTTATCCTATTTCATCTGCAGAATATTCAAATACACTGACAGGGAAATTAGCTTGTCTCTTCTTCCTGGAGCTGACACATCCACTTTTGATCACTTTCCTCATAGCGTGACTTTGAACAAGGAGCATGGTTCTTGGTACATAGGGCTAGGTGTCTGTCACTTAAGGGTCAAGCTCCTCACTTCCACCTGAGGTATTCTGTGAGGTGTGTTATTGTTAACAAATAGTACTCACACACAAAAATAGAAGATTCTGGCTCAATTAAGGACATCATAGAGCTTTTGACATAGCAATTACAGTAGATGCAAATGCTTTTTGATTTCAATACTACTATGCAACAATAAATTATGTAAAACTACTTCATTTTGTTAAATGATACAACCAAATGTACACACAAAGTTGACCCTAAACTAAACAGATGAGGTATCCATGTTGGACCATGTCTCTTTCCTTTCTCTGCACTCCTTTTCCCTTGCCAGATGCTTGCTCTAATTACTTTCTTTCCCCACTTTCAATTTTATTTTTTAAGTTTATTTATTTATTTTGTAGGAGGAAGGGGCAGGGGGGACATGGGAGAGGCAGAGAGAGAGAGGGAGAGAGAGAATCCCAAGCAGGCTCTGCCCTGTCAGCGCAAAGCCGAATACAGGGCTCGAACTCACGAACTGTGAGATTGTGACCTGAGCTGAAACCAAGAGTTGGACACTTAACCAGCTGAGCCACCCCAGGTGCCCTCTTACTTCTGATTTTAGAAAGTATTTCTGATATTAAAAATCCACAATGTGTGGACCCCACACACAATCCTATTGAAATACGATTCATCAAGATACCATGAGATGAATCCTATTTCAATAAGAGCTTCCTCTTTTCTCTCACTCGAGCTTCTTCCGCGTGCAGCTCCCCATCCTTGCTCACCCTCAACCATGTACTCCACCACTTGCCTGCTTTCCATCACTGTCTTGCTCAACCTTTTCCTTCGCTGATCCCTTTTCTTATCATTCTTCATTCTTCCCCTTCATTCTTTTCATCTAGGTAGGCAATTTATGAATGAAAGGAACAAAAGAAGGGGATATTATTAGAGAAGGGTAACACTGCTGGCTGTATAATGATATTCTTCTAAAAGTGGGTTTTCGAATTCTTATGACCTTTCAAAAAGTTGTGTGTAGGGGCTGGAGAGCCAGTACGTAAGGCTTCTGCAACCAATCATAGATATTCCACTTTTGAAACTACCTGCCTGTGTACATGTACTCACACACTCACAGACAACAAAAATTTTTGATCACTATTCTGAGACCTATTTCGTGGTAGTTATATGTTCAGTTAGGTTTATTTTTGAAATTTACAGTTTGAAAGAGGTTTCAGTAATAATAGCGATTCCCCATTAATTAATTGCCTGTTCCCAAACATCAGGCTTGACTTTGCTTATTCTGGAGTTCAGGTACCTGTAACAGACCCAAAGTGTCTCCTGAATTTTCATCCTGCCCTCTGATATTTCACATTCGTGTACAATCCTTTCAAATACCATATTAATATAGTTTCCATGTGAATTTTTAATAAATGTTCAACTATACTTAAAAGAAAAAGTACCACCTTAAGCAACTAAGGTAAGTGACTCCAGTAGAGGGAACGGTACCATGGCAGACTTGTGATTGGCTTCTCTGGAGAGGTAAGTCCTTGAACAGGCACCTCTTTTAAAATTTAACCAATAAGACAATTGGTAGAAAAGCTAACCTCTGGGGAGAAGGGTTTTAGTATTCGTCAGCTCATCTCAGTTCTGCAAATCAGTTGAGAGTTTAACCACCTCTCAAATCCGAAACAGGAGTTTCGAGAGAAGTCTGCTGGGGAGTGTGTGTTTCGGCCAGGGAAGGGACCGTCCCTGCCCAGCCCTTGGGGGAACACTGGCTATGGTAGCACAGCTCTGTGGGAGACGATGCCCGCCTCCAGGGCCAGCCTAGCTGGAGCGTTAGGCCACAAAGCAAGTGTGGAAGTGAGGCTTTTCCAAATGCTGGCCACTGACTATCCCAAGGCAAGGATGAAGCTTCTACGTTTCTGTCACAATGAAAAGGTGAAGAGGTTCTCACCAGCTTCACATAAAGTAAGCTCTCAGTAAATAGTAAGCTCTCAGTAAATATTAGATGGTATCTAATAAGTAAATATTAAGCTCTCAGTAAATATTAGATGGTATCTAATAAGGGTGTATATATATACATATATATACTTATATATATGTATATATATATATGTAAGTAGGTAGGTAGGTAGAGACGAGTGACAGAAAAGAGAAAAAGAGGAATCAAACAAGAGAAAATAATCAGTACATGGTAGTATCACTCTTCCTTCTCATTCATAATCGCACCCCCAGAAGAAATGTACAGATCTGTGGGAGACAATGCAATCATCACATTAAAAGTTTAAACACAACTTTCTAATAATTCTGAAGCAGCATGAAAAATGGAAGAAACAAATGCAGGCTGTGAAAGTTAAACAGGCTCAAGTTTAAATATTATCTTTACTACTTACTTACTGTGTGACTTTGGGCAAGTCACTCAACTTCTCTGAGACCTGGTTTCTGCATCTGATAAAGTATCATAAAACTTATTTTACGTGGTCCATGTAAATTTCAAATACATATGAAGTATCAGACACACTGGTTTTCAATATATTTTAGCTGGCTCTCTTTCCCTCAGTGTTGACAGCATAAAGCACAGAAGAGTATCTTTGGTGTTCAGACAAGGAGAAGGGGTTATCTCTCAAAGAGTACGGAACAAGGACAGAACTCCAGCTGCAGAACTGAAATCAAGTCCAGAGCTGGAAGGGCTAGTCTTAGAATCCACAGTCAGGGGGAAATTAAGACATAAGTCCTGTAAAGAACAAGAGTTCTACCAGCCATAGGACTGGAGTTAGTTGAGGCGAGCGACCTGGATTACTGGATCCAGTTTCCAAGCCAGAGGACTTGTACCCTAGAAATAGGAGCCAAAGAGCCAATGTGCAGCCTTGGTGATAGGTATTTAGATAAATCATTAATGTAATCATGCGATCTGGAGAGAATATTGATATATAAAGGATTTACAGCTGTGGCCCTCTCTTAGAAGGAATTATTTGTATATTTATCATTAGTATTAGTTTGAATGAGTTGCTCTCCACCTCCGTAGGAAAGAGAAGGCAAGTTTACACATTCACAAGTGTGTGGCTTGGAAAAAGAAGGGTTTAGGGGCGCCTGGGTGGGTTAGTCGGTTAAGCGTCCGACTTTCGCTTAGGTCATGATCTCACGGTTCGTGGTTCGAGCCCCGCATCGGGCTCTGTGCTGACTGCCAGCTCAGAGCCTGGAGCCTGTTTCAGTCTGTGACTCCCTCTCTCTCTGACCCTCCCCTGCTCACGCTGTCTCTCTCTCTCCTAGAAATAAATAAAAATATAAAAAAGAAAAAGAAAAAGAAGGGTTTATAGGGAAGAAGATTTAGCTTGGGAGTGGGAAGAAGAGTCTTCTGAAGATTTGGAAGAGAACCAGAGGGCAGCCAGCTGCCTTGTGCTGTATAGTTTGGGAGCCTTGTGCGGAAGTTATATCACATGTTTGTATGATGTAGTCCCCCCATCTTACCCTGCAAGTGACTTCAGTGTCAACAAAAATAATAGCAACGATCCTACCAGGTACTACGTGTTTACTATATACACTGTTCCAAGCTTTCTTACTCCTCACCACATTCAGGGAAACAGTCTTTGCCATTAATTTTTAAAAAATTTTAATGTCTTTATTTTGAGAAACAGAGACAGAGAGCAAGCAGAGGAGGGGCAGAGAGAGAGGGAGACACAGGATCTGAAGCCAGCTCCAGGCTCTGAGCTATCAGCACAGAGCCCAACGCAGGGCACAAACCCACGGAATTTAAGATCATGACCTGAGCCGAAGTCAGACGCTCAACTGACTGAGCCACCCAGGCGCCCCTACCATTATTTTTTAGAGGAGGAGACTAGAGCACAAAGAGGCTAAGTACTTTGCCTAAAGTTGCCCACCCCGTAAGTTAAGGAGTTGGAATTCAAACCCAAGTAGCCGGGTTTCAGAATCTGTGCTCTTAGCCACTAACGAGTGGTTCTGAATGCTAGAGTCTGGTGTTTGTTTATTTTTAATAAAACAGCATGTGGAGAAGAGAAAAAGATAACCCAAGTTTGTTCTAACTGGTTAACAAGACTAATATTAGTAGTGATAACAGACACTGCATTTTTCTTGTCATGTGCAAGTGACTGAGGCTGAGCACTTTACGCATTACTTAATCCTCTAAACAACCCATACAGTAGCCACTGTTACCATCCAGTTCATTTCAGTGAGGAAGCTGAACTCATAAAGATGAAGTAACTTGTACCGACACTAAATGAGATATACCTATGAGTTTATACTTCCTGGTTTTGAGTTCTTTCAGCTTCTGCATTAAGATAGATGGTGTGTTGGTAGCAGGCCCCATTCTGGAGAGCCAAAACCGGAGTGGACAATATTACTGGGGACAGTCGTGATTGCTAGGCTCTTCCTTCTGCCAGCATGCTCACTTACAGGAGCCTCTCAGCTACACAGTGAAGTGTCTATCAGATGGATTAAGCCACTCATCTAACTTAGGGGCATCCCTGCAGCTACACACACACACACACACACACACACACACACAGGCCTCAGCATTGGATTTTAACTCCTCTCTCTTGACTTAAACCTAGTATTATTAACACAAGGCTAAAGAAGAAAGTGAACATTCAGGTCCCCTATTTGCTTTAGAGTTTCAATTTTCATAGAATTATTAGATAATGACTCATAAAATAAGCCCTGACCTTGATGAGCTTAAATCCAAATATATTGAGATTTCCATTTACTATCAGGGTTGAAACCCTGCCTTGATTTCCTCAAACATCACAGTGGAGTGGTAACTGAATTCTAAATGTCCTTACAATATTAATTCCCCTTTGTATTTGAGGCGGCTTAGCCAGCGGCTCTGGGCAGACCTGCGAGGAGGAAAAAGAAGCAAGAGAAAGGAGAAGGGGTGATCGCTGGAGCATGAGCTGAGGGAACTCAGCCATTCGCAAAAGGATTCCATAGTCATCATGTAAAAGGGGTTCTTTGTAAATTCCTCACTCATATTTATTCTTTTCTTTCTGCAAGATTTTTTGTTTCAAACAGTAGGGAAACTATAGAAAGAATCACCGATACCAAGAAGAAAGTAAATAAGGGGGAAAGCAATTTTCGGTCATTACTGAAAGAATTGAAAGCGAGCTATTTATAAGGCCAGTATCCTCTGCTGGGAAATTCATTAATTCATTCATTGTTTTAGTCAACAAATATTTACCGAGCACACAAAGCCAGGAATGGCAGATATAGTATAAACAAAAAAGATGACATCCTTGGTATTATGGAGTTCACATTCTACTAATAAACGAAATCAGTAAACAAGTCCATGTTCAAGTAAACCTATATTCATAAATATTTTGAGAAAAAGTACCAGAAATGCAAATAGCAGAAACGGAAATAGTACCTTGGAACTATATTAAAATGGATAGCTGGAAAAGAAAACAGAACAAATCACATTTTTAAAAATTCCCTCCAATTAAACGCTTTTTTTTTTCAACAAGCATTCAACACCATGCTAGGCATGGGTGTATTCTTGTTTTTGACTGCAACACAATCTACCTGAAGAAATAGTAAGAAAGATGGACACATCATTACAGTACCCTGAGACACCTGCTCCCATGGAGGTAACCATGGTATGGTACGGAAGAGAATGGAAGGGCTAACTAGAGTAATTACAGAAGTCTTTCAAAGAGGAGACTTAAGCTGGATCTTAAAAGATGAACAAGAACTCAAGAAATGGTTATGAATCTGGTAAGAAACTCAGAATGTTATAAGAATAATCATATAATGAAGGGATGGATGTCTGCTATGGAAATTATGCCTTATCCTCTGGACAATAGGAAGCTATAGAGACTTGTAAGCAGAGAGATTCTATCACATGAATGTTTGATTTAAAAACAAAACCCATGATGGAAGTGCAGGGAATTGATTAGATCAATCAGAGACAGCTGGTAAGACTAAGAAGTAATTAGAGCAAAGGAGAGAGGCCCTTCCACCATGTTCCCTACCGCCAGTAGCCCCAGTGGGGATTATGGATGGATATAGCTTGGACCACAGCCATGCACAGCCCTCGCTCGGAGGTCAGTGGACCATCTCTAGGGGCATGTGGGCATGCCCTCCCAAGCTGGCAGCTGAGAAAACTGCAAACAAGGCTAGAGGTTGGGGCAGCCCCTTCCCTGAGAAACTGAGCTTAAAGCCGCAAATCACTGTGCACCTCCACTTTGTCCAAATGCAAGCCTGAAGAAGTGCCCTGTCTTCTGTTTTCTGTGTTTCAGCACTTACTGGGTGTAAAAAAATACAACTTATGCTCCAGAAAGACACCTGTGTCGTTAAGAACCGAATGTGGATGGCTTCCTCTAGACCCACATATCTAGACCTCCAAAAACTGAATTTCATTTTGAACAAATAAATCCACACTAGTTCTGTTTGAGTAGAAAAGTAAAAATACCATCAGCATTATAGATTTAATTGATCGTCTCCATAATTATTCAGTAACCGTGGTCCCAGTTTTAATCAATTTATTTCAAATATATCTATCTTTTTGAAAACTATCTTTGGAAAGAGTGTCATTTTTAAACTTGCAGCTGTCTTTGGTCTGGTTTTGTATCATTTCCTATTTGAAAACGTCAGGCGTTGCTTTCAACTCTTGCTGCTCTTGCCCATCACTGATGATTCGTCACACAGGCATATCAAGCAGGACCTTGTCACTGGAAGTCATGCAGACCAGAAGCCAGGAGGGCTAAGATATATTTTTAATATGTAAAGGTGGCATGGAAAATAAAAAAGGCTACCCAAATCCGATGACAGAATAAAATCCCCTCCCTCTTTCTCATTCTACTCCTTGACAATTTCATCTGGTCTATAAAGGTATTTCCTACATAGCTCAAGCCCCCTCCCCCCGAATAATACCCAAGATAAAAAACTATCTTTGTTTTCTGATAAGAAGCTTATTTTGTTATTCATAGAATAATCAACACTCATCACAGATCCAGGGGACACAAATCTTTTATTGTCTTAGATTTGCTCATAGCTCCTTAGAAATTTGGGAAGTGTTTACATCATATGAATTGGATAAAAACCACCTTCTTGAACAAGCCAAAACCCTGCAATACCTCCCTGGGCATCCTGAGCTTTGAGACTTTCACACTTACCCTGAAACATGAATTACGATTTTTTTTCCCTCATGTAATTATTTTTCTATAATAGTTTTTCTGCTTTCTAGTTCTATGCTTGTCTCCTTCCTCTACCTCAAAGAGGATGTTCCCAGATCGATCACACATGAGTGAGAAATCGTCACCTCAGCCTCCAGACTCCAGTCATGGAGAGGATCGAGTAAGGGATAGAAAATGAGTTTTACTACTCAGTTTTAATGGACAGCTATCGATGGTACTTGACATGGGTACCAGGACCCAATTCCCCCATCTCATAAAAGGTGCTCCAGTTTACCCACTCTCCGTGGTGATCAACCCAAGGGCAAGGAAGAACAAGTAATAAGGTGTTCTTGTCATACAGCTCAAGATTTTTAAAACACATTAACTGTAATTTTTAGATAGTCAGAATTTAGTGAACCATTGAAAGTGACCCAGTTCACTGAACCGGACTGAACTGAACAGATGGAATTCCACCCTTGCTAAGCTTGAGTGATTCCAAGAACAATGCAGAGTCCTCTTAAATCCCTCCTCTGAGCTGCTTACCTCATTTATGCAAACATGTGGGGGATGCTTTGGTCATTTATGTATGTGTCTGTTTGCTTAGTGCAACTGGAAGCTGGTGCTCAGAATGCACCAAATGGATGAGACTGGATATTGCGCTTTGCAGGCTGTTTATACGTTGCCATTGTTTTCTGAATTGTGAGTCTTGGCGATGTCCTGGTTGTTTTCTCTTTCAGAATCTGTGTCAGATCCAGCCCTCTTAATTTTATGACCCAGTTCTTTACTTCATAGTCTCTCTTTCTTCCCAGGAGCAGGAAACGCATCCTAGAGGTGACATTCTCCTGCATCCTTCCTCTGCCATTTGCAGCTTTCCAGACACAACTGTCAAGGATACTCCGAAAATCAAGCATCTATTCTTCAACCTCTAGTGTTAGAAAGCGCAGCTGATACAAACTTTCTCATGAATCGGAGAACGGCATCCCTGTGTCTCTGGATCCTCAGTAACAGCAATAATACATCTTCTGTAATTTTAAAAAATCCCAAATATTCTGAAGAACAATATGACACAACTGTTGGAAAATGAAAACGAAAGGCCTCTCAGAGCCTCTAGGCAGTGAGGAAACAGTGAGAATATCTCACAGAAAGAGATACATAAAAGGTTAAAATTGTGGCAAAATAAGAATAAAACCCAGAGACCAAAACAGAGCCATCTGTATCTACACAGACTTTAGAAAAATAGAGATTAGAGTGGTTTCATTATGCTGGCTCTCACGTGACGGGGGAAGCTGTAAAACAAACTGTGTTACGGTCTCCGGATGAGGTCT
Source organism: Crocuta crocuta (assembly GCF_008692635.1). Taxonomy (NCBI): domain Eukaryota; kingdom Metazoa; phylum Chordata; class Mammalia; order Carnivora; family Hyaenidae; genus Crocuta; species Crocuta crocuta. The sequence continues at coordinate 6,407,173 of NW_027528357.1, forward strand.
TAGAAGTGGAACCAGAATGGGTGCGCATTTGTTTATTTTCGTCTGTATCAGCTTTAAGTGTTAATTAACATAGTGCACTGCATTATCTCTGTGTCTGTGATGCAGAGAGAGGACCCATGCTGTCCCCACGCAGCTTCTGTGGACCACTTCCGTTTGGCCTTCCGGCCTCGGTGTAGAGCAGAGAGAAGCAAACTTTACATTCAAATCAGAGCTTGGCTCCGAATCTGGGAATGACCAGTCAATTAACCTCTGCACGTCACCTCACTCTTCTGCAGGATGAGAATGGTAGTACTGCATATTATGACCCTGAGGAAGCTCACTGCTCAGTTCCAATTGGAAACTAGGTCAGCAGCAACCAAAGCAAAAGTTGGTGTTCAAGTTTCCTTATTCCTGTTTTCCTATCCTTTACAAGCCTCAAGCTCCAGTCCCTCTCCAGGCTTCTCTACCACCTGCCCTCACTCCTGTAGACAATAAAGGAAATTTGTCATCCGTGCCTATGTGTGGTCTGACTCCATCTTCTTGGGCCAGGCTGTTCTGCCATGGTGGCCAGAGGAAGCCGAGGCAATGTGACAACATTGTTCTCCTTTATCAGTTCAATGTTAAAGGTATGCAACTCATCTTACACTTAGTAACATCCAGGTAATTCATTCATTTATTCAACATCTATGGAGCACCTACTATGTACAGGCTCTATGGAGACAGAAAGATGAGTGAGGCAACCATTGCCTTGACAGATGTCTAGGGGTGATCAGACACATGCAGAAATAACAATATAATAATGACACAAAGACCATCTACAATGGCTTGCAGTGTTTGGCATCAGTGCAACTTAAAACGAAAAGAGAAAGAAAGAAAGAAAGAAAGAAAGAAAGAAAGAAAGAAAGAAAGAAAGAAAGAAAGAAAGAAAGAAAGAAAGAAAGAAAGAAAGAAAGAAAGAAAGAAAGAAAGAAAGAAAGAGAGAGAAAGAGAGAGAGGGAGGAAGGAAGGAAGGAAGGAAGGAAGGAAGGAAGGAAGGAAGGAAGAGAAGGAGGGAGTGAGTGAGTAAGAAAATGCCCTGCAAACAGCTGAAGTTAAATACTAAGCGTGTTTTGTGTACCTTTCAAAAAGGGTCACAGATGCCTTCAGCAAAAACTTTGCTGAGAGAGAAGCATGAGGGTGTTCTTTTTCAATTATCTTTGTGTCCTTGTCTTAAAATGGTCACAACTGCAGCATCACTGATGTCATCTGGAATGTCTTCATCATTCTCAAGCTTCAAGATGAGAGCGAGGAGCCATAGTGTGCATTTTCCTCAGCCGATTTGAAGATTTCAGCAGGGATTCCATCAGCTCCAGATGCCTTGTTGTTTTTCATCTGCTTGATGGCTTTCCTCACCTCATAAAAAGTTGGAGGGATTTTGAGATTGCCACTGATTGGGAGTTGTGGGATGGAGTTGAAAACACTCCCACTGATAAAATAATTTCCACCAAAGACCTTGAAATGCTCTTTTCAATGTGTGTTGACATTTTCTCTCTCACTGAGCAGTTTTCAGGCGCCCTTATCTTCCTGATGGCTCTTATAGAGCTTCCGTGGCATCAGACCTAATCCATGTGGATATCACATCAACTTTATCATGACATCTCACCATCTGCCCTGCATGTTGGAGGGCTCCCTCAACCCCTACCTTGACTTACAGATGTAACGATGTCTTCTTTTAGGACCAAAACAATGCTGAATGCCAAAAGATTAAGAGCAAAATGATCATGGCGGACTTAGGCTCAAGACTGTTGTAAAATTACCAATTTGCATCTGCTACATAATGTTTAAGAGAAGCAGCACCATACAGAGAAACTTGTGGCCCTTGGAATGTATATGTTAGGTCAGAAGTTGTGTGTTAATTTCCATGGGAATCCATTGTTTTGATTTAAAAGTCCATCCTCAATAGCAAATTGAGTTCAGAGTATTCTAATCTTGCAGGAAATAGTCTTAAGTAATTGGCTTTCCCTTGTTCTCTGAGTAGATCCCCCTTTCTGATTTATAGGAACTTATTTGGATTATAGCTTCATTTTTATCATGAGAGTGTTACAGCCCCAGTATTGTTTTAGGGTTCTTGTATTTTACTCTCTAGGATCAGAGGGTATCAATTGGCATAGCAATCTAATGCAGTTTTCTGCCCTTCTTATTTAATACAGAATAAGCATTATATATACTGAGTTATAATGATCTTTATCATAAATTGTTAAAACTGGAAAGGGTCCAATACTCTAATTTTATTAGTGAGGAAACAGAACAAGAGAAATGAAGTGAGACTGATCCCCATGTTGCACTGAATGGTGGTAGAAACTGTTCTAGAACTCACTGCTTCCAGGACAGAGTTCTTCCAACCACGACATTCTTTCTCTCCTGACAGTGTTCCATCTAATAAGGAATATAATACAAACCTTTTATCCTTTCTAATTTCTCTTGTAAACAATACCCAGGAAACAAGAGCTCACTATTATAGTCTTCATATCATTTGTCAGAACTCTCAGTCTGTATCAATTAAACATAATCAAACCACAAATATTTAGTATATTTAGGCACTCAACAGTATGAAACACTACAGTTTCTAAATATTGTAGCACTGACATTAATAACATTCCTCGAAAATCTCAATGTTTAGGGCACCAGGTGTGTGTGTGTGTGTGTGTGTGTGTGTGTGTGTGTGTGTGTGTAGGGAGAGAGAGAGAGAGGGAGAGAGACA
>NW_027528357.1:6410114-6497452 GCF_008692635.1 Crocuta crocuta
GATGGGCATGGAGGAGGACACTTGTGGGGATGAGCACTGAGTGTTATGTGGAAACTAATTTGACAATAAACTATTAAAAAAAATAAAATAAAAGGAAGAACAATCACAAGAACTATAAATGTCATGTGTGTTTCAACAATGAGGAAAGAATTTCAGGAATTCTGAAAATACAGACCTTAAGGTGTATGATCTGCAAGATGACTTTAAGTTTTGAGTAGTTTCAGGTATGGCAGTCTCAAAAAACCTCAAGATTAAGAAGGGACTAGCAATTGATGATCCTCTAGAGCACAGGAGTTGGTTTACAAATCTCTACTGGGCCTTGACCACATCCGTCATGAGCCATCATGGTATATATCCAGCAAGCAAATCACAGGAATACTGTCGTAGACTTTCAAAGAGAGCATAAAGCATTAATTCCTGTTCTTGAATTGCTAAAAGGGAAACAGGATGCATGTGACTCAGAAGCATGCAAATGAGGTACAAATTATTACAATGAACAGTAACAAAATGCTTAACCTTTGAAGGCAAAATCTCAACCTTTGTGCAAAGTATAGAGTAGAGGGTCTTCCTCTAGGAACTTGGTTAGTTCTGGTCTCCTTCCTTCTCAGTCTAGTTAGTAGAGTCCTGTCTCTGACCTATCATCATACTTGCCCTGCCTTTCAGAGCCTGGCTTATGACCATTCATTCATTCATGCATTCATTCTGCAAATTTTTAGTGAACATCCTCCATGTACTAGAGCTATGCTTGATACTTTGATGATAAAGCTACTGTCTCTGCCTTTGGGTGTGTTTAAAGTCTAGTGAGAATGACAAAAACTGAAAAAGATGATTAAAATCTAGTAAAACGAATCCCTTTGTAGAGATGGGCATATACTGCTAAATAGTGTACAAATCCAAATGTGGCTTTAGAAAACATGATGTCTAATCAGAGACTTTGGAATAGAGAAACTTGTGCATTGGATAGATTTTTGAGAACCAAGAGAATACTTGAAAACAACAAGCAGGAGTCAGATTTAAAAAGGCCTTGTTACACTGATATTACAAGGCTGACTTTTTTATTGGGGGGTGCAATGAAGCAAGATTCTTCTTACTAATTTCTTAACATCATTAAAGGGAGAAGAGATAGGACCTAAACAATCCATCACCACAGTATCTTACTGTTATCAGTTGCATGCAGGTTATCAGAGAAATGTTCAGGAAGAGAATCTATTTTACGATCTAATATTCTATAGCAGTCTACACACAGCTCACCTTGGCTCCTGTGCCTATGTGTTGTATCGTTTCCGCCAGCTTCTCAATTGCACACCAGCTATTCTCCAAGTTATGTACCTCCTGGCCCTGACCTTACATGGACACCACTTCCCAAGTTCCCTGGTGCTCTCAGCTTCCTTCATCCCTCTCCTCTACTTCCTGGATGAAAGAGGGAAAGAAAAGAAAGTAATCCTCCAAAGTCTGGCCTCAACCAAGGTGGAAAGCCCATACCATCTCCCTGAGAGCTATTATGCTACAAAAGCTCCCCTGTTCCTTTCTCTGCTTGCAACTGCTTTCTTACAGGCACCATTTTGTTATGGGTGTAGTTTGTCCCTAAAAGGGAGTGGATATATCATGCTTTAAGACTATGTTCATGTGGGGCACCTGGAGGGCTCAGTTCTTAAGCATCCGACTTTGGACTTTGGCTCAGGTCATGATCTCACAGTTTGTGAGATTGAGCCCCACGTCCAGCTCTGTGCTGACAGTGTGGAACCTGTTGGGATTCTCTCTCTCTCTCTCTCTCTCTCGTGTGAAATAGATAAACATTAAAAAAATATGTTTTTGGTATATTAACACGTTCACACAAAGAAAACACGCCATGCTGCTGCATTTTAGAATGTGAAGTGTCCCAGAACAGGGGTGAGGAGGAGCTAAAAATAAAACAGAGACATTCTAGCACAGGGTGACCTGGTATTTGGAATGGCTATGATCAGATTCATGTTTGAGAATCCTCCTTCTGGCTACCTTGTGGGGAATAACTAGAAGGCAACATATCTGGACAGAAGAAAAACAGTTGAGGCCTGTATTGGTTTACCACAAATTCAGTGACTTAAAACATCATAAATGTATCCTCTCACAGCTCTGAAATTCAGAAATCTGAAATGGGCCAGAAAGGCTGTATTCCTTCTGGAGGCTGCCTTTTCTGGCTTTAGAGGCTGCTGGGTACCTTGGTTCATGACCTCTCATTACTCCTGCTTCTGCTTTGATCATCACATCTGCCTCTCTCTCTGGCCCTCCTGCTCCCCTTTTATAAAGACATGTGATTATATTGGACCTACCTAGATAATCCAAGATAACCTCTCTGTCTCAGAATCCTTAATTACATCTGCAAAGTCCCTTTTGCCACCTAAGGTAACACATTCATAGATTCTGGAGATTAGAACGTGGACATCTTTGTGAGAGGGCATCATTTGGACTACAACAAGGCCTTTAAAATGTCCAGGCAAAAGAGACGTGGGAGAAGTGGGTAGATTTGAAAGATATTCAAGGAGTAGAATTAGGATTTGGTGATTGGCTGATTGCGTATAAGGGATAATAGGGAGGAAAGTTGAACAAGACCCCATTGCTCATGTTTTTTAACTTGAGCATTTGGGAGGGATGGGTGCCGTTTTCTGAGCTAGGACATGCAGAGAAGCGGATTTGGGGGAAGTGAGGAGAATAATGAGGTCACATTTGTCAGTTACCGGGTGAACGTGTGGGTCTGTAGTTCAGGAAAAGCCCTGTAAACTAAACTAAAAGGTGTGTATTTGGAAATCATGAGGGAAAATAAAAGATAGTTGAACAATGTAAAGTAGTTGAAATCTATCCGGAAGTATCTGTAAAATGGGAAGAGATAAGGTCTAGGGACAGAGGAATACCAATATTTTAAGTCCTGGCAAATCATTAAAGATTCCAGAGAGACTGAAAACAATATGGCAAATCTGTTTCCTCCCACTAGTCCCCATTCTTTCTCTCTGTTTTCTTCTCTAGTCTCTGCCCCATGCTTTGGAATTAGTAACTACTCAGCCTTTCTCTGATCATTAAGGAATCACTGATTCTATATTTCTCCCAATAAATGCTACCGCCAACACTCCTGTTGAGAGAGTACCTGGCATCTCTAAAGAGATAGAAAGAAGGAACAAAAAAGATAAATGTTCAGAATAATGTGGGACAGATGGGGTGAATATAGACTGCGTGGTTAAGAAGCCTTTTCTCTTCCTGCCTCTTACCCTTACCCCCAGCACCATCCTCTCTGTAGCAGCCATCAAAACAATCCAAAAAAGAGGAGAGAGATCAAGTAAAACGTTCCCCATTCCCCATTAGGAGGGAGGTGAGCCCCCCTGGGGGCCATGCTGGGCCATTCTCTTCCTCATGTGGGACTATCACAGATTAGGCATAGACAGGACTTCCATATGCAAGCAGGTGTTAAGGTTATAGAGGGGGCTCTGCATGTTTAAAATGTCAGTTCATCCTCCTCTGTTGAGTTTCTGCAAGTTTAGCAATGTAAGTTGACGTATCTTAGGGCCCAGGAGGTATAAGGGATGGAAGGTGCCTGTAAGTACAGTGCCTCTGAAGCAATAGGTAGAAAGACATCTTAGGTCCTATGGTTTCAGTGGATTCTAAAAAATCTGAGATCAGATTCAGATCTCGGCTTAGACTCACATCTAGTGTACTACTCCGCCATCTTAATTATACGACCGGCTACAAATCACATTTCCAGCAACAGCAGGCCCCCCAAAACATCACAGCATGAAAGTGGAAAACAAACTTCTAGGCCTCACTCCATAGATGTGCTGTGTCTGGACCAGGACCAATGTGATTGCTGGGCAGAGTGGGAAAGTGTGCAGCAGCGCCAGCTCTGTGTAAGCAGTCGGGGGCTATCACAAGGGTTCCTTTCATCGGCACTAACTTCTCTGACAGTCCTCACACTTCACCTGCTAGGTCTCCAACATGGTATCTCAGTGGTCCTCAAACCCAAATCATATAAGAAACTAGGGAGCTTACAAAAAAGAAAAACAACAACAACAACAAAAACAAACAAAAAAAGCCAGCAGATGCTTGCATCCATTGCAGACCAATTGAGTCAAGATCTCTGGGATCCAGGCATTGTTCTCCTAAAATGCCTCCAACATGATTTTAATGTGCTGCTGGGTCTGAGAACCACTCAGAACCTGAGAAACAAATGCTGTGTGGTACATCTGCTGGTGAGGGAGGTTAGGCTCGGCAGCAGACTGATTTCTAGTTTGACAGCAACTAGAAGGACTGGCTGCCACAACCCTCCACTGATAGCAAACTCTGAACTACCACAGCCAGTAACTCCCGACAGAATGCGTAGAGCTGCTACCTACACCGTCATTTGCCCCCAAAGAAGCAAAGGCAAGGCTTCTAGAGTGCAGAGACATTAAAGGAATTCTCTCCCTCTGAAACAAAAGAATGAACATACTCATGAGAATTCTGATTTTTCTCGTGGTTAAATCGGAAATCAATTCCTTCTTATCTGCCATGTTTATCATCTACAGAAGGGCTTGTCATCAGTCAGCATTCAAGTCTCTCCACCACTGACCCTATGCCACAGACAGGAGACAGCGTCTCCGAGTCCATTTCCCGGCCTCTTCCTATATGTTTAGGCAGTGCCTGGCACAAACGTGGACCCTTCCCCTACTTCTGTAATGGAAATAAAAGAAAAATAAGGCCAAGCCCTTGCCTCAAGAAAAACTCCAATTTAAATGCAAACTTAAGGGGCGCCTGAGTGGCTCAGTCAGTTAAGTGTCTGACTTCGGCTCAGGTCTTGATCTCACGGCTTGTGAGTTCTAGCCCCGCGTTGGGCTCTGTGTGTTAAGCGTAGAGCCTGGAACCTGCTTTGGATTCCATATCTCCCTTTCTCTCTCTCTGCCTCTTTTCCGCTCACACTCTGTCTCTTTCTCTCAAAAATAAATAAACGTTGAAAAATTATTTAAAAAAATAAATGGAGAATTAAAACAAAAATGTACAAAATGTTCACTAAGACGTCATTGCCCCTCAGTTCAAGGAAGCATCAGAAGATGGCCAATTGCCAAAACTCCTTGCAGACACAAAACTTGGCGAGTGAGTTCAGAGGAGAAAGAACACAACATATTACTCACTTGGGTAATGAGTAACAATGAAGGAACATTTTCAAAGAAGGATGGATCTGGTCTGCGTTTTAAAGAATGGACAGGATTTGGATTCGCTGAGAGGAGGGAGAAGGACTTTACTGATAAAGGAATCCTGAGAATCCATGCAAAGGATTGGGTAGAAGGCCTGTTTCTCTGTTAATTATTTTCTAATATATCATTTGGGAACAGCCTCCTAGTAGCCACATGTTTTCTCCCTTCAGCACAATCAGATAGGTTTTGCCATCTTCTTTTTCACATCACTGGTTTATTGTGTTGTTGTGTTTTTCTTCACATCACTGGTTTATTGTGTTGTTGTTGTTTTCACGTGGCCTACTAGGGTCACCCCTGAAGAGAGCCTGACAGGCCTCGGTCTGTGGCAGTGGTTTGTGTGGCGACAGATCCGGATCACGTTGCCCTTTGCCGCTGGGATGTGGTAGAAGGTGCTTCCTTGGGGAGAAGGCGCACGCGGGGCTCCGCTCCCGGCCTGCCGCCTTAGCACAGAGGATTTCAGCCCCCTGCGACTCCCTAAGTCGTCTGCGCAGCGGCAGCCTGCTGCTTCACAAAACAGTGATAGTGATCCATTTCTTGAATTTGTAATCCCTCTATGTTTTGTCACTGATTGTGAAGAGCTTTGTGATGCAAACTATACAATATAAAACGGTTGGGGGATGAGTGCGGCTCCCGCACTCACCTGAGGGTTTCGTTCCTTTCAGCCCTATCCCCTTCCCCATCTGATGGAACTGAGAAAGTTGAAAAGCTGAGCAAGACCTTCCCTCTTTTGTACTCTATCCGGTGAGAATTCGGCAAAGCAAAAAGAAGCACCCCTCTTAGGCCAAACGTAGAAACTCCCTTCCCAGGGTCTGGGGGTAATCAAACTCAAGGTGTGCTTTGCAGAGCCAAGCACTTTTCTCCTTGAGCCGTCAACCCCTGTGCACGGCAAGGGAATTTTAGCCCATTATGTTTCTGATTCATTTGCACTTAACTCATCAAGATATTGTTTTGTATGAGCTGTTTGATGTCCGAAGCACCTTATGAGCCTTTTTACGACCCTTTTATCTGAGAAGCTGGGAATTGTGCCTAGCCAAGAATAAACAGAACTCAAAGGTTCGAGCTCAGTTCAAAATGTGGCACCCCTATTTAGGCAAAGGGTAAATAGTCCGTCCTTTCTGAGTTGTGCTGTCTTTAATTAAAAAGAGACTCGGGGGTGTATAAGACAAGGAAAAAAGGGACCCTGATTCCAAACTGCTTTTCCTTCAGTCCTGGGAATGGTTGGCATTAATTAGGATGAAAAAAATATGTCCTCGTTTGTATCCAGCATATTTCTGAAGTGAGGTACAGTGATAAGCAGATTTCATTTTTTTGTTGTTGTTGTTTCCTAAGCAGCGGTTCTTAATCAGATGAATGAACTTGTTTGTACTAGTTAACTTTGCTGGAGTTTAGGAGTTGTATTTAAAACAGATTTTATCCTACAGTGATATTAATTTGATAGGATCCATGATCTGTAAACCATTGGTTATCTTGGTCTCTCCTGATAAGGAAAAAAAGTGCCGAGGATTTCCAGTTGGTGAGCACATTTGGGCAGAATCTTTCACACGTCACAAATTGCAGATGGGAGGCAGTGATCTCGAACATGCAGTCACATTGCGTGACCATCTGACACCTTCCATTTAGAAAAATAATACTTTCCTCCCAGCATACGCTCACTGCTGCAACCAGCACCAAAAATTATGCCTGGGAGAGCCGTTCCTCCCAGACCAGGGTCTTAAATATTTCTTAGGCGGCTTTTAAAAGATTCATACTGCAGCAGCACCTAGCCCACACCCTAGTCACCCTTAGAAAAATCCTGAGAAGGCGACTTCTGAAAGATGCAGCTGATAACAAAAACATCCACAAAGAACAAAAGGGGTGGGGGTGGGGGAAGTAGAAGGAGACGAGAAAATTACACCAGACACATTTGTAAGGTGATTTATTCTTGTCTTCTGTGTGATTCAAGCATATTCACGTTAAAGTCAATGGACTTCTTTGTCGGCTCATTTCTAAGCCGCTTTCACAGTGGCATAGAATTTCGCAGTCCCCAGGAGGGGGACCGGAGTCTCTGGGATTGTATATAACTTGCTCATCTGCCAGTGTTCTGCACTAACCCTTGCTCATTTAAGACAAGGAAGAGCATCTCTGCCTGGCCTCCTTCCCTGTACATTTAATGACCCCTGGCAATAGCAACGGCAGTGATTTCCGACAGACATGTTCAAGCAGAGAGGTTTTTAACCAGAAATTCAGAATTCTGATAGAATGTCCAAATGGGCACAGCTTATTTGCTGATAAACAAAGGCCATGACAAATCCTGTATCCAGTTTCTGTACACACACACACACACACACACACACACGGAGGTTACATGACTCTATGCACACACACACACATATGCAGAGCATGTGTGACTATCCCCTCTTCTTTCCCAGAATGAAAGCAAATACACTTTTACAACCTGCTAGGTCACCAATACCAATTTTGTAAGAATGAAGAGGGCCTGAGCAGCTGCTGGCCCATGAGAACTGACCCCAACCTGTTTTCTTAGAATCCTTTGGGGAAATGGGATGGGGGGAAGGGGTATCTCTCTATGATCACAGAACAAAGGTGGCCAAAACAACCACCTGCTTTAAAAAAAAATACTACCTTCTTCTCATTTTCACACTGCCCTAGGTTTCGGGGGATTTCCCAGCAACAGCAGATAAATGATTTTAAGGTTGTATGTATTAGGATTTAACCAAAATGTTTAAAAAGAGAGAAACTTTTTTTATTAAAACCAAATGGTACTTACAAGATGAACACCCTACTCTCTTTTCTCATAGAAAAAGGAAGCAGATAGACTGATAAATAAAGATGGTAATAATAACACCATCTTTCAATTTTATAATGAAGGGAGAGTGCTTGAAAAGTTGCTTCATCAGAGAGGTAGACAGGTGGGTTTGTTCTCAAGAAAGCTTTTGCGTCAACTGTAGAGGATTTGACTTATTTTCCTGCGGCTTTTAAGAAACATAGAAGCAACACTCATTTGTAAAACCAGCTCCACTTCTGTGTCCAAGGGACAAGAATAGCAAGTAGAAGACTTTAAAAAGAAAAAGCAGTAAACAGGAGAATGCTGTTTTGATCTGGACTGTCTCTGAAAAATCCATCGCTCCATAGTTTCTGTACAAATATTTTAACCTGTCGTAGTTCCGACCAGATCTCTGTTAAAGTCTGTAATGACAGTACTCTTTGTCTTACAATCTACCTCTCATTACCCCTCTCCTTGTTTCTATATTACAGGTGAATATTCAAACATGTATATATCTGCGTATATGCAAACAATTTAATCAGGTAATGTGTGAAATGCCAAATGAAATAAAACTCCCTCCTCAGACAATCTGTCCAAAGGATCTACGCATACCATGGCTTGGTAGTAGGTTTGAAAAGTGTTTGACTGCCTGATGGCTTCATTAGGTATCAGTTTTAGATATAACCCCAGTCCATTTGTCTAACAGATACCTATTAATCTTGACACCATAACTTTAACCTCATCACTAACCCAGTGATGAGGTATATTGTATTATTCAGATCAATTAAACAAATGAAATGCTTAATTCCTAAAAGTTCCGTGTAATTGAAGAAGTAATGATTTGGGCCTGAACTATTGTCTCTATTGTCCAGATAACGGCCAATTCTTGATTTGATATTGAACTCGGGAGCTCTGTCATAACAGGTGGATAACACTGAAAGCTCACATTCATTGAGCATTTATGATATGCCATGCATAGTTTAGAACACTTTAAATGCATTTGAGCAAGGTCCTCTTACCCTTCTTTACAAATAAAGAAGCTTAGACACAGAGAAGTTAATTACTCAAGATAGCATAGTTAATGAGGAGGAGTAGCCTGAGTCCAGGTCCGGTGTTTGAACACTGGCAGACCAAATCCACCACACATGTTCTCCATCTCTATGTAAGCTGCCTCCTGGTGAATTCCACTCGCCTGTTAGTACTTGGAAGGGGTGTCTTTCCAGGTACAAGTCTAATTAGGAGGAAACAACATGGTACAGAAGAAATTCCTTATATTGGTAGAAAGGACGTGGTAGTTAGTATACTTTGCAGGTTCAAATCTATTATCTTAATGTAAAAAGCATTTTATGCTGAGAACGGTAAAGCAGAAAGATGCAAGGAGTCTAGGTTCTATGACATCACCGACCCAAGCCCGAGGGCCCCTCTCAGTCTCTGGACTTCCAGAGATGTTCCCGGTATGGAAATCTACGTGTCCTTATCACCTTTATGACTTTCTTTGTTATGCTGTATTAGTGAACTATTACATTTAAAGTTGTATACCCCATTGACTGTAGAAAAACCGTATTAACATCTTCTATTTAGTAGTTGTTAATTCCCCGTAAAGGGGTGTCACTATTTTTGTCTAGTATTTACTTAACCATCACGATGTGTTAACGAAATGATAAAAGAAATTACACATCAGAGATTTAAACCATAACAAGAAAAATATGAAACACTAAATGGATGTTAATGGAGACATTTTTTATTACAAAACTAAGTGCTAGAGTTAGATTCAGCATTTTGTGTGTGTCTTAAAAAAATGGCTTACGTGAATGAGAATACATCTAAAATTATCAGCAACATATCTTAAGAAGAGAGGTAGAGAAGAGTACCATTTGTATTGTGATTACTTTTAGAAGAGTTTGCAAAACAGAACGAAAAGTGTCCTACCCAGTTTATAATGTCATTCTCAAAACTGAAAAAAATAACTGTGATGTAAACTTAAAAAAAACCCATAATGTAGAACTAATCACTTGTCAACTTTATTTTTAATTGAAGTCATTTTGTAGTGGCTTTTATAAGGACAGATTTATACAACATTCCATATCTGTCCCTTCAATTTCTTCAGACAATCAAACAGAAATTTCTTAATATTAAATTGAATAGATGCCAAACAAACTTTGGGCAGATACCTTACCATCTCTTCTTTGATTAAAAAAAAAAAGGTGGGGAGTAGAATTCACCATCATTCATTCAACAAATATGCACGGAGTTTCTGTTACGTAGCAGGTGCTAGCTATACTAGGGACATAACACTAAATGAAACAATCAAAATCACCTGTCTATATGGAGCATACATTCTAGTTGAAGAAGACAATTAATAAAAAAAATAAGTAAAAGAAGTTATAAAAATAAGTGGTATAAAGAAAAAAGCAGGAATGGAGAATGAGGAATGTCTCTAAGAAGAGGGTGTGTGATTTTAAATAGGAAGCTCACAAAAAAAAAAAAAAATGGCACTTGGATATTGACCTGAAGGTAGTGAGGTGCTAGCTCTGTGGATATCCAAGAAAAGAGTATTTCAGGCAGAAGGAGCTGGCAAATGCAAAGGCCCTGAGGCAGCAGCGTGCCTGGCATTCTCAAGCATCAGCATGGTCACTGGAGCAGAGTAAACAAGGGAGAGGGACTGTGGGTGAATGTAAGATCCTTGAGGTAACAGGGACAGCCTGGGCAGGGAGGACCTTGAAAGCTTTTGAGATGACCTTGGCTTAAAATACTGTTATAGAACTAGGGCTTGAAAAAAAAAACAACCCTATGGCCATCCTTTGGTTATTATATATCTTTCTACTCTGCTTCCTATGTGGTCGGGGTCTGTTAAGTACAACCAGGAAAATAAGACTGTGCATCATAGATCAGATGAAAAAGACATGATCAGCTTGAAATGAAATCAGTCTAATCGGTTATTTTTTTCTCTTCCATAATTCTATGTAGCTTTGCAAATTAAAATTTTCTTCATGACTGTTTTTAGACCTTGTATGAGCTTTTATTTTTGCATTGCCCCCAAATCCTTTGGGATTTTTATAAATTTAATCCAATAATAATACTAAGTGAGTTTTAATAAAGACTTACCCTCCCCCTCTCCAGTTCTCCTTAAAAACAATCCTTCTCTCTTTTACCTGCTTCTCTTGGTATTTACCTCCATATTTATAAAATTTTTTCTATGGGGGAGGCATCTGGGTGGCTTAGTCAGTTAAGCTTCCAACTTCAACTCAGTTCATGATCTCATGATTCATGAGTTCGAGCCTCATGTTGGACTCTGTGCTGACAGCTCAGAGCCTCGAGCCTGCTTTGGATTCTGTGTCTCCCTCACTGCCCCTCTCCTGCTCATACTCTCTTTCTCTCAAAAGTAAATAAACTTAAAAAAAAAAATCTTTTCTTAGGTTGTTATCTTTGTCTATGAGTTCTCACTTTCTGATACCTGCTGCTTTCCCTCATTTCAATATAATTAAAACAAAAACATAGCTAAATAAAAAATCAGTGTTCACATTACTGTGTACTATAGATTGAAATAATTAACTATGATTATATTTTCTTTCTAGTACAATTGCCCCTTTCTGGAACTTATTTTTGTCTTTTACCAGAATATCTTTGTAGAAGCAAATTCTTAACTTTTTCCAGCTATTCCTTTGAGCTCACCATACATTTAAAACTAGTTAGGTATTTTTTTCAAATGCTCAAGCATAACTGAAACTCTATCAATCCCCTTTTCACCTGCCCCATTTTTTTCCTGGGAATTTTCTTCCTAGAACCCTCAGTTTTTCTTCTTCATTCAAAGACTGGTTTCTCTTTAGGCCTATGACAAAGAAGTCATTCTGAAATTTCACTTCCCAGTCTTCATTACATGTACTTTTTTTTTTTTTTTTTTTTTTTTTTTTTTTTTTTGTGTCCCTGGGCCCTCATCTTCCTTTTCTTTGCTTCTTGGTTCTGCCAAAGTATATCCTCTGGTAATTTGTTTAAAACTATTTAATTAATTGATTTTAAAACAAGATACACAGGAGATGCATGAGAAATGGCTTTATTCCATGTTCAAGCTCTTGATGGATGATTTGATTAGGTAGAGAATTCTGGATTGAAAATGACGTTGTGCAAAGAATTGGAAGTCTTTCTACCCCTGGGCATCTGGCACTCCCAATGCTTTGCCTGAATATGGTAATTTCATTTCAATTTATTGTGGTGAGTGTCTTGAATCTCAAATCTCATATTCTTCAGGGCAGAGAAATTGCCTTTTTGTTAATTAATTACTTCACTCTGTTTTGTCTGCCATCTTTTCCTAAAAGTCTTATTGATAGAGTGTTAGATATTTTGGACTGATCCTTTACAAAGAGAGATGTTTTTCTCATATTTTCCCATTTTTTATCTTTTTATCTTACTTTTAAAGGTATTTCATAATTTTATCTTTAACTCTTCTGGATATTTTTCATCTCATTTTATAGATACATCTTATCCTTCCTTTTATGTCTGAGGATATTTATTGGAGAGTTTTGTTTTTTTATTTTTTTGGTGATGATGGTGATGGTGGTGATGGTGGTGATGGTGATGGTGGTGGTGGTGGTGGTGGTAGTGATGGTGGTGGTGGTGGAGTTCAATTGGTTGCTTGGTTGATTTTTAATGTTTTCTTCTGTCCCCAGCATTATCTCTATTTCTTTAAAGATTATTTTTTTTTAAATTTCTCTTTTAGGCTTTCAACAAAAATAGGGTTACACTTATCTCTCTTTCTGTTTACATTTAAGATTCATGGTAGTAAAGTGTGTTTGAACATTCCGTGTCATTAGACAAAGTTGTTGATTGGCAAGCAACATTCTTGAGTCTTGAGGTTCCACCTGCTAGTTTATTCAGAGAATAGCTCAAAGTCTTCAACCCAGTCAAGAGGAAGGTGAAGGAAGCTGACTTTACTGACCAGGAATAAGACTCCTGGAATGTGATACAATTAATGTATCTCTCTCTCTCTCTCTCTCTGTGTGTGTGTGTGTGTGTGTGTGTGTGTGTGTTAATGTATTTCTAATCACTCCTGATTTTTAGACTATCTTAAACCATGCCCTGCACTAGATTGAGAACTCCAAATCCCAAGTAATTAGAGGCTCTCAGGTACAAATCAGCTAACTTATTATTATAAGACCTTTAGAGTAGCTTTCTCAACATTTATCAAATGTCATTTTCCAAACTATATTAAAATCCTTCATCTGCTACTATCTTCTGTCCTTTTATATTTGCTCTTACAAGTCTATTTTATCCCTTTGTTATCTTTTTAGAAGTGACCTAGAGGAAGAGGAGATTGTAGGATCATACAACTTTCTCTGATTCCTACTTGTAATTTTTATTTTAACATTAAAAAATTTTTCTTTTTTGTTAAAAAATAACAAATCTGAGAATGTGTTGTTTTGATTGGTTTCAGATTAAATAATGGCTAACAGAGCAGTTACTTATAAACATTTATTTGCATGTAGTGAATATCATGAAAGTATTCTGTAATTTAATGATTACAATGTAAGTTATTGATTCATCAATTACTGAATGAGAGCTTACTAATAGCATCAGGGAAATATTTTATCTTGTCTATATGAAGAACTCTCCATTCTATAAAATATAGAGCCTTTTTTTTCCTTGTGGGGAGTGCTTTTAGTTAATATTTCAGCCTCATTAGTATTAATCTCCTTAATTCTAAAAAGCCACACTAAAATAATTTAAATAAACATAGGAAACTGCTTTGAGTTTTCTAGCTGTAAGACCCTGAATGGATTCAGGACTAGTTACCACCAAGGTTATACCATACTGTATAACATTGGTTCCCCCGTGAAAACCTATATCCTTCTTTGGTCAGCCTAGCCTATGTTCCCTGCAGTTCAGGGCACTGAAGTTTCCATGCTAAGATCTTACCATCAAAAGAAAGATTTCCTCCTGGATTTTTTTCTCCTACTGACCACAGATTGTTTTAAAAAACAAAAACAAAAGACTAATATGGTAAGTCTCAGCGTGCCCTTAGATCTGTGATTAAGCAGGATAAGCAATAACACTGACAGGTTGCCTTGATAAATTTCAGAAGCCAAATGAAACTGTTGGCTCTTGGGAACGAATTCACTGGAGGATGTTACACTACTCTTAAGCAGTAGTCACTGGAGATTTCCCAGGACTCTGCAGACTGAACAAAAACTCTTGGAAAAAATAAAATAGAAGGGCAAAGACAAAAATAAAGGAAAACTTATGATCAGGGTTTTTAAAATGTTATAACAGCGTTATTGAGATGTAATTCACATAAAATAAAATTCATCCTATTAAAGTATACAATTCAGGGGTTTTGTTTTATCATCTCAAAGAGAAACCTCATACCCCTTAGTGGTCACTTTCCTTTCTCCCTTCCTTCAGCTGCTGGCCACCACTAATCTACTTCCTGTTTTGTGGATTTGCCTATTCTGGACATTTCATATAAATGAAATATTTGGTCTTTTGTGTCTGACTTCTCTCACTTAGTATATTGTTTTCAAGGCTTACCCATGTTGTAGCATGGATCAATATTTCATTCCTTTCTGTCATTGGTAATATTCCATTGTATGGTTATATTAAACAAGTATATCTCTTTTTCTTTATCTATTAGTTGAAGGACATCTGGACCCCTTCAACATTCGAGCTATTATAAATGCTTTAATGAACATTCACGTACAAGTATTTTGGTAGGCATAAGTATTCATTTCTCTGGGGTATATTCCAAACAGTGAAATGGCAAAACACAGGTTTAAACTACTGAGAAAATGTCAATTCCGAAAATGTCATTTTCAGAAATGGCTGCGCCGTGTACAATACCATCAGTGTATTGGAGCTCCAGTTTCTCCAAATCCTCACCAACACTTTATCTTGTCTTTTTTTTTAAAGCTGCCTGAAGGGCTACCTTATTATGATTTTTATTTGCAATTCCCTAATGAATAATTATGTTGAGCATCTCATCCTGTGCTCATTGGTCATTTGTATATCTTCTTTGAGAAATGTCCATACAAATATTTTCATAAATAGGGATTATTTCTTGGCTTTCAATTCTATTCCATTGATATATACATCTATCTTCTGCCTGTACCACTGTCTTGATTAGCTTTGCATTAACTTTTGAAATTAGAAAGTGTGAGTGCTCCAACTTTGTTCTTGATTTTCAAGGTTGGTTTTGCCTATTTTGAATCATTTATGCTGTCACATGAATTTAAACATCCACTTGTCAAATTCTGAAAAAAAAAACAGCTTGAATTTTGATAGGGATTATGTTGAATATGTAGATCAATTGGGGAGTATTGCCATTTTAACAATATTAAGTCTTCTAATACATGAATATGGGATGTCTTACCATTTACATAGGTCTACTTTTATTTATTGATGCAGCATTTTTCAGCTTTCGGGGTACAAGTATTACACTTCTTTTGTTAAATTTATTCCTAAGTATTTTAATATTTATAGTATCATTATAAGTGGAATTATTTTCTTAATTTCACTTTCAGATAGTTGTACAATCGATTTTTGCATCGTGCTCTTTTGTCCTGCGACTTTGCTGAATTTACTTATTCTAATGTTTTGATGTGAATTTCTTGGGATATTCTCAATAAGATTTTGTCATCTATGAACAAAGATAGTTTTACTTCTTCCTTTAAAATCTCTCTGCCTTTTAGGGGCGCCCGGGCGGCTTAGTCGGTTAAGCGTCCGACTTTCGCTCAGGTCATGATCTCGCGGTTCGTGGTTCGAGACCCGCGTTGGGCTCTGTGCTGACTGCCAGCTCAGAGCCTGGAACCTGTTTCAGAGTCTGTCACTCCCTCTCTTTCTGACCCTCCCCTGCTCATGCTGTCTCTCTCTCCTAGAAATAAATAAAACATTTTTAAAAAAAATAAAAATAAAATAAAATCTCTCTGCCTTTTAAAACAGCAACAAGAATCTCTATGCCTTTTAATTCTTGTTTTTGCCTAATTGCCCTAAGACCTCTGGGATAGTGTTGAAGTGTAAGAGTAGATATTGTTATCTTGTTGGTTTCTATCAGTCACAGGAAGTGTAATATTAGCAGTAGGCTTTTCCTGGATACCTTTTATCAGGTTGGGGAAGGTCCTTTTAGTTGTTAGTCGAGTGTTTTTATGATGAAGCATTAATAGATGCTTCTCCCACATCTATTGAAGTAATCATGTAGTTTTAATTCTCTATTCTACCCCTAAGATGATTGATTTTCAGGTGGTAAGCCAATCATGCATTCCTGGGATAAACTCCATTTGGCCACAGTGTATAAACTTGTTTATATGTTGCTGGTTAACAGTTTGTATTTTAGTTGTAAACAAATATTTTGCACACTAGTGGGAATGTCATGACTTAATGTGAAACACTAAGCATAACAACAATACTAATATGCCCGTCTGGCTCTGTGCTAGGCATTTCTATGTCCACTGGATCATTTAGTCCTTGTCTTGACCCAGTGAATTAGATCCTAATATTATCCTAGCTTTACAGATTATTAACCTGATACTCAGAGAAGTTACGTAACTTTCCCAAGGTTATAGTACTAGTGAGTAGAGATGCTGGTATTCTAAACCAGTCTAACTCCATAACTGAGGTTTTAACCACCACATTCTAGGGATATACATTGAAGTATGGATACTCTTGTATCTTCTCTTTATATTTTTACTTTCATCTGTCTGTCAGTTTTAGCGCTCAGGCCAAAAAGATGAATAAATAGTGCTGACTGAAGGAGTTGTTGTTTGGACAGAAGTATATAAGGTCATTCAATATAGATTCAGTTTGGCACTCATACACCATAATTTATAAAGATGACAGTCTATAGGGTGACTGAAAATAAATCACAAATACACCCTGAATTTAACTAGAAAATGTACAAATCCATTTTACTTAAATGCAGAATTAATGATATCTAATTCACGGTCTTTAGTATTTAAGGACTGTTCCAGGTGTTTAGAAAGACTTCCCTAAGATAGTCTTACCCGATCTGTTTGGGTCCCTCAAGTAATGGGTATATTAAGGATAAGGAGTTTATGGAGGCACAAAGTCTTAAAGGGAATATGCAAGCTTGAAGAGTCTTAAATGGAAATAACATGTTGGATTCTTGGAGTCTTGTTTTCTTTTTCCAAAATACTCTTTACTACGATCAAATTGTTTTATAATTCAAAGGGGGAGAAATATTAAGTGAATAAATAAGCCTATTTTGAAGAAAAAAGAGACAAAGGTTATAACTCTATATTCTAATATCATTTTGAATCTTTGTTCTATTTTTATTTTCTAACATATTTTCCTTGCTCTTTAAATTTCCTGTAACTAATAATCTCCTGGGGGGGGGGTTCAGAAATTACTCAGAAATCTCAGCTGCTTAGAAGAAGAGAGCTTTAAAAAGATTTGTACCCCAAAATAATGTTCTACAGAAAATTACATTCAAATTAAATATGAGCTAAAATGAATTAAAGTTTGCAATTTTTTCCTGATGAGTGTCTCAGTTCTTACCAGTAGCTAATAGATCATGTCTCAAGGTACGTAGGGATTCAGAATGCATGGTCCCCCCAAAGTACCTCAGACTCCAAATCTGAAATCCAGGGACTAATATTTAAATAGCAACTCATCAATTCTACTAGTATGAATAGAATTTCGGAGGAGCCCTTATGTTTATCATTAAGAAGAGTTGGAAGAAAGGAGCCCAGCTCGCCTCTTCCTGCCCTAAATTCTCATGATTCTGTGCTCTGCTTTTCACAAAGCAACCCTGTATGAAGTGTCAGCCCTGCGCCCTCCCCCACTGCCCGTCTGTAGCACTGCATGGCTTTGCATTGCTTAAGGATAAACAGGTTGGAGTTGCATATGGTTAAGATTTTTTGTTTGTGCTGGTGCAGGGAGGGATTGTTTAGCATCTGCAGGTCTCACATGGTGTCACGGGCAGTAAAGGAATGACTGAAGTAGTTGCAGACAGCATGGAGTCTACATTCTTCTCTTTGCCTAAGAAATCATGATAATTAAATTAACATGGGTTGAATACAAAGCGTGAGAGCAGAGACATTAGAACAGAAACCCCTGTCTCAATGTGTGATCACCATATTTACCTGTATTATATGAGGCAATAAAAACCAGAGGAGAAAAGTAATAAAAACAAAACAGTAATAAAAACTTATATTTACATAATTTCCTTCAGCCCCAGGATTCCAAAGCATTTAATGAAAATCATATAGGAAAACCTGTCATGGGACATGTGACTTATAACTGGCAGAAGAGCTCATTAGCAATTAGAGGGTGGCCGAGGAAACTGGAGACAAAATGCACTTTTGAAAAAGAATCCTTTATTAGGTCTTCTGCTTCATACTGCTACTTTTATGTGTATGAATCAAGAGTCGTTGATTCCAGACATACTCCCACCTACAATTTGAAAGTGGTGAATCATTAAATCATTAAAAGGGCACAAACTTGTCAAATAATATCAACATGGAATGGTGAAATCCATGCTTACTTAAGGGCTGTCAAGTGCACACGTTGTTTCCGTTTAGTCCTTCCTCATCAGAGCTTCCCAATGTGGATGGAAAGGAGCAGGCCTCCATCTCATGTGTTCAGCATTGTTAGGGTTCCCAGGCATCTTTGCTATACACCACTTGAAATTCATACTGTGGTATGAAATCAGGCTGGTTTTGTTATGACTTTGAAAGATTTGTAAGGCACAGATGTTAGCTCCAGCTGTTTTTAACTGTGATCCGCAGGCTAAGGTGGTCCTTTGTAAGTTGTGCTCTTGCAAAATGACGTTAGAGTGTGTTCTACTAACACTCACATATTGAGAATCCCCACATAAAAACAGATTCAAGAGATAAATTGTGCTTGAAGTCAAGAGGATTTTTTTTTTAAAGATTAGACAGTAATAAAATGGCTACTTTCACAGAACATGAGGACCTCTGTGGAAAATCTATTGCTTTTCAATGCAACAAAATCTCTTGGATGTGTCTGGCAGATGCCACTTATC
Source organism: Crocuta crocuta (assembly GCF_008692635.1). Lineage (NCBI taxonomy): Eukaryota > Metazoa > Chordata > Mammalia > Carnivora > Hyaenidae > Crocuta > Crocuta crocuta. The sequence continues at coordinate 6,429,064 of NW_027528357.1, forward strand.
ATACCCATAATACTACTACTCAAAAGAATAATAGTGAATGCACACGGTGTATATTCTGTAATGTATTTAAACATGTTATCTCATGTAAGCCTCAACAACACCATGAGGTGGGTACTACATTTATTCCCATGTAAGGTTAGCCAAACCAAAGTTTGGAGTGGTTGAATTACCTGCTAATGTCCACAGTCATTTGCAAAGTGCCTTAGATTCTAAGACGAAGTCACAATGAAATCATTCTCGCCTCTTACTTTTCTTACTTTTTAATTGAAAGAAAAGTGAAGAGTAAAATCTCACAAAACCAGAGATCAAACAAGAAATACAAGATCAACCCTATATCCTTGCTATTGATATCCTACCATTATTTTTTTTACCAATTTACTTAACAAAGACTATCCACATTTTTCATTGTTATTGTCAAGATCACAACAAAACTGTTATAATGCCAATTACATTAGAAAAAGAAAGCATAGCACTATCTCTTGCAAAGGGTTTTTATGTTTTACTTTGATATGAATTTGTGAGACAAGATGTAATAAATGCTATTGTTTATTTGCAAACTTTTGCAATTCATTTATTCATTCCATACATTCTGAATTTCAGTTTCCCCTCTAAAATCCTTCCAGCCCTAAAATTCAATGATTCAATCATTCTAAGTCCCATCAGTTTTTGAAAGCATGTTTTCTTTTCTATCCATTATTCTTTTTATGTCTTTCAGAATGTAAGACAGTTAATATTAACCAAGTATTCTCAAATAGTCTCATATACATTGAGTGTTCATTATAGCAGTTTTTACTCCACCAAATCTTCATGAATCAACCTGTTATAAAACAGAGCATCCCAGTAAGGCAGATAAATACTATTACCTGCTACAGCTTCCCAAAACATTCTTAATAAATGATATTTTATGCTACATGATTAGAAAGCACTGCCATCTTCCTTAAGGTTCAACTTGTCATAACTATGTAGATGGGAAATAAGAACCTCTGCGTAGCATTGTGCTCATATCAGTTATGAAGCAGATGTAAAGAATTACAGAGAATGAAACATTTTCACAAGAGCAAAGAATCATGGTAATATTTCTTGAACATTTGCTCTGTCCAACACTTTATAGGCATTACGTCATTTAAATTAAATGTACTCATAATAACTAACAATCATGACTATGATTTCTTGAGCATTCCTTCATTTAATACCCAACAATAACCTTATGAATAATTAAGTAGATAATTAATATTCTACACAACATATTATTATTTGGAATCTTCACTTTTTGTTTAAATTGTGGTTCTCCAATTCCTCCCCATTAATAGACAAGGCTGCTATTTGCCCATCCAATACCTAATCTCCCCTTCTTCCTCTACTAAGATGGCCCTCACTGTGCTGAGAGTGCCCATCTAAAAGCCTACACTCCCGGTCTCTCCTGTGTGAGAGGTGTTCCTATTACAGTAATATTTAAACAGAAATTTCTGGGTAGGGATTCCGGGTAGTTCTTTTTAAATAGGACAGTGTTCACCAACTTATTCCCTTTGCTATTCTGCCCTTTATCCTTCCCCTTCTTTCTGCCTCAAGGATTTGAGAAGCTACCTTTTTTTTTCTTTTTCAAGTATTAAAATGAAGCCACTCTATAAGGATGGGAAAAGAGCAGTATGGAAAAGTTTTGGCCACTGATGATATGTGGAGGCCTCCTCACGAGTGTTGGACGTCTACCTCTGGAATTCTCATTAGATGAGGGAAAAGAAACCCTGTAACTTGTTTAAGCCACTCTATTGTTTCTTTCCTATTATATACAGCAAAATTACTAAAGTGTAGTATCAAACTTTAGACATCTTTGCAGAAATAAAGGGGATACTTGTACGTATAAAATCAGTCATAACAGATTAGAACAGTAATCTCCCTCCAGCTTCCTAAGAGTAAACGTGATAAGGGTTTCGTTCAACTTCTGTCTGCTATTCAAATGTCTAAAATCCCACAAAGGCCCTAAAGACCCAGTCTTCCTTTAAACGTTTCCCCATCATTTTTGCCCAATGGCCTAGAACGTTTAATATCAGTACAGTACCTTTTGCTTATCACATTACTGATTTTCCTGTACTGTTGCATTGGTTTATGGGTGTTAAAATTTTTTCCTAAACAGCAACTGGAGCTCTTTGAGCGTAGAAACTGTGTGTGTCTGTGTATATGTGTCTGTGTGCGTTTTATACACTCTCTACAAACAGATTGTAAACCCCTATATACACTAACTCTCTTGTTGATTATTGGAACAAACTTGTCCTACATTAACTTTTGACTATCAAATGGTGGTGTAGAACCGTGATGCTCTTTTAAGTCATGGCACAAGTACTTCTATATAGCAGCCTCACATGTTGTCCCTGCTCACTACAAAGCACAGTTTTAGCCGCATACCAGATAATCGATAAATACTTGAGTGCAAACTGTAATTGAATAGAATGATACTACCGCTTCAATTTCTATGTTCAGGCGGTCTCGTATTACCTTTAAAGCACAAATTCTGATTCACTCCCTTCATTTTATTATACTTCTCTGAACTTTTTCATACTCTGATTTCCCCATCTGCAAACTGATAATTTTAATAGTGAACCAAAATAATAGTAATAAGGAAAAAGGAACAATTAATCATAAAGCATATAAGATAGTACTTGGTTTATAATAAATACCAAATAATTATTTGATATAATTTTATATTTATATATAATTTTTTAACTATGATTTTCGTCTGGTCTCTTTCACTTGATTTAAAGTAACATACTCATCTTTGCTCATTAAGAGGTTGAAATGATACACTGAAATTATAATGTTATGCTTATTTTTTAAAATAAGTAAATAGCATACTATTTTTATAGCCTGTTATTTCCATCATTTTTATTTAGCAGACATCAGAAATTAGTTAATAAAACATGACTACAGGTATTAAAGCAACACAGTTGTTTCATACACCATTTTCCATATATTTGGATGAAAGCTGAGTGCCACTGCATTTCGGGCATCGAAGATAAAATCGTGATTAAGACCAGTTCTTGCCTAAGAAGATATTGAAGGGGGACATACACTGCAATAATAGTCTAAGATGGATTTTACCCTGGCATAATCACACCTTGTTATTCTTTCCCTACCATTCTGTGCCTCTAGGAACCAGGTACCTTCCTCTTTTCCCAGAGGAAAAGAGTACCTTTGAACAAATGTGATCTTCATACTCAGCTCGGATGGAACTCAGCAAAATCTGGAACATGTGAAATGATCCAAAAATGAGTGTTGTTGATGGACAACACGTATGCAATGAACCTCAATCAGGGGAACAGGCAAAGTGGTGTTCACCAGGTCTCTTCACCAGGCTCTCACTGCCCTTCCTTGGCACTTCCTCCCTTGGTGCCAATGACATTTCTCTCCATGTGACTCCACAATATGAGTTTCTAAGGCTGACCTTCTCTAAGGTCATGTTGCTTCACCATCAAACCCTACACACTACCCCTACCTCTACCCACCAGCCTTGATCCTTTTGTGGGATGGAGGGTACTAAGCAGGATTCCTGCATCTCTCCCTCTGTTCTCTTTCTAATCTATTATTAGTTCCTGGACTCTTTTAAATAACGCAAATCTAAATTTTAAGATAAAATCATAAAAATGCTAGAAACTGTTCTATATCTGAAAATGTATATAATATTAGGGTTGAAATGTGTTGGCAGCTGTGACATCAAAGACACTTCAAAAGAAAAGACATCAAAGACACTTCAAAAGAAAAGATGAACTCCACACGTTTTCTGAACTGTCTGAAACAAAATAATTGAAAGCCTTTTTTTTATAAAAAGCTGGAAAAGACACTCTTTTCAGCAAACGGTGTTGGGAAAACTGGGCAGCAACATGCAGAAGAATGAACCTGGATCACTTTCTATACCCTACACAAAAATAAACTCAGAATGGATGAAAACAGGAAGCCATCAAAATCCTAGAGGAGAAATCAGGTCAACCTTTGACTTTGACTGCAGCAACTTCTTACTCAACATGTCTCTGGAGGCAAGGGAAATAAAACCAAAAAATGAGCTTTTGGGACCTCATTAAGATAAAAAGCTTCTGCACTAAGAAAGGAATAATCAGCAAAACTAAAAGGTAACTGACAGAATGGGAGAAAATATTTTCAAATGATGTAGAAGATAAAGGGTTAGTATCCAAAATCTATAAATGACTTATCAAACTCAACATGCAAAAGACAAATAATCCAGTGAAGAAATGGGGAAAAGACATGAATAAACACTTTTTCAAAGAAGACATCCAGGTGGCTAACAGACCCATGAAAAGATGTTCAACATCACTCATCATCAGGGAAATACAAATCAAAACCACAATGAGATACCACCTCACACCTGTTAGAATGGTTAAAATTAATAACTCAGGACACAACAGAGGCTGGCAAGGACGCAGAGAAAAAGGAGCCCTTTTGAACTGCTGGTGGAAATGTAAATTGGTGCAGCCATTTTGGAAAACAGTATGGAGGTTCCTCAAAAAATAAAAAATAGAACTACCCGGTGACACAGCAATTACACTGCTAGGTATTTATCCAAAGGATACAGGAGTGCTGTTTCAAAGGGGCACATGCACCCCCATGTTTATAGCAGCGTTATCAACAATAGCCAAAGTATGGAAAGAGCCCAAATGTTTATTGACCGATGAATGGATAAAGAAGATGTGGTATATACATATACATATATATATATGAATATTACTCAGTGATCAAAAAGAATGAAATCTTGCCATTTGCAACAACATGGATGGAACTAGACTGTATTATGCTAAGTGAAATAAGACAGTCAGAGAAAGACAAATATCATGTGATTTCACTCATATGTGGAATTTAGGATACAAAACAAATGAACATAAGGGAAGGGAAGCAAAATAGAATAAAAACAGAGACAAACCATAAGAGACTCTTAAATACAGAGAAGAAACTGAAGGTTGCTGGAGGGGTGTTGGGAAGGGGAAGGGCTAAAGAGGTGAAGGTCATTAAGGAGGACACTTGTTGAGATGATCACTGGGTGTTATATGTGAGTGATGAATCACTAAATTCTATTCCTGAAATTGTTATTACACTGTATGTTAACTAACTTGGATTTAAATTTTAAATAATTAATTTAGTTTAATTAATTAATTAATTAAAATTTTAAAATAAAATAAAATAATTAGATAAATTAAAAATCTGGAAAAAGCATAACATACATGATGTTAAATTTTTGCTATTCTAAATATATGGAAGGTTCTTACAAGGTACTTTTTAAAAAAGTATGTATTCCAATAAACTAATGAGTGAAGAACATGAACAGGCAATAAAACACACACACACACACACACACACACACACACATGCACACACAACTATAGACCAAAAAAAAAAAAGTTTTCAGTTTTATTTTTTCAGCTAGAAAAATGAATGCTGACTCAATGAATGAGTTTTTCCTAGCAAATTTATTCTAAAATTGATAATTCTTGGCGATAATGAAGAAACATCAACACTCTGAATGGGTGTAAACTGGTACAACTCTACTAGATGACTTTGGAAAAATATATCAATTCTTGTAATCCTAAAACTATGTACAAGATATGACCCAGTAATCCTTCCTTTAAGAAGTCACCCAAGTAAATGATTATAGACGTGCCAAAGATTTATTTATCAAGGTTGTTTATCATAGGGTTATTTAAAATAGCCAAAAACATGGAAATACCCTCATGCCCCACAATAGGGAAATGAATGAATAAACTATGTATATCCATATAATGGGAAATTATAAAACCATTACAAATGAGATTGAAAAATAATATCTAGGATGATAAAAATATATTCATATTGCTGAGAAACAAACTGAGGACTGATGGATATCGGGGGGAGGGGGAAGGTGGGCATGGAGGAGGGCACTTGTGGGGATGAGCACTGGGTGTTATATGGAAACCAATTTGACAATAAACTATTTGTAAAATAAAAAATATGTATATTCATATTATATTGTGGGAAAAGGTTACAAAATAATTTATACAGCATGATTCATTATTATAATATTTGTAAATACGAATATCCATGGAAATAAAGAAAAACTACGTACCACAACAGTGGTTATTTCTGGTTGATGATACTGCACTGTTTCTTATTTTCTCCATTTCCCTTATTCAATTGTATAAATCCTCTACAATGAACATCAATTGTTGTCATAAGAGCTTATTATTTTAAAATATTAAAGTTAATGGCAAATAATTAGGTAATCAAGTAGTGAAGTAATGAATTTTAATGCAATATGAGAAAGTTGGCTTGATAATGTAAGAGGGGAGTATCAGAGCATTTAAATCCCAATGTGGGAATGAGGAAAGCAATTATGCAATGGAAAGAATGAAATCAAATAAAACAAGTGTAGAGAGGAAGACAAGCTGAGATTTGAAACTGATAAAGAGGAAAGGTATGACATCTGACTAGTAGATCAGGTTAGAAAGTAAAGGAGCAAGCTTCTGGTGGATTTGAACATTAAAAATGAACTTCCTATCATACAAAATAATAATGTGTTTTTATTTGGTGCAAATGTGATAATGGCCAAATTACTTACTCTAAAATGCAAACATCTTAAAGGGGAGCTAGTCGAGCACTAGAAGCAGTTAATTGATCTCCAGCATGACTGGGATTTTCAGGCTGGTGTTAAGTTTAACAATCTTGAAAGGTGTTTTGGAGTTCAAATGCAAAATAAGTCCCTCCCTTGGAGGGAATTCTGTGAATTAGTTGGAGACACAGGCATTTACAGCTCACAGGTTTCCTCATTTGCTGGAGGGTATCGTTATCTTTATAGTTCTATATATAAAATAGGCAAGTGTCCTAGGTCATGCCTCTTTCCATGAAAAATTTGATCATGTGCTGTGGGGTGAAGGGAAGCCCAGAAGTGTCTGCCTGTGGACGGAGATACAGAATACATAAATGAACGCAAAAGCACATCAGTTTCGAAAACTGATGCCTGTCCTCAACCATAAAAGAAATTGTCTTCTTAGGGGAAAAATTGTTATTTCTGAGGACTATTCATGATCACTCCCAGAATTTTCCTATTCTCCAGAGAAACTGTTACATAGAAATTTCTACCACACTAGTGTTCCAATTTCCTAGCGCATAGATATTTCTCCGTCTAGAACTAGGCTAGGCTACAGCAATAGGCTGCAACTGGACCAACAGTTTTGTGATAATGAAACCAACTTCTCTGGAGAAGCGGGTGTACTGGATTTGCTACTGACCATGTTTTCCTTACATGCAAAACTGGGATAAGAATACATCAGTTGCAAGTTTGTTTACAAGACAAAAGTAAATAATACACATAAATTTCTGATCCATAATGGACAGTAGCTATCCTTACGACATGGATTTTTTAAGGGCAAAATTGGGGAAGGCTTGTGTAAGTATATAAGAAGAAATGTATGGGGGCACCTGGTTGGCTCAGTTGGTTAAGCAGCAGACTTTGGCTCAGGTCATGATCTCGAGGTTCGTGGGTTCGAGCCCGGCGTTGGGCTCTGTACTGACAGCTCAGAGCCTGGAACTTGCTTCCAATTCTGTGTCTCCTTCTCTCTCTGCACTCCCCCTACTCAAACTCTGTCTCTCTGTCTCTCAAAAATAAATACATGTTAAAATTTTTTTTTAAAAAAACAAGAAATATATGTACTTGAGCTGAAATACGCTATTACAGTAGCAACATTTTAACTGACAACTTCTTATCTGAAATGCCACAAAAATCAAAAGCAAATTTTGAATGCTTATATTTATAATAGAGTTTGAAATTTATTTCAAATTCATACTTTCATGAAGAGTGGCCACCATTTTAACAATTATTTTGATTTTTAGCTCCATCATATTCTCAGTGCCAAGTATATACATTTGTACCATTTTGTAATTCTATAAATTTAGCATAGTGTATGTGAGCAAACATGCTTATGTCAATGTCAAAAGATTGGTGAGATTGTTTTCCTGCTCACAATAAATAAAACATTTCTGTAGCTCTGGTTCCTAAATAAAGAGTAAGAAAATTATTAAGACATTGTTAAGCTAATCTTAGTTTGAGGCTTTTTCTTTTGTCTTTTCTTACTTCAACAAAATAGACTGTTTTTGCCCGATTTATGTAAGTTAGAGAAAAAAACTTTTCAGATATAATGATTTTCAAAGGAAATATCTTATGCAAGCTTATTTTAAGCTTGTTCTTATAGAAGCCAACTTTCTGAGCCAATGATTGCATCCTATAACCATTACAGAGAGGACAAACTATTTGGCTAAAAATTCAAAGCCAGTTAACAACAAAACCTGTTTTAAAACTCATGAACAAAGAAACAAGACAGAGACAGACTCATAAATACTGAGTGGTGGTTGCCAGAAAAGACAGGGGTTGGGGGTGGGGAGGGGGCAGGGATGGGCAAAAGAGGTGAAGGGGATTAAGAGATACAAATTTCCATTAATATAGGTCACTGGATGAAAAGTATAGCATAGGGAATATAGTCAATAATAACTGCATCAATGTTGTATGGTGGCTGGTGATGACTACATTTACCGTGATGGGCACTGCATAATGTAAACATTATGGAATTGTCGAATCACTATGTTGTACACCTGAAACTCATATAATACTGTATGCCAATTATACTTCAATAATAAAAGTTAAAACTAAAAACTCAGGCATCCAGCTCCAATGTAGAACTATTAGCACCTCTGAGAAAGGGTCAGGAATAGATTTAAGAATAATTTAATCACCAGCTTTTAAACACAATATTGCAAAGCATACCATACACATGAGGCTTCATAATTAGTTTTTCTTGTAATTTCCAAGGTTGTGAATAGAATGATGTTAAAAAAGAGTAGGATGATAAATGTGTGCATCTCTGCTCTGCTATTTAACATGACCATACTCCTTAACATGAACTTCTCCTCTACAGAATGGGAATAACAGCACCTTCCTCCCAGGGTGTTAATGAAACAAAAGGAAAGAGATCACAGAAGTAAAATCAATTCATAAACTACAAAAATAATGTAAAATGCAAGGGAGTGATATTATCATTATTAATGAGCTTACAAAAATCCTGGCTCCTTTACTGTGAATGAACTTGATTGCGGGGCTCTCCTGGCTTATTTTAGCAACATAGCTCTTAGATTTAAGATATAGAGGTTTTGTTACCAGTGGGATTTTCACTATGCAATAAGAAAATATAAATAATTATCTAAAATAAGGCCATCTAATTATATCAGGGGGTTCTGATAACAGCATAAACCATGAAAGTGGAACCTAAGTGCTTTATTATCAGAATCATAAAACAGAAATATGGTCTGGTATTGCATTATTGCAAATTCTTTATTTTGATAATACAGATTTGAGAGTGCTTTCCAAATTGTCCTTTTTATACTCCATATGCTCCTGTTAATTTTTCATATTGATATTAATATTATTTCATAATATCATGCCATTTTACTAATGGATTTTTTGGTAAATATACTATAGTTCATACATAAAAACTATGATGGAGTTATGGTCTCTGCTCTAGTCATTAATTCTCTCATGTTATACACCAATTAAATCTGTATCTTATCTGCAAAAATATACATTGGGCCATGTGTGCATAATTCACACCCATACCTAATAATAACCTCATAAACTATTTTCCTACCATTAAAACACACATATGTTTAACTTTGAAGTGCATTGCCAGAAGAATGCCTTTGAAAAAAATCTCACTGCTGATGAAGTCTCATCAATTGCTGCTTTTTTTTTCTACTGTATACTTTATGAATTGCCTCATCATAATTAACTCCAACCACTGGAATTAATTACTCCAGATGATTTGGAAATGGGTCTTGTCGATTCCTCTAAGTTTGTTGAGTTGATCCCACATAGCAGGGGAAGGGGTTTAAATATGGCAAAAATGGTCTTGGCAAAACCAAACATGTTTTAGTATTTTGTTTTGTTTTTTTAGAGAAACAGAAATAGTGCAATGGTATGACCTTCAGCACATTTTATTCCTTTTTAAATTAATAAAGGTATTGACAGTAAGAGCTGAAAGTGCTCATACATGAAGTTGTTGTTTTAGCTCTTCATTCCATGCATGTGGAAGGGGAACCTCTAAAAGCTTGGGTGCATTGACCTAGGTCACACTGGGAGTTATGGCTGAACCAGAGTAAGAACCCAGGCTCTGCCTCCGCAGTGAATTAGTCTTCATACCTGGCCTGCCTATGTTTTTGTAAAAAAATTTTAATGTTTTTTATTTATTTCTGAGAGAGAGAGAGAGAGCAGGGGAGGGTCAGAGAGAGAGGGAGACACAGAATCCAAAGAGTGCTCCAGGCTCTGAGCTGTCATCACAGAGGGGCTCGAACCCACGGACTATGAGATCATGACCTGAGCTGAAGTCGGACACTTAACCAACTGAGCCACCCAGGTGCCCCACTGGCCTGTCTATGTTAATGTCATAGGTTCATGATCCAAAACCCACGGCAGGGTTCTGTTCAACAGTGAAAAAAAAAAAAAAAGATAATTGATCTTACAGGCTTTCTCATACAGAAATCATAAATGGCATTAAGGGGTTAAGGATGGTAAGGATATGTTGAAAACAAGCGATCTACTAAAACAAACAAACAAACAAACAAAACCCTGGGATGCTCATTGGAGGTCCACCCATCCCAATTTTGTTTCAATTGTTTTCAGATTTGCTATCATAGCCTTTCCTCCCTAAATCTGCTATAGTTAGAGAATAAACATCTATACTTGATAGGAACCAATGTTGTGTCCAAGAATTCCAAAGAAGATTGGAAAATAATTGGAAACAGTTTACACGTTTTTAGTTGTCAAGAGAAAAAATTATCTTACAAATGATGTACATTTTTTTAAGTCAATTTTTCCAAAAGGTTAGTGTTCTTTCAAAAAATGCCAAATTCTCTCTGAGAAAGAGTCCAGGTGGCCTAACCGGAGCAGAAACTTGAACATCAGGACTAGAGGCACGGAATGTCTCAGAGTACATCAAAAATTGGTATAGGGACGCCTGGGTGGCTCAGTCCATTAAGTGTCCAACTGTCGATTTCTGCTCAGGTCATGATGTCACGGTCATGAGATCAAGCCCCGCATCAGACCTCATGCTGAGTGTGGAGCCTGCCTGGGATTCTCTCTCCCCCACCCCCTCTGCCCCTTCCCCACTCTCTGTCTCAAAATAAATACACATTTTTAAAAATTGATATAAATGTGGAAAATATGAATAAATGAGAAGTTATAAATGTAGGTTTACTTATTGTTTTCCAGTATCTTCTCAATACAACAAATGTATATGTCAGCACATGTCAGTGACTCTTCCCAGAATCAGATGTCCAGACAGAGCTAGAAATGCAAGATCTTAACTGGGGATAGTGCCTGTGAAAGATAAAAGGGAAAAGGAAGAATAGCTGTTAAGGGAGGACTTTCAGACTCTGATGTAGGTCTGACACTCCTGAAAGTACTAGGGAAGGAAGGAGTTGGGTAGGAAAGGTTCAATCAGCCTGTGAGGAGCTGCAGCATAATGAGCTCCCAGAGAGCAGTCACCGACTGTCCAGAATTACAAGCCTTTGTACAGAAGCTTTGTTTAGTCGTCAGCTGGGACAGATCCTCAAGTCACCTATATGAAATTTATGACAGCCAGCCAGGTCATGACATCACTGTTGCCAAATTTCATTTGCATGGATACTCTTTGCAAATGACTTACCCAAATACTTCCATAAAGAAATCCCTTTGTGAAAAATTTTCCACATTAAGTCAAAAATGTATCATGAACACTTTTGAATTTCTCTCAGGTCATGAGATATTTATGCTTAGATATGCCCCTTCTATAACTCCATTTATAACACTAAATGAAAGCAACCTTGTCTTTTAGAAAACAACTAATTCTGAAGAATTCCCTTCTTATTTTGGAAAACTTATTCTCTCCTCTGAGAATCCATAGGACATTTACTCAACCTTGATTCTTCTCATTGATTTTGTCTCCCCATAGAAAAGCAACTTCATTTTTTGTCCCGCTGATTTGTTTTAATCAAATTGCTCAGTGATATAAAACACAAAATAAAGGAAGATGAGTTTTGCTTGTTTACTCTGGATGTGTTCTAGAACAATTTGGATTTCTGCTTCCCTCTTCCCCCGTTGGGTTTCTGTGTGCAACATTCATCATTGTGGGCTCACCAGTGCCCTGGCTGTAGGGCCCCACACTACAATGCAAGGAACTGGCCTTGCTCCCAGGGCCCTACCTCATAGACACTGCAAGATACTTGATGGTGTTTTAGGCAACCTGATTTGGAACAAAACTCATTTCTCTGGTCAAAATTAAAATCCATGGTATTTCCATAGTTCTGATCTATGAGTGCAATGTTGTCAACTAACAATGGAGGATAATGCATTTCCAAATTTAATCTTGAGCCTTAGCCTCTCCCCTGAATTCCAAAATTATGTATTCAAACTATTTGCTTGCCATTTCCATTTGATGGATGATTAATAGGAAAAAACATCTCAGACTTAACATGTCCCAAGCAGAACTCTTGATTTTCCCTCCCAAAATGTGTGCCTCCTTCAGTCTTTCCCCACTTGGCAAATAACACCACCCCCTGGTCGCTCTGGCCAAAAACTCTGGACTAACCCTTGACTCCTCTTTTTCTCACTTTGGTCTCTGATCCATTCATGGATCATGTCTCATCCCCCTAGACCATTTCTAAACACTTCCTCTGTTACAGCCCTAGCCCAGGCCAGCATCAGCTCTCAATAACCACCTAAGTGGTCCTTCTGCTTCTTTTGCCTCTGCAGTCTATTTTCCTTTTTACTGTCAGAATGGTCTCTACTAAGTGTAAGATAGATCATCTTACTCTCTTTACCAAACTCTCCAAGAACGTGTCACCTTATTCAGGATAAAATCTGAAGCCCTTGCCATAGTCCATGGCTTTACATGATCTGTCTGTGACTATTGCTCTGACCTCATCTCCCATCATGGTCCCCTCTTCTCCTCTGCTCTGGCCCTAGGACCTCCCTGCTCTTCTTTGAGTAAGTCAAGCACACTTTTACTTCACAGTCTTTGCACGTACTATCCATTCTGCCTGGACTAATGTGCGCCCAGCTGTTCAGAGAAGGACAACGGCAGCTTCTGGAAGACACGTAAGAGCAGAAAGGAGAGTTAGAGGCAGCATGGGGGACTTAGAACTAAGAGTGACCTAGAGACGCACAGATACCCCAGAAAGTGTATTTTGGGCTTGAGCTCATTGTCCCTAGGCCTCAAAGCACGGGGGAACTCTAGTTGGCACTGTGCTATCTTACAAAATGGTGAACAAACCTCCCATTCTCTACCCCTCGAAGGAAATATTTACTGGTGGCTATCATAAACCAGATGCTTTACATGTGTTATTCCTGTAAGTCCCCACAACAGTACTATGGGACACATGTGGTTATTTTTTCCCTTAAATAGTTTATTGTCAAGTTGGTTTCCATACAACACCCAGTGCTCATCCCAACAAGTGCCCTCCTCCATGCCCATCACCCCCTTCTTCTCTCCCCCACCCCCATCAGCCCTCAGTGTGTTCTCAACATTCAAGAGTCTCTCGTGGTTTGCCTCCCTCCCTCTCCCCAACTATTTTTCACCTTCTCCCCCATGGTCCTCCACTAAGTTCCTCCGAATCCACCTTTATGTGCAAACATATGGTGTCTGTCCTTCTCTGCCTGACTTATTTCTCAGCATAACACCCTCAAGTTCCATCCATGTTGCTACACATGACCAGATTTCATTCTTTCTCATTGCCATGTAGTATTCCAGTGTATAGATAAACCATATCTTTTTGATCCGTTCGTCAGTTGATGGACACTTAGGCTCTTTCCATGTTTTGGCTATTGTTGAAGGTGCTGCTATGAATACTGGGGTACATGTGCCCCTATGCATCAGCACTCTGGGATACAGGTGGTTATTATCATCGCTGTTGTACATATAAATGAGGTGACTATGGCTCTCATATGGTGAGGTTTCTTGTCACACAGCCAGGGAATAAAGATCCAAGATCCAGTCACAGGTCAAGTTGACTCGAAAGCTGATACTTTTTTCTTCATGTCATGTGGGCTCCCAATGAAACAAGATAGATACTTAATGTGCCTCAGACCATTTGCTATAATCCCCACAACTTCCCACATTCCTGCTTCTGATATTCCTTTGGGATATCCTCTCACACTCCCAATTACTTTTTTGATTCATATTTCCAGGACCAGCTCAAATGATCCCCTGACTCATCTTTGCCATTTTCCTCCCCACCTCAAGTAAGAATCAGAGACTCTGTCCTCTCTCACACCCTCACGGCTTGTGGACATGATTTGTGCCTCCACTCTGGCATATTGTTGTTAGGTATATGCACGTCTAACTTCACCCATCAATTCTAAGCAACTTAAGGTAAAAGCCATATTTTCATCATATTTTCACTCTTCAACACATAGGCTAGTGCCTTATCCATATTAGATGCTCTGATGCTAGTGCAGTTGAAGAAAATTGAATGAAAATAATACTACAAAGTCCTAGTTAGCTAGTCATAGGTAATAATAATGGCTTTCATTGATCACTTACCAAGTGGCAGGAACTTGCTAATCCTTTACACGATATATCTCAATTTATGACCTGGATAATGTTATTATTCACGTTTAGCATGGAACAAAACAGAATGACAGAGAAATTAACTAACTTTACTGGTGACCTCAGAGCTAGGAAATGGCAAGATCTGAACCCAAGCATTGAGACACCCCATGACCAAACTGCAACACTATCCAAACCTGAATTTTGTGACTTCAATAACCATCATGATGACTGCCTCTTTCATTCCAATCCTGTCTGCAGGACATGATGCCGTCTGTGCAGGTGTCCATTTTAAGCTGTGTTTCCGGGCAAGACCTAGAAGCCAGAGATTCATTTTTGTCAGGAGATGAATATCATATCTGTGCAGAGTGGCTTACGGGGCTTGATCCATAACATATCTCAGAATTTGGAATTCCTGCATAAGGTCTTCACTGCATCCAACTAATACTACTGCCAACTAGGAATCAGTTTAACCAGACTTATTGTAAAAGTAAAGAATCTTTTTTTGTTAATGCTGAAGATGTGTGGAGACATGGGAGACCAGTTAATGTCTTGTAGTGATCATGGCTTTGGCCTACAATGACCATCCAGCCTGACAAAAATGATGGAGATACCTATTAAACCATGGACATGGACTGACACAAGCGTACATATTGGCTGTGACCTCCCAGCCTTCAAATCACCTGCCAGAAAACAGACTTTACTGCTGCCTGAGACCATGGGGACCCTGCCTGAGCTCTTTAAAACTCAGACTTGCAGAGGACACTAAACTCTTAAAGATATATTGGATAATTGCTAAGAAGTTGACTAAAATTTGAGACTGATTAGAATACTTAAAGCCATCTTTTTTCCACTTGAATTTCTATGTTTTCTCTGTCTTATGAAGGAAATATATCTTTCTCTTAATAATAATAAACACATTTTAAAAACTGTACAAGATGGATAACTGCTTAACTTGCAAGTGAAAATTAAATTCTTCACCTCAGAGGAAACTGAATGGATTTCATTATTGATTCCAGAATATCTTACACAATGGCTGAGATCTTCATCAGTGATAGAGGGCTGGGGTATTAACTCTCACACCCTTCAAGTCGGTGACAATGTTGAGCATTTGTCCTTAACAGAGGGAACTAAGTTCCCTCTCTAGAGGAAACAGATCCATAAACAGTAGCATGCGTGCGCGCACACACACACATACACACACTTAAAGGAGAAAATGGGAGGGGGGAGCCAATGATTTGTTTGTCATTTGCGATGAAGCAAAGAGGAGGATTGGTATTGTTTAATTTGAGTCAAGTAGCAGAAAGTCTGAATTTAAACGCAGCTCATTTGATTTTATTACCAAGTACACTCGGAAATTATTAGATCTGTCTCTTTTTTGCCGACGCCTGCTGCCCTCTTTTTGGCCATTAGATTATTTGATTTGACACCCACCACACAGAAAGGTTGTTCCTTCTGCTCTATCGGGGCTGAGATGAGGAATGGAGGAGGGAGAAAAATGGCACAGCTGGTAGTACAGTGAACCCAAAAATATACAGAAATGTACCAGAGGGAATAGTCATCAACACGAAGTGAACAAGCACCCAGACTATTGATTACATGCTGCTCACAGAACACCAGGCGTTTCTGCCAACTCCTTTCTACTCATACACTGAGCTGCAGACAGCATGTTGTACCTTGCATCATCAGTTTTGATGAATAATGCACTGATAAGCACTGCAGCCAGGATTCCGGGGGAGCTGGGAAGCCAGATGTCATCTGGACCTCCAATAGTTTGAACCCTGGGTCTCTGACAGGCACAGATAAAATTGGAGGCGCACACTGCCGAGTGGGCAAGCCCACTGCAAGATGCTGGTGAACATTATGGCGTTTTGGAAGATGAATGAGAACCAACTTTGTCACAAGCAGGCATGAGGGGGACTATGTTTAAATAACATTTGTTACTAAGTCGTAATGTTGGCAAGGCGAACTTTGATCCGAGACAGGGAAACCTCACAAGCGCACACAAAGAAAGGGCTTTGGAGGGGAAATCATTTTTAAAGGACTTCCATCCACGCGGCTGCAAATGGGCCATCGTGGCAGACAGATGGAATGAGCTCCCTCCACGACAGAATTCAGAGGGTGGTTATGACAGATTTGAATGTCGCCTTAGTGGGAGGGTGCGTACGATCTGATTGCCCCCCCCCCCCCCCCCTCCGTGCGCAGTACGCTTGAAGCATTTCGGCAGGAGCGCTGCACAGATCATGTTTTAATTCCATCATTACAGGTAAATGTTCAAAAGGATCAATTAGACACAAGGTTTCCTCCACTCGGTAACTGCAGACCTACCCCACGTTGTTTTATGAGTGAAACCTGGAGTTGGAGCAACAATTGTCTTTGCTCTATTTAATTCTTCATCGAGACAACAGATTTTTCTGACCCTAAATTCAACAATGGTCTCTGGCTCCGTCCTCAATTGCAATAGTCCTTTCTTCTCTGCTCTCTTTCAGACCTTGGCCTCTGCCATCCGGGGCTCCTCACTGCTGGCTCCCCCTCTCCCTCTGTCACACTTTTATCTGGCAGGCTCTCCTCTCCCACAGTATTCGCAGCCTCTCCTGCCCAAACTGTTAGTTGCAGACACTGATATCTGGCAAATTGACTCTCATAGCTGGAATGATTCAACATGAAATCTTCAACATGGGAGATGTAAGCTACAAGCACTGCAAAGCTCAAGCTACTACTTTGAAACTGTCTCATTTTGGGAAAGATGAATCGTGATAAACAATCGCCCAACTTGGAGGTTGCCCTTGTTCACACTTTCTAACCCACGGCACCAGACTGGACCAGGTGAGCGGAGAGCCAGAGGGAATCCTGGGTTGCATCGCCTGGGATGCATGGTCAAAAACATGACTGGATACCCTTATTAAAACAATCACCCCAGTCTAAGTTGCAACAGCGTCACAATAGGCAAAAGTCAGATGATGTCAAAGTAGCTTTTCAAAATATTAAAATAACCCGTGGGGTATGATAGAAACAATTTTGTGTATGCAAACATATAATACACAATCTATAAACAAGTATTCCCATATAAAACACCCCTCTGTCCTAGAGCTTTTCTCTGTGTGGCACGAAGCTCATGTTAGGGAAAGCCCACATGTCCACCTTCTCACTCTCTGCCTGTGCTTTGACTCACCTGCACTGGGGTTGTTGTTGTTGTATTTTTTTTAACTTGTCATTAAAAAAATTCAAACACAGAAGAGTACAAAGAATGGTATATGGTACATGGAACATTCATACACTTTTACCAAGTTGTGAAAATGTTAATTTGGGCACATTTGCTTTAACTTTGGGGGGAATGATTGAAATTATAAAATAAATACAGGTATTATATTTCACCTGAAAAACTGTAATATAAGTACCTCATTCCAAAGAGGACATTTCCTTTCATGGCTCAATATCATTATCACACCTAACAGAATTTGTAACTTCTTCATATCATCTAATATCCAATCCTTATTCAAATTTCCTATAGTAATCCTCAGAATATCTTTTGTAGCTAGTTAATTCAACTGGAATCCAATTAAGTCACAAGCACTGTGCTTTCCTTCCCTAACACTATTTAAATACGTATTCTTCCCTGTTTCTCTCTCTGTGTTCATGTCTCTGTCTCTATATGAATTGCATGTAAGTAAATTTCAGGAAGTCGAAATGTGCAATATGCAATTTGTTTTAATTAATAATCATTTTTTTAAAACATGGTATGTTTCTTAATAAAATATAGTATAAGAAACTTCATGGAATAAAATGACTAAAACAAATATCTTTATTGTGGTTTAGAAAACATGTACACAAATTTTTTGAGTCACCTCCTTTCAGGAGGTAAAGTGTGGGCTGGACTAAGTGACACATTTCTAATGAATATTATATGGCGAATAGGATGGGATGTGCTTTTAACAGTTTGCAGCTTCCATCTGGGATGCAGTCTCTCAATCTCTCTCTCTCTCTCTCTCTCTCATCTACCATCTTTTTCTCTCCTCCTTCCATTTCTTTCTCCCAAACCATGTCCTCTGAACAGTCTTATGGAAATTGCGTTATCTATACCTCAACTTCAAACTTAGACCCTTCTCTGTTGTCTTATCATGTCTTAGACTCACCCAAATCCTATAAGCCATTCTGACCAGTAGAGAAGCCTTAGTTTCATAATTTCAAAGCTCAGCTCCTGTTACTTCTCTGCTGTCATTCCACGGCTCTAGTTGAGAAACAAAAAGCAGCCCCTGAGAGAGGAGCTGGTCTGACACAGGAGACTGGGCTGGGCTGTGTGTGCACAGTGAGGCCATGCACGTTCCTCCGTTAGACATAAATGGCCTCACAGAGCAGCAACACCAGACAAGGTCACTTAGATTAAACGAGGCCACTTCATAGTTTCGTCTAAACACAGACAAAAACAAGGTCACTGTGCCACCCACAAAATCCCAAACCTGCGTCTCTATAGGTTAGTATGAATGAGATTGCTATTTTTGACCATTATGCCTTATACTGAAAGTTATACTTCCTGTAGTTAAGATTAATTGAGATACCCAATTATAGAATTACTCTTGCTTTTCACTCTTTAGAGTAAACTCCCACTTCCTCTGACCCCTTCCCAAATCACCCAGCCAAACCCCAAATCCCATAATAGGGTCTTTCTAACATGCTCAGATTTCACACATTTCCACATGGTTTGCATTCATTCTCTCTACAACGAGTAACAAACACAAATCCAGCCCCAGGTGTGTTCCTGATGGACTCTGGTTGGAAAGCATGGGCCATAGTAATAATTATCTTTTGTTTGTCCTTTCCAGTAGGGACACAGACCTAGGTTATTATTCTGGCTCTTTCTTAGTTGTATGACTTTGACTAAGAAAAAATTCTCAATGCCTCAATTTCCTCATCTTTAATATGGGACAAAATCATAACCAATCAGGCAGCTGTAAGAATTAAATGAGATAATGTCTAGTAATCACTGATTACACTGTCTTGCGCAAAGAAAATGCTCAGCATATGGGTTTCCCTTTTATCTCAATGAGGATAAAAAATTGTTTTTACAAAAATTACAGGAAATTGCATCAAGTTTTGCTTAAATTTAAAATATCCCAAGGTATCTTACCTTTGACACTCACCTAAATAAGTGAAACTAATCTTGAATATAAACACTTATTTACCTTCCCAGGATGAGAAATTATTTCTGCTTGGTGAGCTCTGATATATTTTTTAAAGCTTTGACTTCTGCAAGGGATGGTATATTGGGTAAAATTTGGGGGGGCTTGAAACCTTCCTGGGGTTGTTTTAAGGCTGACCTGTGACAACAGATTCATTGAATGAGTCTAATTTTATGAGCATTTGGGTATCAAGGTCGATGTTTTCTCTAGTTAGGCAACCTCCATAGTATGGAGGTTCAAATGAAAGCAGCCTCTGTCCTTCTCAAGCAGCCTCTCCAGGGAAGTGTATCTTTGCATTCAAGACTGACCCCCTTCAGGCACATACGGCTGTGGCAGCCATCAGTCGTGCATATCCCAGAATTCCACCTCATCTTTATTCTGAAGACCATCTAACTTGTGAATACTGACACCAGGCTATCAAACCTGATGACAGACTCACCTGTGAATTCAGAATTTTTATTTTTATTTAATAAGGAGACATTTCACTGCTGAAGAGAACTTTATTATTGGCAGATTAAATAAGTGTATATTTTCCCTACTGACAAACTTATAGAAAATGAAATTATGAAAGTATCAGAATGAAATCAGAGTAAGGAACTTCTATGATTCTGATATTTAATAGCATCGGTTCTTATAGGGAGTTTCAGTTGGCTGTTCAATGGACAGATAAAATAACTACTTGACTGAAGAGTCCATCTCCCAGGGATAGGGCCTGGGGTGCTCGAATTGAAGTTGCCCTTCTAACTAACCTCTCTCTGCCCTTCCATTGCTGGAAAAGCATTACTTCTATTTGCCACATTTCTTCCTGTATAACACAGAAATTTGGAAGCAAATGAGTAACCAAGAATTTTGGAAGTGTACCAACACTATGCTATTTTACGTTCATCTTGTTGACTCTCAGTCTGAACCTCAAGCGTCTATGTCGGAACAAAGCCACCTTCAGAAAGGAATGGATGTCTCTTTTGTTATTCATTCTAAGAGGCATTTAATATGCTGCCACAGAAATGAGCGCTCAGGAGGAGAGTTCCTGAATGGAGGCTGAAGAATAACTGGAAAGCAGGGTTGCTTCAGCCCAGACTACAAGGCTGGAAAGGTTTGGAGCAACTCTTGGGAGTGGTGAAAGGGACTGAGTGAGCTCCTTTCTGTGGATGGCTATGAGACAACAGAAAAATATATATATTGAACTTTGCCCCCAACAGAGCTCCTGAAACCCTTGTGGTCTTCTAAGTGATAAGAGCACTAGGAGCATGTTTTGTTCTGATGAGGTAACTCGGGGTGAGCTCCTGGATGACGGCTGGTCACCAGAAAGACCAAGCATGATTAGACCCTACCTCCATCCCCCAGAGAGCTGGGGGAAATTGAGCTAGTAATTGATCATGCCTGTGTGAGGAAACCTCCATAACATACCAATAGGGCCTGGACAGCTCTCAGGTTGGTGAACACAACCCCGTACTGGGAGGGTGACAGATGCTAACTCTTTCGGGAAAGAAGCCTCTGCTCTTGGGACCCTCCCAAACCTTGCCTTATGTATGTCTTCATCTGGCTGTTTATCCATATTCTTTATCATATCCTTTAAAAAGCTGGTCAATATAAGAAATATTTCCCTGAGTTCTGTGAGCTGCTCCAGCAAATTAATCAAACCCAAAGTGGGGATCTTGGGAATCTCCGATTGGTAGCCAAGGACAGAAGTTGTGGGTAACCTGGGGACCTACGACTTGAGATTAGCATCTGAAGTGGGATGGAAGTAGTCCTGTGGGACTGAACTTTTAACTTCTGGGATCTGACACTATCTCCAGGTAGAGTGTCAGAACTGAGTTAAATTGTAGGATGCCCAGCTAATGTGGAGAATTGCTACATGTGGGGAAAAAACCCTTATATATTTGGTGACCAGAAGTGAAGTGTTCTCTGTGAGAGTAAAGGAAACACACAGTGAGGAAGAACTGGGTTTCCTCTTATAAACTCCAGAGAAAGATCAGGAGGGAAAATAGCTTTCCTAATACAAGGCACAAGCTGTCCAGGAGACAGGATGGGAGTGAGGCACTGTCGATGGGGGCAGTCAGCCCCACGACACTAAGTTTAAATCTAGACACAGCTCATGCTCCATGCTGCTCTTCTGTTTGACTTTTCTCTAAGACATCAATGAAGCCTCATTTTAAAAAGGATAGTATGGGGATAATAGGGAAAGATGCCAGAGTAAAAACACCCACCAAAATCTACTAAGAAACACAAAGAGAGAAATTAATCTTCATTGAAACAAGGAACTATCACAATGCCAAAGCCCAAAATATGAAATGTCCTTGCCAAATATTGTATCAAAATACAGAGTTTTATTAAATTATTAAAGTAATTAAAGTGATCACATTCCTAAGTGCTAAGCAAGTGGGTATTTGAATAGAGAGATGTGATCTAGGAGAAGCAGGTACACCCCATAGATGTTTCATGGAGCAATAGGAAGACCATACTAAAGGAAGAATTATCTTAGCCGTCATTTTTATTGTCTACAACCTGGACACTCATCCACAAGATAGTGTGAAGTGAACCATGATGAGTCGATGTCACGAATGCTGACAACCAGATGAGAGGCCTGCCACCAGAAGAGGATAGAACTGATTCAGTGAATAGTTATGTGTATAAGAAAATTCAGGCAGAAGTGGTACATCTCACCTCACGTTCCCCTGCCCCCTTACCTTTATCCCATCCCAAATCTCTGCCCTCTTTTGAATATTGTATAGCACGCACAAATATAAACTAATTATAAGACTGGAGACACTATGGAACATATGCCTAGAAACCACAAAAGGGGCGCCTGGGTGGCTCAGCCAATTAAGCATTCGACTTTGGCTCAGGTCCTGATCTCGCAGTTCATGAGTTTGAGCCCCATGTGGGGCTCTGTGCTGACAGCTCAGAGCCTGGAGCCTGTTTCGGATTCTGTGTCTCCCTCTCTCTCTGCCTCTCCCCCACTCAGGCCCTGTCTCTCTCCCTCTCTCTCAAAACTAAACATTAAATAAATAAAGAAAAAAGAGGAGTCAAAGAAAAACTACAGGTGTTAAAACAAGAGATTAAAAACTAAGAGAAAGAGATAAACTGAAACTGAGCTGGTGGAAGAATAAGAAATAGAAGAGAAAATGAAGAACATAGGAAAGTTCAGTAGAAGCAGCAAACATAAACATGACTCAAAACTGACAGGAGCAAAATGGACATGTTTGAGGAAAGAACATTAGAATGTAGGGAAAATGCTGTTTTGCAATCTTCCGGAAAATATCTAGAAAGAAAGGTGTGTGATAAGTGGTTGTTTTTAAGCCCTGTCTTTTAAATTTGGAGTTTCTCAAAAATGCACAAGAAATGATAGTTGTTGGAAGTGTCGGAGTGTTAGGTGTCAGGATACGTTAGAGCCCAATCTGGCCAGTTACTGAGCCAGCCGGTAGGGGAGACTATAGCGGGAATCATAAGGTTCCAGAAGGTGAGAGCATTCTCTGGAAGTCATTAGAACTCTGATCAGGGGAATACCACCAGGAAGTTCAAGAACAGCAGCTATTACAAACAAAAAAGGGACCAGGTAGTACAGAACCTTAGACACCGGGCACTTCATCACTTACATTCTAAACCCTAATAATCCTTTAGTTAGAATGACAAATGCTGGAGACCTTTAAGAAACACTTTACTGAACTCAAAATAAAGCAGATATCCAAGAAAAATATCTTCCATAGTTATACTGCTAATCTAAATAAAAATCGTTTGCTCACATACAGGAACATGTTCAAATTGTATATACTTTCCAGAGCATCATGAGTAAAATTTTATATTTTCCGCTTAAAGTATCTCATATGGAGCATTCCACTTAACTGCATTAACAATTTTACATCCCTTCTTTCATTGTTACTTCTCCACACTAAACTCTTGATGTAGGCAAGGTTATTATCTGACATCTAGACTTTGAGGCATTTAAAGGCTGCCTTTAGAGATAAGAATTTCTGGGAACCCGAGACTCTGGGAGCCAGATAACTTACCATGAAGCAGAGCAGCAGGAGGAATGGTTTCAACCCAGGTGCTGCAATCTGGAGCCTGTTAAGGAAGATCATACAAAGAGGAGCCCACTAGGCAGAGGAAGGCCAGTGCTACCCCAGGGGGATCTTTTCAGTCCAAGCTGCAGCCACCACTTCAAGGATAACCTTCTATGTTCTTTCAATTATTCTAATACAGAAAAGAGAGCCAAGGGAGTCAAGGCCCACTCAGCAGAAGGAGGAATCTAGAACATCTAAGATAACCACAAGGAGCAAAAGAAAACAGAAGAATGTAACAGCAAATTATAGCCCTGAGTATTGGTGGCAAAAGGGGATTAAAAAGGAAATTTACCCACTGAAATAATATAGATGATGTGAGATGATGCAGAATATAATAGAACTTAATTTTATGCATACACACACACTCACACACACACACAACCATAAGCGCAAAGATTGTTGCCAAGAAGAAAGCCCCCGTGTAGCATTCTCGAGGTAAAAGACAGACCAGGAACTTAAACTATGCTGAACATATCATCTCTAACATTTGTTGCATGGAGCTTGGGGTGGCCAGCCTAGTAAAATAGATGTTGTACTCGGGGTCTGGATAGAGGGTTAGAAGTGGTCTTAACTTTAAAGTCTTCTACAGTGTAAAAACTGAGCCATCTTTGTAATAAGATTTTAATGGACTACAATTGTGCCGTTTGGGGGCAGGAACCTACAGTTATCTTAGATAAGTGAATTTCAAGTTGGAATTTTCTTAAAGGCTAGACAGGTTCAAGAGGAGGTGGATACAGCAGTGGCTTGCCTGGCGCCCAGGCAGAGGGCAGGCATGAAGTGGCTGGCTTGATGGCAATAAACTCCAGTCTCTTTAGAGGAATGAGCTGATGTTGCAGACATAATATCCAGATGGGCTTGCTTCCTATCCATGTCTTATGTGTAGAAGTTTACCAGAAGATAGAGGCAGGCAAGAAGCAAACATTTCACCATATCCTACTCGAGTCTCTTCACTCAGATTACGAGAGTTGTGTTATCTGCATAGAAGGGAAATGGAGGAGGAAAACCCAAAGCAAGAGAAACTTTTTCTTCCTTGGTGAATATGAACTCTGCTCAGTACAGACTACTTAAAGCAAGAGAAGCAAGAACCATGACCCTTTGGAGAAGTGCTCTCAAATTTTAATATGCATTGGAGTCTCCCGCAGAACTTCTTACAGGGTAGATTCTGATTCAGAAGTCCTAGGGCCTGAGATTCTGCATTTCCAACCCCCAGGTCATGCAAAGACTGCTTCTAGGACTATCACACTCAAGCAAGGCTTTAAGAAAACTGACTACAGATCTTGCTCTGTCATAAATGAACAGTTTACAAAACCGTCTTAAAAATCAGTACACTGAACCCTAGAATCAAAATTCACTTAACTGCTTACTTAAGAAGGCAGGAGTTTCAAGGCTGACTTTGAAGAATGTGTGTTATAAAATTCCTAATCCAGAGGAAGACAAAGAAATGATAGCTATCGTCTGGTCTATAAGTTTTGTCAGTTAGAAAGTATGTCCTCAAAGAGACACCTGGGTGGCTCAGTCGGCTAAGCGTCCGACTTTGGCTCAGGTCATGGTCTCATGGTTCGTGGGTTTGAGCCCTGCGTCGGGCTCTGTGCTGACAGCTAGCTCGGAGCCTGGAGCCTGCTTCGGATTCTGTGTCTCCCTCTCTCTCCGACCCTCCCCTGTTCATGCTGTCTCTCTCTCTTTCTCAGAAATAAATAAAAAATTTAAAAAAAAGAAAGTATGTACTCAAAGATCTTGGGGGGTCCTGCTAACTTTCAATAGGTTATCTGGAAATGCTAGCTAATTTGCATGATACAATCATATTTGCCAAGTCTCCACAGGACAATAAACAAGGCTAAGTGACCATATTTAAATTCACACATTATTTATTGAAAATCCGTTATGTCTTAGGCTGAAGATGTAACTGGAATCAAGACAGACACATTTCTTTATCCAGAGAGCCTTAGAAGGAATGAGAGAAAACAACAGTTTCTCTCTGGGGCCAGAGACAGGTTCTTATGGAGGTCAAGTGCATGGAGAAGTCTAAAAGTGAAAGTGGGTGGACATCTGTCATCCCTGGCCACCCTGCAGGAGCCTGGGAGAGAAAAGGGGACCAGACCTGAACTTCACCTGAGAGTCTGGGCTTGGGGACAAGTATGACTTCTCCATATTTCACACCCATTCCTTTGTACCCAAACCTTAGACAAAACCTTGTTAAATTTACAGCATGATATTTGTAAATGCTCTACTGTGAGCAAGTGGGGCAGAGGCTGGGCAAATATGGCACAAAAAAAGTAGTGGTCCTCCCCTAGGATGGGCTAAGGATGGCAGGTGTAGACACCACCAATAGACTTAACAGTCGTTAGAGCATCCACTCTCTCATAAAGGAACACGAAGTAAGAGGTACCTGTACGGCAGCAACTGAGAAGGCTGCGGTAGAAGATTCTGGAATATGCTCTCAGAGAACATGTAGAGCAGCATTTAGGGCCCTCCTTTGGATCTGAGAACCGGTCTCGTTCAGATGACTGCATGTGATTCATTCCGTGTGCGCTGATTTAACAGCGTGACCCTCACAGCGCGATCCAGCTTCCCTTTTTTTCCAAGCTCTCCCGTATTCACAGTAGTCACAGTAGTAAGTGTATGTAATTAAATGATACCTTTTTAGGATCCTTCAGCAATTACAGTTCAGACATCAAGAAACACAGGATTTATACACGGGGTGGGCTTTCACCTCCCTTTATTGTCCTGTCCCTCTGGGTCCTGTTCCCCCACAGCATTCACATCTCCATCTGCAGTGCAGAATCTGAGCACTATTTCATCCTCAGGGACAGTCCTTCTCTGCCATCCGCACCACAGCAGCAATCATTCCAGCAGGGCTTGTTTAAAACAACAGCATGTCATTGCGGGACACGAGTTTTTCAAAGAGGCTCTCAGGGCACGAAGGACCCTCCCAAGATCTCCCACCCATTTTTCTCTCTAGAATCACTTTTGTCAATAAACTATCAGAAAGGTGCCATGGATCCTAAAAGTAGAATTTTAAAGTGAGAACATTTTAATCTGTAGAATAGTTTTGAAAATGGAATTGGAGTCTATGGCTAACTGCAACAGGCCATATCAACTCCCAATTTTGCTGTCCAACAGTTTAGGGAAATGCACGGAATTTAATTTGAGTGTATTATAGAGATCAGTTAGAAGCTTCGTTAATTTCAAAGTATTAGATTCTCTTAAATAATGAGCTCTCTTAGTGAAGATGAAACACTGTGTTTGAACGTATCTTGAAATAATAGAGCTATTGTATAGACGAAGGAAACCAAATACAAAACAATTTTCAATGAACAGGTTACAGACTTAGCAGCACATTTACTTTCTGGAGGTCGCATATATGTGTGTTTGTTTAAAAAAAATTATCAGCATGGGTCGCTCAGTTGGTTAAGCGTCCGACTTCGGCTCAGGTCATGATCTCACGGTTTGTGAGCTCGAGCCCGGCGTCAGGCTCTGTGTTGACGGTGCAGAGCCTGCTTGGGATTCTCTTTCCCTCTCTTTTTAAAATCAACTTTAAAAAGTAATATATTATCAACACAACTGGTCAGCAAAAAGTATAAGAAATCATCTGTTGTTAGGCTCTCTGAAGGGACTAACTGATGACAAATAGTGCTCCTGAAAAATGGGGATGTGACCTTCCCTTGCCTCTCAATGGCCCCTGCTTTGCCAACAGCCCTTTCAGGAGGAAAGTATTGGTGAAAGCAAGAAAGGTCCCTCAAGACTGTTTCAACAGCTCTACCTCAGCCCTGAGACAGGATGGAACAAGGTTGAGAGAGGGAAAGGAGAAAGTTTGTCTAATTCATTCCTATACTACTAATAAAAAACAAAGACAAACACAAACACACAACTAAGGAAACCCGCTGAGAAACCTAGCAGTTTGTGTCAACTTATTTGATAAGGGAATTTGAGAAAACTTGTTACATAGGTCTCTAATATTTTGTACAGGAAACTTAGGGTCAGATGTCTTTATCTTGAAAATGCTAATGTGCATTTTAAAAAGTGTATTTTGCTATTTATGCATCAATTTTGCCTTCACCCTATCCCACTCCTACATGTTTTTTTTTTTTTTCCTCAAATAAACAGTTTTATCAATACACATGTAAGAAAAGTGCACAGAGGTGGCTCAGTCAGTTGGGTGTCTGACTTGGGTTCAGGTTATGATTTCATGGTTCATGGGTTCGAGTCCCAGATCAGGCCCTGTGCTGACGGCTCAGAGCCTGGAGCCTGCTTCAGATTCTATGTATCCCTCTCTCTCTCTGCCCCTCCTCTGCTCTCACTCTGTCTGTCTGCCTCTGTCTCTCCGAAATAAATAAACGTTAACATTTTTTTTTAAAAGAAAAGTGCACAGATCCTAAGTGTGCAGCTCAATTTTTACACAATAAATACATCCAGAGGAACAAATATCACCATCCCCCTGATGGCCTTCCATGGACCTCTCTATCTCTATCTTCCTTTCCAAAGATAATACTCTCGTGACATGTACTATCACAGATTAGTTGTGTCTGATGTAAAAAAAATTTTTTTTTAATGTTTTATTTATTTGTGAGACAGAGAGAGAAAGAGAGACAGTGTGAGCAAGGGAGGGTCAGAGAGAGGGAGATACAGAATCTGAAGCAGGCTCCAGGCTCTGAGCTAGCTGTCAGCACAGAGCCTGACACAGGGCTCAAACCCACAAACCGTGAGATTATGACCTGAGCCGAGTCGGACACTTAACCGACTGAGCCACCCAGGCGCCCCAAGTTGTGCCTGATTTTTAAGTCTGTATAAATGAAATGATATAGTATGTAACCTTTTGTTTCTGACTTCTTTCATTCAACATTATTTATGAGATTTATTCATAAGATTGCATATAGCAATGGTTTATTAATTTTCATTGCTGTGAGGAATTCCATTGTGTGAACATACTAGAATTTATCCATTCTACTGATGGTCGACAGTTGGGTCATTATCAGTTTTGAACTGTTATGAACTATCTACTGTGAACGTTCGTACAAATATACATACACACGCTCACTCACACACACACATCTTTTGGTGAGTGTGTATATGTATTTCTGTTGGAGTGGAATTGCTGAGTCACAGAGGTACGTTCTAAAGATTTTTTCTGTAATTATATAAAAGAATTTACTGATAAAGTAATCTCATCCTTGCATTTTTTAATGTGTAAAAAAGATGTTTTTGAGCTTTAATAGATATAGGACTGTTTGGCTCTTCTATTTCTTCTTGTATAGACTGTATTAGGCTGTAATTCTCAAAGGGATTTTGTCCATTTTCTCTGAACCTTCGAATTCATAGGACCTGGAGGAATAGCTGATGGCCGTGTTGATATTCTATGTTTATCCTCCTCTCCTTTCTTTTGAGTGGTTGTGTTAGTGTTGTATGAATTTCTTGATCTTTCAAACATCCAACTTTTTGCTGCTTTGATTTTCTCTGTACATTTGTTTTCTGTCTGCCACCTTCATTTTCTCCATATTATTTTTTGTATCCTATTTGCCAATCTTTTCTAAACTTCTTGAAATGAGTGCTCAGATCATTAATTTGTAAGCTTTCCTCTTTTTCCTAACATGCACTTAAGACTAAAAATGTTTCTCTCATTGCAACTGTAGCTACGATCCAGTTTTCAGATATTCTATTTTTATTATCAAGTTAAAAATGGTTTTAATTTCCACTGTATTGCCTTGTAAATTATACAAGAGACTTTCTTAATTTCTAAACAATTGGTTTTCTTTTCTTTAGCAACTTTTTTGAGTTCTACTTGATATACAAAAGAAATGGACATGTTGTATGTAAACAGTTTAATGAATTTGGGTATATGCCCACACCTGTGAAAGAAACCATCACGATAGTCAAGGTTAGAAATATAGCCATCACCTCTAAAAAATATAAAATAAAATAAATGGGGTGCCTGGGTGTCTTGGTTAAGCAACTGACTCTTGATTTCAGCTCAGATCATGATCCCAGGGTGGTGGGATTGAGCCCCACATCGGGCTCTGTGCTGAACATAGAGCATGCTTACGATTCTCTTTCCCTCTCTCTCTCTCTCCTTCTGCCACTCTCCCCCAATCTCTCTCTCACTCTCTCTAAAATATAAAAAATTTAAAAACTAAAAATAAAGAAACACACCCATCACCTCCAAAAGTTTCCTGCTGCCCTTTATTTTTTGTGGTAAGAACACTTAACATAAGATCTACATTCTTAACAAATATTTGTGTACAACGCCTAAGTGTTAACTATGAAATGTATTCTGTATGTTTTCAACCTTTCAATTTAATTGCGATTTGCTTTATGGCCCAACATGTGTTTCATTTTGGGATACGTTCTACATGCACTTCAAAGAATGTATATTCTGTGATTGCTTTGAGCAATGTTCTATATAAGTCAACTAGGTTAAGAACATTTTTGTGTTCTTCAAACTCTCTACATCCTCACTAAGTTTTGTTTATGCTTGCCTCAGTTATTAAAAGAAATGTGTTTGAATCTATCGGTATGAATATACACATGTCAGTGTCCCCATTTAATTCCATCAAATGGGTTCTACATAGTTTGAGGCTTTGTCAGCTGGTGCATATAGATTTGGAACTCTTACTTCTTCCTGGTGAACTGACTCTCTAAACGTGAAATCTCGCTAGTACTTTTATCTTAAAGTTCACTTTGTCTCATATGAGTATAGTCACTCCAGCTGTTTGTTCTTTTTGGTTAACATTAGCACAGTGTTACAATCACAGTTATTTTAAAGTCCTTGTACCATCTTTCCATTATCTGACTCACCTGTCAGTCCCTTTTGTGTCTGTTGTTTTCTCTTGGCTTTCGACAACTTGATGCTTTCTCCTGGTATTTTCCTTCTTGGTAATTTGTTTTGCTGTTGTTGTTGTTGTTGTTGTTGTTATTGTTGAATGCCAGACATTATGCATGATGGTTTGAAGCTCTGAATGATGTTGACCTCCTGGAGAGATTATTTATTTTTGCTTCTGGCAAGCAGTAAGAATAGAGGTCGATATAACTAATACAACTTTGGATGGAACTGAATTGAAGCTGAATTTTTATTTTGTGACAGCTAATTTTTGTCTACCTCTACTGATCAAGGGTAGACTTCAGGGGCCTCAACTGAAAAACTGGCATGTTTCCTATGTCCCGCTTTCTCGAAGTGCCCTGAATTTTAATTTGTTTTCCCAGGACCCCAAGACTGATGAAAGTTTACTGGGCTGCCATCCTCTTAGCTGGTGGCTTCTTCTTGCCTTTTCTACCTCTTAGTTGATGCTTATAAATCAGCAAATGTCACTTCTTTTCAGGATTTTGCCTCCTAAAATTCTGGCTGCCTTCATAGCCCTAAATTCCAATTTTCATCTCCCCACATTGTAAAACTGCAGATAATTCTTCCTTGGCTCTCATGTCTGCCCACCTATGAATCAGCATATGTGATGACGAGAATGTGGCCAAGATATTGGGGTAACCTCAATGCACTTCTCTCTGAATTCATAGCCTCTCGAGTATTCACTGACCCTGCTAGTCCTAATGCTAACACTTAACTCAACCCTCAGATTAGAGGGGTATTGCCTCTAATCAGAGATTTCTAAAGGTTCTTCCAGCTTTCCTACTTGTGCTTGGAAGAAGAGTTACTTTAACACAAGTAGTCTATCATAACCAGATATAGAAATGCCACTCACACGCTTCTGAAATAACAGTCTTGTAGAAAATTCCAATCTCTCTTAACTGTGCCAAGAAGAACGGAAAATACAAAAGGATTGTTTAGGGTTTTCTTTCCCAATACTATTTCAGAATATTCCCAAGTCTGACTGAGGTGGAGAAAAATTTAGTTCAAGTAGGAAACCCCTGAAAGGAAACTCTTAAGGGAAACTTGAGTGTTGTTAGTCTTACAGCCATCTCTTTCCACCTGGAGATTTTCCTTCTAGAGCATAATGAGTATTAGAAAACATATGCTAGCACTTAATGCTTCTAACTGCATGGGTATTATTGCTGAGAACTGAAAGAGGCAATGTTGTGATAATCCGCCCAGGCAGACCTCATACATTAGGTCGGTAGTGATTGGTAGGTGTGTGGATGCAGTATCGTGAAAGTGCTAGACCAGGAAACTTTGCACCAAAGAAAAAGTGTTGTGATTTCAAAGTTGGTTCTTCAATTTACCCTTTTCCAGGCTTTGCCTGTGCCTGGAGTATTCTTTTCATATCAACACGACTGTGTGACATATGTGTTCGCTACAAGTTCTAGCTCAACTGTAAAAGCTAGAGATTCTTGCTCCTCCAAACACCTAATCCATGTGTCCTATTGTGCTTGAATGGAATTTCCATTGGTCTTGCTAACATTGTATTTATTCATGAATGTCTTCTCCCAAAATCTCACTCAGGGTAGAGGGGTAGAGACTGAAATGTTTTCATTGTTTCCCCTGAGCTACTTTGTACTTATAAATAGTTTTGGCAAAATAATTACATTGAGAAGCTTAGTTTATGAAGGGCTATATAGCATTCAATGTAAATCAAAGTACAAGAAAATTCTCTCCCCTATGCTTGTGGGTAGTACAACATACCAGAATGTGAAAGATACATAATAATAATTAAGATAAAGTATAATCATACTAAAGTTGTCGTGTGTGTGTGTGTGTGTGTGGGTGTGTGTATTTGCATGGTGGTGGAAATGTTATCTTGTACAGCTAGCAATGGACAGCCAATTGTTGATCATTAATTCCAACAAATTCATTCTTCATTTGCAGTTAGTTATGTTTATTTGCACAAAAACAATTCAAATCAAATCAACAAACATCTTGTTTGCATTCCTACACTGGAAAACACTGTGTTGTGCATTCTAAGAATGACAAAGAAGTATACTATGTTAACCCTGCCCTTGATCAGGAATGTTCTGAGAAGTTAAAAATAAAAATATGGATAAAATAATTTTAAAAATCAAATTGAAGGAATGCCACCAAGCAATACATGATGAATTGCCAAATGAATTATAGAGGCAAGTGTTGCATCGGGAACTGGATGCAGTGTGAGTGCTGGGGTGGCAGTGAACAGGGCTGTCGCCAGTAGAACATATGTGCTCCACACAAAAGCCCTGGTGGGGTGGCAGTGAAGCAGCTGAAATTCAACCCCAATTCCACTCAAGCCCTCTCCACAGATACAGCCTGCTTCAGACAAGATAGGATGGGCCCTTTCAGGGGGCACCTGGGTGGCTCAGTTGGTTAAGTGTCCGACTTCAGCACAGGTCATGATCTCGTGGTTCGTGGGTTTGAGCCCAGCGTCGGGCTCTGTGCTGACAGCCAGCTCAGAGCCTGGAGCCTGTTTCAGATTCTGTGTCTGACCCTCCCCTGCTCACGCTGTCTCTCTCTCTGATATATATATATCAGAAACAAATAAGACATTAAGATAGGATGGGCCCTTTTATAATTCACACAAAGATATCATTTATGCCAGGAAACTGAAGACTTTTATGGAAGCTGTAAGATTTGAACGTCTTGGAGAATTAGTGTCATTTGCTCCAAATCCAACAGGTGAAAAGTATGTTTGGGAGCCACCAGTGTGGGGAGAGGGAAGTGTACAAGGAGAGTACTTACAGATAAGGAAACTTATGGGGAAGACATTATGCGAGTGTATGTATACATGAATAGCCTTGTACTTCAGGCTAAAGAGTACAGGATTTATTTTATAGATGCGTAGAGCCAATAAACGCTTTGAACGGGTTACAAGTGGTTGCTTTTTTAGTGACGTTTGTCTAATGCAATGTATTAAATGACAGACAAGAGTCAGGGCATCTCCTTGGGGCACCATTGTAATTGTCCAGGCATGATGTGATGAGGGTCTGGTCGAGGGCAATGGCAACTGTAATCGAAAGAAAAATGTAAGAGAAATGCAAGAGTAAATGCAAGATAATTGACATACTAAGAGAATTGGGAAAATATGGAGGAGGAGTTTTATTTTACAATACAGATATTTTAGTTATTAAAAGCAAGATTTCTTTTTTAAGAATGTTTAATATCCCTTTTCCAATCTTAAGTTCATGTATTCAATAGTTTTTCTTAATGGAATTCCACCAGCCTCGGAAAAGTCTTCAAAAGATCATATATAAGATTTTACTTAAATCTTGAGACCAAAGGAATGAGGTAGCAACATGTTGTATGACAGCTAACAGCATGGCCGCTGACACTAGCCTTCCTGAGTGCCTTCAGCCTTTAGGAGTTATACCAACTCGGACAAGTTACATGGTTTCTCAGTGCCTCAATTTCATCACCTGCAAGATGGGGCAGGGATAGTACCATGTGGCAGCGTCGATGTGAGGAATGAGAAGGCACCTGGCACATAGTGTCAGTTGTCATTCAGATCATTCTTGTCCTTATTATTTCTTGTGTTTCCTGAGTCACATCAGCCTGAGGCTAAGAAAATGGACATAAAAGCTACAAAACAGTATTTCTTTGACTCCATTACTAGCTTACTTTGCAGGAATTTCAACCTACCTCCTCAAGTTGCCAAACGATTCTGGAAATCCCCACGTACTGTCTCATTGGGCTATCAGGATGTCCAATCCTGTCCCTTTCTCAAGGGCTTATGATGGAAGCAGTCTTCACTGCTGCCCATCAGAAACTCTTTCATTGTTGATGCCTATATACACAACAATACTTCTAATATCCAATTTTGAGGGCTCCAAAGACACACCATGGACATACCATTACCAGTGCCACCGCTGCCAACCCCAGCTGTCTCCAGCTCTGCTCCTTCCAGGGCAGCATAAGGTCATCCGCAGCTGGCCACTGATGTCAATGCTGCTTGTATGTTGTGTTCTTATTATCCCTCAGAGATAAAATTGCTCATTTTATCTTCACTTGGCCTGCTTTTTTCACGTGCTTCACCCTAAGGGCTCAAGTTTACATCCTACAATTAGGCTATTGGACCCTCCACTTGACAAGCACCACGCCATACTTAGCATCTCCCTTCCAACTTGACCTTTTACCCTTGAACCTCCTTAGAAGGGGTCTCTCCTAAGAGGTTCCTTGATCCTAGGGGACAAGAGTCTGACTTCTAGGGGCTCCTAGTAAGTGGAACATGGGTTCAAATTGGAACTCCTTGACTATTTGGTTTAAAAAAAGAAAAAAAGCAAAACCACATAGAAAGACCACTTTTCCAAAAAGAATCAAATTCATAAAAACAAATATTAATGTCAGGAGATGTGTTTTTCTAGAACAGAAAGCTAGGCAATGAACAGAAAAAAAATGCGAAGGCATTAGAGAAATAAAAGTAGTCAACGTGATGTAATTTCAATCCCCTGACAATGACTGATAGATCACAGGAATGGAGTTAGATGGATGGTTGTCTCTGAGTGCATTACAAAAATATTCCCTCACACAGCTTGTGAAGCAATCAACAGGACCAGGGGCTATTCTGGACTTAGTCCAGGGAAATGAAAGTAGGTGAAATGAATACTGTAACATGGAAGCTAATAAACCCCTAGGGGAAAGTTATAATATCACCAGATTGGAACACACTTCTGAGAATATTTGTGAATGGTAATAGAAGTATAAAAATATTGGAAATGTGGAATGAGTTAAAAAAAAAAGTTGATTGGAATCTACTGTTGTGCACTATAATGGAAAGGTATACAGTGCTAAGAACACATGACATTTGCTATCCTGAAATTCAATTCTAATAACAGAAGTCAGTGTAGTCTCATAAAAATGTAGTAATGGAAATCAAAAACAATTTCCTTATTTAAAAATACTATCAGCTGTGATATGGGATTAGATTCTGGAGATTAAAAAGAATGAGGGAAGTCACAAGCAAGCTTCAATATGTATTTAAAACAAGGTTTCAAAGGAAACTGTGTGGAATTGCAGAGAACAGGGATTTGGGAGTCTGACTGGCCTGAATTTATGATGCTAAGTGAGTCACTTGTCTCATTTCCTCTTCTACACAAAGGGTACAGGAATACCTACTTTAAAAGAGCTATTGTTCATGGAAGGTCAGCTCCGTCATGTGAAAGCCCTCCCGTGGCATAAGGCATTGGATAGTTGCTCAGAAAACGTCACCTCCGCATCCCCCTTCATTTCCACGGCAACAATGTACCAGTCATTAGCTTTCTTTTCTCATTTTCTTCCTTCTTCCACCAAGACTCTCATATCCCCATTTCCAGGCCAACTCTCTAAGTCTGATGGGCCAGTGGGGAAAAAAATGGAACAACAGTAGAAATGGCCTTGAGAAGTCTTGAGAGAATAAAACATATAGGTGAACCATGTTATATCAAGTGCTTTTCACCAGCTGGTAAACATTGATCTGGATTAAGGTTGCTCTAAAATATGAAATAAGCATGGCAGATCATCAGAGAACGGACTTGGTTTCTTCAGTGTATGAAACCAAATAATTTTAAGTCTCTTTCAAATCCTTTCTTCTGATTCTAGTCAGACAGACATGTTTGTAATCTGGCTTCCTGTAATCTGAGGAGCAGGGTTGGTGACCCATGGCCTTCTCAGATCTGTACCCCCTAAAAGTAGGCAGTGCAGCCTTGAGTACACAGAAGTAACACACAGAAATTGTTCTCAAAAGCTACTAGAATTGTGCATTTTTAATATGAGAGCTCTGTCCACATTTACAAAAAGAATGTACACTGTGAAATCAAGAGAAATCTATCTGCTATTTGGGCCAAGCTCAGTTTATGAGATATTCTCAAAATGTAATTTTATTTTGGTGTCTCCTCCTCCTTCAAAATGTCCTCAGTGGGTGGGGCAGCTGAGTGGCTCAGTCAGTTAAGTCAGTTAAGCATCCAGTTTTTGGTTTCAGCTCAGGTCATGAACCCACAGTTTGTGGGTTTGAGCACCGCTTTGGGCTCTGTGCTGACAATGCAGAGCCTTCTTGGGATTCTCTCTGTCTCCCTCTCTCTCTGTCACCCCCTCATTCTCTCTCTCATTCTCTCTCTAAAATAAATCGATTAAACTTTTTTTAAAAAATGCATTCCGTGGAGAAGATTTTCCCCTGCCATTAAAAAGCCCCTTCAACAGATTCTTTGTTTACTGTTTGGTAATAAATGGTTCCAAATTCACCTTAGGTTCAAAACAGTATCAAATCAATAGTCATATGCCCATTGCTAGCAATTATGAAACTTTTGAACTTGGTTTGGTGTTGAATCCCCCTTATCCACCAGTTGGCCAGTTTTAGGAGAGCTCGTGTCACCTGGAAGGCGGGACACTCATCTTCTTTGTCCAAATTCTTCTCCTTCTTCTACCCAATTCATTACCTATGGTATTTAACTCCTCCTGGGGGGAAACACAGGCAGCTTAGAAGTAGAAGGGCAGGCAGGGAATTGCCATTGTTCTAAGCTGACTTTACACTACCTGGGCAGAGATTATTGGTTATGCTGACTATTTCTCTCATGGAAGTTTTAGTAGCTAAATTTGGAGGTCCTTTGCTGGTCCCCTCCAACTACATCCTAGCTTGTGTTTCTCCTTCAATGCCTCACCTTCCAGCTCAGCCCCTGGCTCTTAGAGATTTTTCTCTACAGGAGTTCCATTGTCTCTTCCAGGTGAGCTTCACAAGCAGGACATAAAATAACTTCAGGCCATGCATTCCTACATCAATCCCTCTTTGGTTTTGAGTCTTGGTCTCCCAACTAGCAAAGGAGAGCAGTTACCTTCAGACTCACCTAAGACAGTCGCTGCCAAACCAGCTCTCCAACCCATCTCTGCTCTTCAGTTTCCTGAACTGAAGTCAGACTCAGTCCACTCTGGGCTCAAACCCAGAGGAGGAATGTCTAGCTCTCTGGACGGTTGTTGAAGTTCTCTCTTAATCTCTTTGGCAGAGGACAGTTGTGTCCCCAGCCCTCATCCCTGAGAGAAAGAGGAAGCTCTCAGTGCAGCTTTCCCGGTGAAATGATCCTCAAATGCTTTCCCCTTTCCTTCTTAACATTTTCACACCCTCCATTTGGGGCAGTGATCCCCTAGTGTCAAACTCCAAATTTGTGAAAACAGCTCTTAACCTTTTGCTTTAAAATATGCCCATTTTGATCCAGGCCTCACTTTGGTGGACACATCTATTGTGTGAAATCTTTCTCAAAACTTACATTTGATCATGCTAATACATATACACATACAATTTTTTAAACATTAGATAAAGGAAAATATCCAACAGTTTTGTTTCAAGGACTATCACGCCAAACTATGGGAGACTATTCAACTACACCTGAAATATGGAGACTTCCACATTCATTCATTTGTTCAACATTAATCGAATAAGCATAATATGTAAGCACTGTGCTTGGGTCTGAAACCACAATAGAGAACCAAAAAAGTCACGATCCCTGATAAGGGACTATACAGTCTCCAAGGAAGGCATCTGTGCCCGTTTTCATTTGCCCTTTTTATTTTTCAAATAGAGACTTTAATAAACTCTTATACTCTTGGTTCAACATTGCAAATTCACCCCTTTGTCAATGTCAGCCTGTACAAGGCAATTAAGTCAACATATATATGAGACAGCTGGTTCTCGCCAAAAAGTGACTGGGCTGTATGATACGAGATTGTTACCTAAAGTCCTTGCCAAGATTTTGTGTTATTGAAACCTGAAAGTTCACTTAATCAGAAGTACTTCTTGGTAGAGCACCATGGGTCAGTAGGTGAAGCAATGGCACGGAAAGGACTCTGGGAACATGAATTTTAATTTGGTTCTGCCACTGACTGCGACCTTGATCAAGTCCCCAGACTTGTATCTCAGTTTCCCTGCTGTAAGAGCAGGAGGGGGCTTGTAATAAAATTGGTTGAATGCTGTTGTGCTCTGTTTTCTTTACATCTGGAGAAGGCAAGTTAGCACTACAATATCTGTTTTGTGGATATTGAAACTGAGCTACCAAAAAAAAAATCCAAGGATATTTCTATATTCATATAGTAAGTGAGAAGTGATACAGAAGTGATCTCTAACTCCCCAATCTCTTGCCTGGGGAATATTTTTCACAATGTTCTATAGGTTTTAGTTGGTTCAGTTCCCATTTTCTTTCTACCGTCTTTCATGGAAAGGCTCTATCCTGACTCTTTCCTATCCTGTAGTGAAAGAAATGTATAAGCTGCCTCCTGAAGCCATATATTTTTTTACCACAGAATTTAATGATGACATGGGCTGAATGAAACAAAACAGGTACTGAGGCCCTGCTATGAGCCAGACATTACTAGGTAGTAGCATACTAAGCAGTATGATCAATCAGGGTTTGTAGCTGTTTAGGGCTGTACCAAGTGCTTTCTGTGGATTTTTCTTTTTGCTACCAAAGTAACCTCCTGATGTAACAACAGCCATTTTACAGATGATAAATCTAAGGTTCAGAGTGGCCATGCCCATTTTCCAAGATCACACAACTAGTAAGTGGAAGAAACAAAAGTTTTACACAAACCTTCTAACTCCAGAGTCCATATTCTTAACCACTAAGTTACTCTGCCTTCCAAAGATGAATAAGATTAGATGGAACCTCCCGTGAAGAAGTTCATGGATGAATGGTGGAAGGAGATTCATAAATAACTGCTATGGAAGTAAAGAGAAATGTGCAGTTAAATTTGTTTGGGGCCGGAGAAAATGAGTGTGGAAGGAAGTGTGTCAAAAGAGACAACATAGGAACTTGAAGGAAGCAAATGAGAGACGGAGATAGGCTTTCCGGAGGCAGAAGCATGAGGCTAGGACACTGTAAATCTGTAAGACGTACAGGGGAAAGAACACTCACAGTGTGGTTTGAGCGTAATATAGTTGGCTTCTTCCTTCCCAGGGATCTGTACACTCTCAGATCTTTCAATGGCTCCACAGAATCTGGCTGTAGACATAGCCTTCTCACTACCCAAAGCCCAATGGGTAGGGAGGATCTACAACTGCAAAGATATTGCCAACTTCTTGTCAAGCAAAAAGTCCAGGTGACCAGTTTGTTCCCCAAGTGAAAGCATAAAATCCTGAGATATGTTTAATCTATAGATGAGTGAATTCTGTCTGATTATGGATCTAGCCATAGACTGATGGTCGCTTTTAGGACAATGGCCTTCTTGCCCCCAGCATCCAAAATGATCCCCCACTCCATGTGACACCAACATTCAGGCAACACAAATGAGTTAAGGTTCAGAAATGAGTGTGAAAACACTATTGAAGATAAGGTAATGGGTGAGAGTAAGTAGCAAGAATGAAAATGCAAGCAGGCATCATGGAAAAAGAAGAAACTCCATTCAAAAACATATCTCGAGAGCCTATGACAATCCAGGTTCAGACCTAGCCTAAAAAAAGCAAAGTTCTTGCCCTTTATTTGAGGTTATTTTAATATTTTACATAAAGTGTATGGAAGACCAATATGGAGAAGGGAAGAACACTGATTTTTTCTTTGTAACAGCATCCATCAGTTTCTGCCTTGGAAGTCTTCCATTTATGGCTGGTGTTTTTCCCCCCATCGCAATTCATGGGGAGTAGTTAAAATAGGATTTAAATTAAAACACTTTCTAAACTATTCCACAGTTGAATATCCATTCGGTTTAAGTAGTGACCACATACACAAAGGAAACCTTATTAACTCGAGGCTTATATGGGAAATGCAAGGAATCGCATAGGAACTCATTTTTGTGTGGTTCTAGGGTAACGGCACTGTAAAATGTTTGCCTCATGAGAACAGGATAGAGAAGGATTTATATTTGCTCTTCCTAGGCTTTCAGTTCTTCTCCTGGTGTTATAATCCATGTTCTTAGGTGGGCACCTCAGGATGTAAGCTTGGAAAATTTTGGTGGGGTAGGCAGGTTTAAACTACATTTCCTCATAAGCTTATGTTATTACTGCTTATCAAGACTAATGAAAAATAAGCAAAGGCATTTAAAAAAAAAGATTGAGTCTTTGGGTTAAAAAAATCAATGAGAATAACCAAACTATTAATATCATAGAATATGATATTTGCATTCTGAAAGGGAAAAGGATAATATTCCTGAATTTAAAAATCCAGGTTAGTAAAAACAAGGACAATGATAATAAGAATGCCTACAACTAATAATTTTATATCTATGATTTTGAAATGTTGAGAATATTTCACTCTTAGATAGGTGTCATTTTTATTTCACCCTTGAAGAAGCCCTGTCTTTGAGAGGTTAAGTACCCTATACAAGTTCATATGTATGACATGGACTGAAGCTCAAGTCTGCAATGTTAAAGGCTGAACTTCAGTGCTATGTTTTACTTCCTAAAAATTAAATGGCAGGTTTAATCCTGAAGGAATATGTAAATTCAGAAATCAGGCTCACAGACAGATTCAAATATTATATTTCAAAGCTCTGAGAAAATACTTCAATCTTTGCCCTAGCCTTCAGTTAGTCAAAAAACTGGATGCTGTGGACTCAGACAGACACACCTGTCCCTGTAACCAGCTCCAGCCTGAATTCAAGAGCCACGTCAAAGGGCTGAGAGCCCCAGGCTCACTCAGCATCAAACTTGTACTTTCTGTTTACACCCTCTGCCTATTATTCAGACCTTTTGAATGGCTCCTAATCTCTTGTTGTTGAGGGGTTGTGACCTGGACTCATGACTCCATGTTGCCAAAAACTTCTATTTCACCCCCTGACCTTGTATATTGCGGAATCCTAACCTCAGTATCTGATCCCTGACGCCGGTCTCCCTGGTTCTTGTCCGCTTACTTGCTAATGTCTCCCTCAACTGACCTCTCTGGAATTAATCAATGATCCACCTGCCGGTGGCTTTTGTGCCTAACCAAGCTCCCAGTCTTGGGCCTCTGGACTTGTCTCTGGTCCATTGTCTCTCAAACCCTGTTAGAACATGTTTTCAAGGAATAGTCTGATTTTCAAAGAAGCAAAATCATTCTGAAGCCTTACATATAGCCTTGAAAATAAACATATCTACAAAATCCCCAAAACTGAAAATATTGATGGGCTGGCCACAGGGCAACAGAACATAGCACCAGTCATGAGCCCACAGAGGAAGGGGAGCAGGAGGAAATATAGAAATGAAGGAGCCACTCGAATGGTATGAATTTTCATATGCACAATTGTTTGTTTAACTTATCTCTTTTAAATTAAAGTCTCTTTAAAAGCAGAGGCTGAACTTCATTCCATTTTAGATCCCACACAATGTTCAGTATAATGCCTGGGCCTAATTAGGCCTCATAAATACATATTGAACTAATTAATTGATTAACTAATGTTTAATGAATTAACTAAAAACAGCCCTTTGATCTCTTGGTCCTATAAGACTACCTTTAGCACCTCACTACACATATTTATAAGTCTGTTTATCAGTTTATTTCCCCTACGTTGTCATGAGGCTTTTGAAAGTCAAGAACAGGGGTACCTAGATGGC
Organism: Crocuta crocuta; assembly: GCF_008692635.1. Classification (NCBI taxonomy): domain Eukaryota; kingdom Metazoa; phylum Chordata; class Mammalia; order Carnivora; family Hyaenidae; genus Crocuta; species Crocuta crocuta. The sequence goes on from NW_027528357.1 coordinate 6,471,231, forward strand.
TCAGTCAGTTGAGCATCTGACTTCGGCTCAGGTCATGAACTCACCGTTCGTGAGTCAAGGCCTGCGTTAGGCTCTGTGCTGACAGCTCAGAGCCTGGAGGCTGCTTCAGATTCTATGTCTCCTCTCTCAGCTCCTCCCCCACTCATGCTCTGTCTCTGCCTCTGTCTCTGTCTCTGTCTCTGTCTCTCTCTCTCTCTCCAAAATAAATAAACATAAAAAAAGGTCAACAACAGCCTGAATTTGTCTGTGTTGTGGTCTGGCATTCATCTGCATTTTCTGAAAAGAAAGAAAATAAATTAGTAAACCAAAGATAGGCTAAAAGAATAATAACAGTAGTCCGTGTTGTTCAGGCCAATTTACCAAAAGAAAATATATTTCAAAAAATATTTCAAGGTATATCTGTATCCGGACAGATGAGAGTGAATTACAACTCAGGGCAAAATGAAAAGAGAAGGAAATATCCTACTAAAACTTACATTTGGAAACAAATGGAAAGTAACACTGGGACTTTGAAAATGACAAAAGTGGCCCTGAGGATTTCAAATGAGCTGCCCTCCCTTCTGCTCCAACAAGGGCACCGTACACCCAAACAAAGGGTGGAGAGGCCGTGTTCTAGCCTGAGGGCCCCCCACATGTGTGCATTGGTGAGGTAAGCACCTGCAAGGAGGGGGCTTAAAAGAAGACTTCGCATTGTTCACGGACGCTTTCAAGCATTGCAAGGGTGGAATTCCATCTGTTCAGTTCAGTTCGGTTCAGTGAGCCGGTTCACTTTTAATGGTTCACTGAGTTGTGACACCTAGTAGAAATTACAACCAATGTTTTAACAAAAACCCTTTTCATGATCATTTATGAAATCGTGGGGCATTTAGGAAAGTTTTCTTTAAAGTTTTCGGCCTGTGTGTTTCTGATCTGTTTCTAGGACATCTTTGCCCTGTGGGGCAGGGGGAATATACCATTAAAAAATGCCACTGAAAAAGAGGAATATATTTGTTGGGCTCTGTTTTACACACTGGCTTAAGTTGTGCATGACTTCAGACAAACACAGGAAGTTACAAAGGTTTGCATTCACCCAAGGTTTGCATTCACCTAACCATGAGCTCTTTATACGTAGAAAGAGCTATAAATGCCTCCCAGCCTCTGCAGCGGCTTACCAGATACTCTACCTTGAGGAACAGGTAGAATTCCACTCTCCTCGCTTGAGTGACTCGCTGAACAATACCAAGTTATTAAGTTTTTCGGCAGCGAGAAGCTGATGGGGGAGGTGCTCCATCTGATATCTGCTCAGAGGCTGGCGTCTTACAAAAAGTCTGTGTGCTCACACGGGCCTTTGCAGGAGGCCGGGTACTGATCAGCAATGATTGTGATCTCAGTTAGATCATCATTTCCACTCACCTAGAGGAGAAGAAATAAAGCGGTGGCATGCTACAGTGATGTCAAGTGATGAATGGTTATTTGCCGTGCATTTTGCAAATAGCACATTGGACATGATGAAGGAGAACCGTGGTAAGAAGTTCAACAAATAGCGCAAGGCATTCCCACTACACTTTAAGAAACCCGCCTTGAAGCTGCCAGACCTATTTCTCACAGGGGGAAGGAAGAATGCAATCTATCGGGAGAGAAAACAAAATCGAGAGAGGAATGCTTGAAGAGGATTTCCACTGCATGCACCAGAGGTCTGAAAAGAATGAAAGCAAATCTCTCAGACAAAAATGTAAGGTAGAAGGAAAGGCAAGAAGGCAGACCACATCGGGCCCAAGTCCAGTTGATTATGCCTTCATCCCTGCACGCCACTGATGTTTTTGGCTTATCACACACCCTACGCTTCAGTTCACGCCAAAAAATAGTTCCAACATTTTCATCTAATCATTGCTCAGCATAGGAGGGCTAGGTAACACCAGGCGGACAAGCACTCCCTGGGCGTCAACACTAAAGGGTTGGCAATAACCCTGCTGGCAATAACCCTTCATCAAGTAAAAGGACCCTGATTTGTTTGTCATCAATGAAAAGACTACAATAGAAAAGTAGCTACTTTAAAGGATGCTTTTGCCATTGTGTGCTTCCTAGACATCTCTGAGATCACTGTATTTTTTGAAGTCCGATTTACCATTTTACTCATTCTGAGATTGTTCCTTTGAACCGTTACATCAGGTATGGCCACTGCCATGTCAAAGCAGGTAGTGCCGAGAAACATTTGCTGCAAAGAAACCATTTGATGCGAGCTTTGCTACTCTGAGGTGTACTCACATCTCTGCTGAAATCCTGCCTCTAGACTTCCTGGCTCTTTGTGTCTTGGTCTGCCCCTTTGTCTTGGTCTCAGAATAACTTTTTAACTGTTCTCCTCTTCCAGAAGGGTGACTGGATGGCTAATTTTCGGTCTGTAATAAGACAGGTCAACAGCATGCTCTCTATTAATACATAGAGCACTTGCTATTCTTGGTTCGACCTCCTTTTCGCCTATTTTCTTTATACTAATCTTCCTTTCCAAAGCTTCCCATTTTGAACAGTAAATTCTATTCATCAGATTAATTTTTAGCAGCAGTTGAAAACTAGGTGGCCTGGGAGTCAGCTACTAAATCAACTCTGTCCACCTTACATATATCCACTTTTCTTCTTTTAAAAGAAAAAGACATGATAAAGTTGTTTGCATGTTAATTACTCCAACAAAAAGCACACATGCACATGCCAAACTGTAATCAGGCCTGAATTTTTAATAAAATTTATGATGAAAGGAAATGCTTCTCTCTAGAAATGAATATGAAAATAAAGGGAGAAATCTGACAAATGTACTATTTAAAAAAAAAAAAGATGTTTCTGAGTACTCTCTGGAAAGTGCAAATGAGTATCTGTGGGTTAGATCTTTCTTTGAAACTATTTCAGAAGCTAACCTGGGTGGCATTTAGAAAATCACAGCATGATTAAAGATTGCTGGCATGCTTTACAAAAAGAAAAGAAGAAAAAGAGGAAGGTCGGGCCTCACTAACTTCTTGGAATTTCTGGAAGACACAACTGACCATGAAGACTGAGAGAATAGAATGAACACCCTATTCTTTGCATGTTTTAAAGAAAGCTTTTGATACTGGTCTGTGTTAGATACTATGAAAAGTTTTAAAACAGGTAAACTCTTTACGACATGAGGAAGAAGTTAAAAATATGCCTAGTTATTCCCTGACAAATGGGTCCATTAGCCCATTCAAAAGGTAATACCAAAATGTATGTGCAGACTTCTAAAAACAGAAACAGAAAATAGGTATTTATTGGACACCTACTGTGTTCCAGGCATGTCACATGCTTGCTCTCATTAAATCTTCACTCAGCCCTGCAAGGTAGATACGGCTGTCCTCATTTACCACATGAAGAGCCCAATTCTCCATGAGATTAAGTAGATAGCCTTAAGTCACTCAGCTGTGAGTGAGTGGGGGAACAGGGATTCAAACTCAGGTCTAGCTGGCACCAGCCTTCACGGCCTTGACACCATGCCACCTGGACTCCCGGGGAAACTAATGTTGGTGTCTCCGGCTCCTGCACCGATCAGCTCTCCTTTCCCACAGGAAGGACCTCCACCAGCCTCTCCTTCCAGATACCTACTGAACAGATCCTGGAGTTCTTCATTCACAGTAAGGTACAACACTGGAGGTATTGGGATTTCCCCCATATGTTCAGCCTTAAATGGAAGGGTTTTGTTCTAGGAGGAAATTCTGGCAGGCAGGAGTGACTCCAAAAGAGGCTTTCCTCTTTCTTGTGACCTGCTTCTGGCTCAGCAGAAGGCTTCCCCTGCTCATGTATACCTTTAAATATGAGTGTGTGCAATGCACCATGCAGAGTTCAGCAACATCTTTTGGCTAACTAGCTGACATTTTGGCGCTTAATAAAAATGGACAGAGCCTGGGGGAGTCAATTACAATGAGGGTACTGAGCTAGAACCTCATTGGGAAGGAAGAGGAAAAACAAAAGAATACAGTGGCTAGAATTCAAGAAAAGTATAACAGGTGAGCTTCAGGAATGGTTATATCAGTTCATATAAGAAGCATCGTCCTCATAGCCATAGATGCCATTTAATGTTTTAACATCCATATCCCTCAGCCAGTAAATGTTAGACACCATGTTTAGTACACACACACACACACACACACACACAAACACACACATACACACACAGATACATAGATATACACACATACAAATACCTCTAAAAAGCAATCATAAGTTCAATATTTATAAGGTTTTTAAAAATTAAAGCAAATGAAAATTATTCGACACTGAGGTTTTTTTTATTATCATCCCTTGAGATTATTTTTCACATCCTGGGGTATCACAAAATCAAAGTACCTTATGCTCCATTGCTAGAAGTATTTTGACCTTCAGAGAATAAATGCCCTGGGGATCTTACCAGAGGGACTTACTTATAAGCAAGAGTCACTTCCTGTGCTTCTTCTGGAAGTTCATTAACGACTCCCACCCCCCACAGGAATCCCTCTATGACATTTAACACAGCAACTTTAACTTTGACCTTTCATTCTCAAATGTTGCATTTGACCAAGACTGTTGAGATCTTCCAAATCAAATATGATTATGAAATCAAAACCTCACCAAGAGTTTTTTTTTTTATAATCCGTACTAGTGATTCTCACACCCTTTGTTCGGGAAACTTTTACACTCTTGAAAGATACATAGTACTCCAAAGAGATTTTAATTACATGAATCGTACCTATTGATATTTACCTTACTAGAAATGAAAAGGCAGACATTTCAGATATATATTTATTCACTCATTTGAAAATGACAAACCTGCTACCTGTTAAAATAAATCATAATTTTATGAAAAGTAACTACATTGTCCTAAATAAACAAACATTAGTGAACATTAGTGTCATTTGAAAAATATGTTTACAAATCATTTTAGTGTCTGGCTTAATAGATGACAACTGGATTCTCACGTCTACGTCTGCATTCAGTTTGAGATAATATGTAACTTTGGGAGAGGCATGTGCAGAAAATCCAGACTCACACAGATAGGTAGATAGAAAAGGGAAGGCATCTGTGTAGGCATTTCAGATAATTTTGGATATTCTTTTTGACTATTACATCAATACTCAACAAATAGTAGTTACCTTTGAATCAGTTGCAATGTGGAATATAAAATTATAATAACTAACTCTTTGTACCCTGTTACATTGAATCCATTGGTTTACCTTGCATTTTTCATGAATCCTTTACCCATGTATGATATTTGTATATCAGGCATCAATATTTGGAAAAGAGGGTTTCATCAAATGATGCAAAGCTTCTACCTGTTGACACAAATCATTATGCAATATTTTTAAAAATTGTCTGTTAATAATAGTACCACAGTCTCATAAGATAAACAGTTAAATCAAGTTCATGGTAGTGAATATAAGTTTTCTAAAATTCGATTTTACATGAAAAAGCTCAAATTTTATCCGTGGCAATAATTAGTGTCAGGTTTTCTGTTTGGTTGGCTGGTTGGGTTTTTTTTTGGAAATGACTGATCCACTTTTTTCATTATCAAGAATATGTCTGCCATATATCCATGTCTGAAAATATCTTCCAGTCACTCTTCCAAGTCAGGGTCATGTTTCATGAAAAAAGAAAAAAAAGTTTAGTTCAGCTTGCAACTCAAGCAGTTGCACAAGAACTTTTCCTTACGACAACCATTACACTTCGGTATACAGGCGAACTTCCCATTTTATCACACAGAATGTTAAAATTTATGTATCAAAGGTAAGAGGTACTAAATTGCTGTTTTATTTCTTCATCAAAGACGTTCTTAAGTGAAACTGGCAAATTTTTTTTAACCGGAAAGGGCATAGCGTTTAAGAATCCAATGACCGCTTGTTTCATTGGGTGCTTCTGCCTTGATTCTTACTAAGCCACCAGCAGTTTTACCACGTTGCTTTTCGACTGTAAGTACGCATGTCAACATGGTAAAAAGTTCAAATAACATCTTCGTTTATTCTAAAGATAGTGTTGGCCTCGTGCACCCTCTGAAAGGATTTCAGGCACCGCCAGGGGTCTATTAAGAACCATGGTTCTGTATAAATAATCTCTTGTGCTTATAACTGAAAAAAACTGGAGCCTCCTAGAGCTATGAGAAACTCTGCATCCTTACCTTTAGGCCTTTTTTCACTGATGTGTCTGTGGTATTATTTGTAAGGTGTGCATAACTATATATGTGTTATCATGAAAGTTCCTCAAAATGAGTGTGTTTTAGTTAGTTCTCTGTCTGTTGGCTATTTTCACTCCCCTGATTTTACCCTCATATTCAACAATTACAAAGGTCCTTTGAGATATCTGCCCTTCGGTCACGTTTTGCAGAGTTGGACTGCTGAACTGTACCAGAGCAGATACTGCATCGCTTTCATTTTGGAACTGATAACACATGACGTTTTTTAAGTGTTCAGGAAGGGTTGGGGGTTCAGTGAATTAAAAGACGACAGGGTAGTTGTCTTCGTGGGTGATATTGTTCACCCTTATTTTATTACTATTCATTTAGGGTAAGTGGTAGGTGGTGATGTGAAAATTATCTAAGAATGTAAGACAGGATCGTTCCTGGATGCTGTCACTCATTTTGCCATCTTTATTTTTCTCTTTAAAAATTCAGTGCTATATTTTTGTAACTAAAAAAGCATGCAGCTTCTCTGAATGTGCCTATCTAGTTCCTTGTCTTTCAGCACTCCAGAATTCCAGATGAGCTTTCTTTTGAGTTAGTAGGGAATTGGGCATGGCTTTCCCTTATACACGTTGATAGAAGAATTTGCTGTTTCCTCAGATTTTATGTGAGTCCTTAGCGCATTAACTGAACAAAGTCATGAAATCAAACAGCTTTGAATTTTCCAAGTGTGTGTTTAGAAACAGTGATTCCCCAGCTATAACTGTTTCACTTTGCTTCCACAAAAACTAATATATCAAACCAACATGTAGGCATCCTTTTACATTTACAAAGTGTTTCACGTACATTTGCATCGTTTTTTTCACATAACAGGAGCTGTTGTATATCGAAGACTTTCTATTTGCCAGTCTGTAGGCTGGAAAATCAACACAGACAGTTCTGGTGGATGTTAACAAAAATTCCATGAGAGAGGTATTATTACAAGTCCCAATGTATAGATGAGGAAACTGAGGCTCAGTGGGATAACTAACTTGGGACTTAGGGCTAGTAAGTTAAAGAGGTGGAAATTGAGCCCAGTTTTCTAACTCCAAAGCTTGACTCTTTTCCACTAAAGCACACTCCTGGAAATTTAATTTTGTTATTCTCATTGAAAATACTCCAATTCTTTATCAGAAGTTTGCTTCAAAACACTGTGGTTTGGGATTTGCTGTTTTTGGAAAGCTTACGAAAAGATTAAGGGTTTTAGGATTGATATTATTTTTTAAGAGTCTCAGAGCTAAGAGAGAATATTATCAAACCCTGAAATATTTGGTTGGGATGACAATCCCGGAATATTAGTAAAAGTACTTGGTTAATGCCTTTAAATAAACTCAGCTCTTAGTTAGAGGCTGNTTTCAAAGGCAATTTTTAATTTTTATCTTTAATATAATTTTTAAAAATACTATTTAAGCCATACTTAGTAAACCAATGGAGCATAAAATCCCAACTTATGTTACAGGTATAATAAAAATGGATTTAAAGTGTGCCTGGGTGGCTCAGTCGGTTAAGCGTCCAACTTAGGCTCAGGTCATGATCTCACAGTTCGTGGGTTCGAGCCCCGCGTCGGGCTCTGTATTGACAGCCAGCTCAGAGCCTGGAGCCTGCTTCAGATTCTGTATCTCTCTCCCTCTTTGACCCTTCCCTGCTCATATTCTCTCTCTCTCTCTCTCTCAGAAATAAATAAAACATTAAAAAATGGATTTAAGAACCATTTAAAACAAATCCCTAAATATTATATTTATGTTCTTGAAAAATTATATTCTTCCATCTAATGATATTCCATAATAACACAAAAATAATATTCACCCCATGAGTGTGATCCAATGGCTATCTTGAGCTTTTGTTTTCCACTGAAATGAAGACAGTAAGTCAAGCTCTCCAGTGCATCTGTAGGTCAGTGACTAGTAACCTTTGTCAAAGGTCTTAGTGTCAAATACATGGTTACAAAACTGAAATGTTTTTCATAAATTCTCTCTCCTTCCAAATGGACTTGACCTAAACCTCCACAGAGTCTCCCTCTCATTTCTTAGCAAATACTATTCATAATATTCTTAAATATCCCTCATTTAGGTGATCATTCACTAAATAATATTTACTTCACCAAGTGTAGTTTCTAATGCCAGAAAAGCCAGTGACATAGGGACAAAGCAAAAAATAAAACACGGCGCTGCAACGGTTTGTTTTTATAATTTTGTCCTACAATTAAACTGCATTAACTCAGATGCTATATTTGAATCTACTACACAATCAAATGACATTTTAAATATGTCAGCACCTTGAAGACTGAAAAAATACTATATATTGTAATCTGTTATTATTATTTGTGCTATTGTAGCACAAAGTGAATCATCTTACTGCCTGCCCCAGTTATCAGAACACTGAAGATAGATGAGATAAAAGGAATACAATTAAATGTTCAATTCCAACATATAGGAATCTAAGATCTCACTTGGTGGAAACATTAAGGAATATACCTTCAAGCATTCTTGGTGGGTTAGTTTGAAGACATGACTGGACTCAGTCTGGAACACTGGTTCTAAACTTTAACAGGCATCACAATCATCTAGAAGGCTTGTGGAAACACAAATTTCTGGGCCCTATCTCCAAAGTTTCTGATTCAGTGGATCTAGGACTGGGCCCAAGAGTTTGCATTTCTAACATCTTCTCAGGTGGTGCAGTTGCAGCTGGTCCAGGGACCCCACTTTGATAGTCCCTGTTCTAATATAACTAGAGTCATATGAGATGTTGGACTACAGTGAATCTGTAGCCATTCCATTAATCAGTGTATCAATAAAGGTGATCATGTTAAAGGTTATACAACTGCATCTGTGGCAGAATGAAGGACAAAATTTAAAAAAAGAGAAAAAGCCTCTAATAAATGACTTCAATAACTGAGCCAACAACAGTGAAGGAAATAGAGAATCTTACTTTGCCTGCTGTATTTGCACATTGTCTTAAAAGTCATGACAGTAAGGGTTGGAAGTGCTATCCCTACACAAAGATAATGACTTGATAGCATCAGATTCAGAAACAGAAGAGATAAAAATATTAATGGGAGAAAAGAAATACAATCTTCTCTTCCTCAAGGTAAAAGGAACACTTTAGGTAAGCTCCAAATGTGTTTAAGACACTGTATTTCATCCATATGTAACAGGTCTAGCCTTAAGTCTGATAAAGGTTAACTTCACGGAGCATGGAGGGCACCACTAAGTGATCAATTGCTCTAACAGGCAATCTAGATTCCTGCATGCACATCTGTCCTTGGGGCTGCCACCCTCCCTAGAACCCCTATGGCCAGCCAACTAGCCACTGCAAACCTGTCACCTTTCTGTGGATGACAGAGTCAGCGGATCTAGGACTGGGTCTAAGAATTTGCAATTCTAACAGCTTCCCAGCTTTTCTAACAGCACACGGACCTCCCTGAAATTCTAAGAGTACCTTTTTGACTCCTGAGCCCACAGGAATGTAACAAAGTGACGATTAATATTCAGATGCACTCTCGCTGTCACAGGCAATACCAAAGCTTGAGAAAAGTTGGGGTCATCCAAAGTGGGAAGATTTTGCCTGAAGTCAACCCACAATCCTCAAGGGATCTGTACCAGTTATTAATCTCATTCAGCTATCAACTACAGTGAATCTCTCCCCCAGTAAAGGATTAAACACACAGGTTTCTTTGCATCATGTGAAAGAGATCCAGTCATAGGCAGCCCAGGACCAGTGCAGGGATTTCATGAAATCATCAGGGACCCAGGCCCTTTCAAATCCTCACCCACTGATCCCAAGTGTCAGCCTTGTCTTCGTGGTCCAGGATGAGCTACTGAGGTTCCATTAATATGGACACACATTCAGGCAGCACACTGAAGAAAAGGAAGATAAAGGGCATGCTCCAACCCTTTAAAGGAGGCATTTTAGGAGAGCCACGGAAAAGCCCCTCTTATATCTAGCTATCAGGAAGGCTGGAAAATAATAAGTGGGCAACAAGGAGCTCAGGTGAAAATTAAGGTTTCATTATGAAAAAGAATGACAAATATGGATCCTGAGTTAGCTAATGGTAATTTCTGCCATCAGGTCCCAGTTAAGACTCTTACTTTCCACCATAGAAGGCAGGAAAGGGTGGGGCAGCTGGGTGGCTCAGTCAGTTAAGCGTCCATCTTGGGTTCAGGTCATGATCTCGTGGCATGGTGAGTTGGAGCCCCACATAGGGCTCTGGGCTGACAGCTCAGAGCCTGGAGCCTGCCTCCAATTCTGTGTCTCCTCTCTGCCCCTCCCCTGCTGGCCCTCTGTCTGTCTCTCTAAAAAATAAATAAACAATAAAATTAAAAAAGTGGAAAAGGGTGACCGTGTGTCTCACACTTTGTGGGACATAAGAACTCCTCAGAGTGCTTATTGAAGTTCAGAATGCTGGTACCAGAAGATTCTAAGTTGACAATCTCATTCAGTTATTGTGATCCAGGAGGTACCCAGGACCACGCTTTGAGAAACACTGCTTTACAGCTTCATTACCATTTGTCAGCCTTTCATCTGTTGCTGCTCAGAATGTTATTGATCATCTCTTGGTAACAAATCCTTTTCTGTTCCTTTTTAACTCTTTATACTCCATAATTAAATCATACCAATGGGTTGGACATACTCCCCAGAATAGTAGTTCCATCAATACAGCAAAGTGGGAAGGATAATGACCAATGGGTTTTAGCGTTGCAGGAAGACCCTCCTGGCAGGCACACGGGAAAAGCTTTCCCCAGGAGGAGTTAACCTGGGTTCCAGGTGGAGCGGCAGGGCCTTGCCTTTCTGTGACTCTGACGGCCGGCGGGGGGCAGCCGATTCAGGCACGGCAGTCAATCTAACTGTGAGTGATTAATAACCAAGCAAAATCTCTGCAGCTTTATTCCCCAGTCCCTGCTCTGCTTCCTCTTTAACACTCAGGTAAATGTCAAAAGTGGACCTAGGGATTATAGCTGACAAGGGGTAAATGCCTTCATGTTGTCCTCCAAAGGTTAAGGTTTCCCAGACTCAGTTGGAAGCCCCAATCTCCAATAACCATTAATCCATTCTCCACTGGTAGGGGTGAGCATATTTATGGCTGCAGTCACTAAAGGGTGAAATAAAGATTAGTTTTTAGTTAGGAACGCAAAGCTTTTGAGATCAATACAAACTCACTGCTGAAATCAATCTAAAGTTTGGAATTTTTAAGTAAAGATTTACTGGGCTTCCTTGTACAGTTAATTTTCCAAAGGGAAAATTTGCTCAGAAATGTAACATAGTAATCAAATTGAGTAAGCACTAGTCAGTTTGTAAACTGACCTTGGTTATGTGCATATCAAATAAGTATGTAAAGCAATAAAAATTCCCATAATGCGGATTGTAAATTTGCCAATAAACAGGTAAAACCAAAATGCACATATAGATTTACATGATAAAAATACTAGCAGCACAGTTGCCTGTTTGAAAACATAAATAATCAATAGACATTAATAATGAAGTTATTCGTGCATTTCCCCATTACTGTGCATGTTAAGTGTTTCAATTATTTCTACTTAGTTTGATAGATAAATGTATAGCCATATTTTGTAAAAGCCTTCCAAAAGGATATAGACTTGCTCTTGAAAACAAAAGCTACCGTTTGGATGCAAAAACAAGCGGACTGGAAATACATAGCTTGTTAGATTCCTCTGCTATTCATGTTTGATGCATGTATACAATTTATTATGCAATTTCTTGAGATTTGACAAAGTAATTGTCTGGCAAACCATAGGTTTAATGATTTTTTTTTTCTGTTTCGTATGAAAAGGTTGTAAGTATTTTAGGAAAACAGGTTAATAGATCAACGTCCGGAAACACTCCTTTGCCTGTTATATATCTGGAGATTGTGGAGACCCAGGAATATTGCAGGAGAAGTGTGATTCCATGTAGTAAATTCATTTTCTTCAGCAGACTAAGTGCATGAAAGCTTACAGTAAGCTATAACTTCAGAAATTATTTAAGCTACCCCTGGGGCCTCACAGTGGAACCGCATATCTTCTCAGTAGGGTATGGAAAAGAGCAATTAGGAGAACGTCTCCAACGTGGAAGAGACCCTGGAAGACGGGCACAGCCTCCAGTTAACCAGCTGACTAGGATGTTGTGATAACAGGTTGGTGTTGTCTGCAGATAGTAGGGGGTAAAATGACCAACTACACTCTGGATGATCCGTACCTCAGCTTCATGCACCAGTATTTGCTGTTTGGGTGCCAGAAATGGGCTCCTTCACCTAAACCATACGTCTTCCATTCAGTCCATGCTGTGGAACAGAACGGTCCAAAAATTTATATTCTGGGACTTTGAAATCTTTAGAAAGTAGGGCGAAATTTTTTTAGTTGCTTGATGTTGGCATCTGCCACCTGGTGCCCCACTCTTGGGAAATATACAAGGCCACCGAGCAAATGGGTATATATTTTTAAACAACAGAATCCACATGGGTCATAGGAGACAGGTAATATTTCTTACTACACTAAAGGTATTACATTGGTCCTAAAACAATATCTTAATAGATCATACCCTCTAAGGATGGGTAAAGCAATTCTTAAGCTTTACCAAGTGCACACATACAGTAATTATATATGGTATGAATGTCTACAGACGTGTATGTAGATGTGCATCTATGGAAAAGTAAAATTCATGTGTGCATATGCATATGCGTGTGCACACATGTATACATACATGAATGCATATAAACATACATGCAAAATCACCATATCTACCCTGGAATAGAGAACTTGACTACTTAAATTGTTATTTATATGTTTTAATCAATAATACATTATTTTCCCAAGTAATTTGCAGTCTTTAAATCATTGCATTCTTATTAAGAAATTTATTTAGCACAAATACGCTATCAGATTCTGGCATGTTGGCCATTAGAATAAAGCAATTGGGGGTGAAGTTTGCTGCATTGCCATCGTGTATCTGTGTGAGTCCAAGAAAATCCAGATGAGGATCCCAGAAGAGTTTTTAGGTTTCTACAGATTTCAGAACCATGTTGATAAGTGGACAGTGTGCTTAGATGATCTTGCAGTGCCAATTCTCCTGTGCACAAACCTCAAGGCATTTGTTGTACAAAACAACATGTGCAAAAGTCATCTCACATATAGCATTTAATGTTTTGTGAATGAATGAATGAATGAATGAATGAATACACAGTGAGACCCAGCTGTATACCAGCACAACTGAAACAAACAGGTCCAACTCTTCTATCCCCAGTGGTGGGTGACCAGTTAACTGCCTAAGTGCCTCCAGGTAGCAAGCTGAGCCCTCAGAAGCCATAGAATTCTTCCAGGTCAGCAGAGAGAGACCGTAAAAACAGAAGGAAACTACAGGAGCTTCAACTCTTCATTTCATGAGAATTCCTAAAATACAAAAGATCTAAAAGGAAATTTACATTCAGCCCTATATCTTTGTGCATCAGAGAAATCCATGTACCTCCACAGCTACTTGCACAGACTTGGCGAATTCTTCAAGAAGTAAACATGGGTAGATACCCATTCTCTAATGCCTAAAGTGACAAATTTTGAAAAGGTAGCAATACTACAAACATTGCAAAATCCACAATATTAACATAATTTTAACTAATTAACTGTCTAACACATACCTTTATAATGCTCTTTTCCATGTAATTTTGACTTCGTAGTCTCAATTGCATGATGACAAAAATTTTATAATAGTTTTTCAGAAGCAAAAACAAAAGATCAGTCTTTATAGTCTTTCTTCTACTATGATTGATCAAAATTTATTTTTTTATTATTGATAGCATTGAAAATTTCTTTCAACTTCCCAACATGTACTATATGTTTTAGGGGAAAAACTCTTAAGTTTCTTTCATCTACAATCTATGAGAGTTCACTTTTCCTGTGCAGGGAATCATCTTAAATACCCCCATATTCTTTAAGGATGGTTTCAAGAGTACACATTCCTTTCACAATAGAACTTCCAATCCTACACTTATTTTTCCTTGATGCTGTATAAGTCATTAGAGTGGAAAGCCAGAATATTCCTGGTAGTCATTCTTTCGCTGAGGCAGCTCATAATAACCTAATTCTACATGAAAGTAATTGTGAACACAAAAAAACATCCTACTCAATTCACACTACATTCTCTGTTCAACCTCCCTTCCATCACATCTCAAAAATGTTTATGGCTCCTCCAATACCATCTGACATGAAGGAAACTCAATGTGAAAATAGAAATTTTAATTGGTTGCAATTAAAATGTCTTATTTTTTAAATTTTTACACACTGCTAGGGCCTTGGAAGGGGCCTTGCAAGTGAGGAGGCTTCACAGGGTATAGCCTCCTCTGATCACTGAATGCAAGAATAATTTATCTGAGGTCCCTCAGAGCTTGCTTTCGCTGTCCAATCTTCCTGCTTATTTCAAGAGAATTTACCAAAGCTCTGCATTATGAGCTGGGATCCCATATCCAATGCCTCAATCAGCATTTTAAGGAAGTAAAGAATCAGACCTTGATATTTAGAGCTAAAAAGGACATTGTCAACCACATACTGCCCTTCTCTCTTCCACATATGATTAAACTGAAGTCCAAATAAATCCCATTCTACTTATAAGAAAACTGGTTCTTTGAGATATTAGGTTTCTTGGTAAACTGTATAGTTGGGGGTTTTAACCCAAACAATCTCTTTCCAAAGTCAACATCCTTGATCACCATGCAATATCCACCTGCAACTACCTACATGGGTATGATCTCCTCCCATAATGTTTTTGCATTGTTTTTATCAGTTCAAAAATTATTTTCACATACGTTTGATTTCTTGACTGTTATACTGCCCTTAAAAATAAATGTTATACAAATTATTATTATCCCATTTTATAAATGAGAAAATTAATGGTTAGAGGCATTAAGATATTTATGTTATCAATGAATGACATAGGTGATCTTTAAATCCATTTCTTTCTATCCTAAATCCTGTGTTCTTTTTTCTTACTCCCCTTGAACTTTGAACCATTAGATCAACTATATTTACAACTCTCCTGACCCCTCAGTGTTCATCAGGATCAATAGCAGCAAGATCGGGCCTATAGAAGCAAGACTAGGCTAGAGCCGAAATGTTTTTCTTATTGCCTCTTCTCAATAGGCCTGTGTCTGAATTCTTCCTCTACAGTTACAGAATTCTGACATCTTTCTTATTGAAAACTATTGAAAAAAATATTGGAATTTGAAAAGTTCAGTTAAAAGCTTATTTGACTTCAATTGCAAATATTCCTTTTCTGCATGTTTCACATTTGAAGTGTAACCTGATTAAATGATAAATCTGAAGACTGTTACTCAAGGATGTAGTTTATTCCTTCATAAAAGCACTTGTTTACTTCCTGCAAGATCTCAGTGTACTCTGTGGTCTCATCAACCCCAAAGTAGGGGTACGGTTTTGCCTGTTCTTCCTTCTCTTCATGTTTTTCCCTGTAAACCATTTCAGTTAAAATAAAGTGGATTGATAGTGGATCAGAGTTGGAGACATCAATATGAACTCATGGTTAGCTTGATATAGATACAGATGGTTACATTTAGAAACATGTATAGATATGTGTACATAGGAGATTACTATACATACTTATATTTCCTTGTCCTGTCAGCTGTCAGCTCTAAAGGAAACACCCCAATAGGAAGTAGCATACCTAATGCTCGGATCTTCATTTCTAATACCATCTCCAATAAAAGGAAGAAAGATTCCTTAGAGGAATGGTTGATTCTAGGACTGAGGCATGAAATATACAAAGTGAGCATGCAATATCTTGCCATGCCAGGAGGGGAGGAAGGAAGGAAGGGAGAGAAGGAGAGAGGGAATAAAAGGGAGGAAGGAAAGGAAGACAATAATGATAGAAGTATGGGGGCGCCTGGGTGGCTTAGTTAAGCGTCCGACTTTCGCTTAGGTCATGATCTTGCGGTTTGTGGGTTCGAGCCCCACGTCGGGCTCTGTGCTGACTGCCAGCTCAGAGCCTGGAGACTGTTTCAGATTCTGTGTCTCCCTCTCTCTCTGACCCTCCCCTGCTCGCGCTGTCTCTCTCTCTTCTAGAAATAAATAAAACATTAAAATAAATAAATAAATAAATAAAAATTAAAAAAAAAAGATAGAAATATGTCAAGGGATATAGGAGCAGATTGAAAGACCTCCCAATGGCTAAAGCTGAAACAGTTCAAGCAACAAAATAAAGTAGTGCTGGATTATAACCGAAAGAACAAAAATAAATATCCATGGACCCAAACTGATATAAAGAAATGATTAAATGATTAAGTAAATACATAGGGGAGAATAAATAAATCTCCTTTGAAGACATGTTCCAAATATTTTATGTAGATACTTTACCCTCAAGGGTAATGTGATGTCCTGAATGGGATCCTGGAAAAGGAAATTAAGTAAAAACAAGGTAAATTTTAATAAACTATGGGCTATAGTTAATAGTAACAATAATGCATCAATATTGTTTATTAAGGGGAACCTGGGTGGCTCAGTCTGTTCTGACAGCTCAGAGCCTGGAGCCTATTTCAGATTCTTTGTCTCCCTCTCTATCTCTGCCCCTACCTTGATCACACTCTGTCTCTCTCTCCCTCTCTCTCTCTCTTAAAAATAAATAAACATTAAAAATATTTTTAATATCATTCATTAATTGTAAAAAATGCACCATACCTACGTAAGATGTTAATAGCAAGGGACACTGGGTGCCAGGTATATGAGAAATCTCTGTACTATCTTTTCAACTTTTCTGTAAATCTAAACTTATTTTAAAATAAAAATATTATTTTAAAAGTACCTCTGTAGCTTAAAAGAAAACTAAATAAAATATTATATTAATAATAGTTTCAAGAAAGAATCCACTTGACAAGTACTGACGGCTACCTATGCTGAGGAATAGTAACTTTGGAGAACAAGAACAAATATACACACACATTTAAAATTTTAACTTCAAAATTAAATACTGTACATGTTACTTAAAATCATTGTGCTTGAGTCTTTCCCAAATATCTATAACACATGTCCATTAAATGGGCAAATAAGCATTTACATATGAGATTCAACTGACAGCTTTTACCCACTTTACAGATGGTGTAGAATTTTGTGTCAAGAGTTTATACAGTTTAGGTTTATGAACACAGTTACAATTGAAAGCCCTTCTTAAAGATGAGAACTCCAAAGAGCTCCATCTTACACTTATACAATAAGAGCACGCTTGACATTTTTCTCTTGAAGCATCTGGTTTGTGCTTTGACTATTGTTAGAAAGCCAGCTAATACACATAAAACGAGATAAAACTGGACAAAATATTCTTGCAGACGAAATTCAAGTCCCCACTGAGAAATCAGTCCTTATCTTGACCCAAGTTACTTTAATGTTGAGTTCAGTAATAATATGAAGACAAAAGGAAAGTTTCCAACCTAGATTTATCACATGGTAGTAGCCGTGGCTGCATTTTACCATCAGATTTTGA
The DNA here is from genome assembly GCF_008692635.1 of Crocuta crocuta. Classification (NCBI taxonomy): domain Eukaryota; kingdom Metazoa; phylum Chordata; class Mammalia; order Carnivora; family Hyaenidae; genus Crocuta; species Crocuta crocuta. The sequence goes on from NW_027528357.1 coordinate 6,488,866, forward strand.
GAAGACATATCCTTTAGTTAGGCAGCTGTCTTTTAAAAAATAAAATGAAATGAAATCCCCAACAGAATACTTTAATTATTTGTCACCTCAGCCAATCAAATCCCAAAATGTATCTAAACTTTTGGACAATACTTCAACAATATAACCATATCAATTAATAGAATTTGAACAATCTGAACAACCTTTCTGAAGTATTATGAAGCACTGTGTTATAAACAAACATGTAAAAATAGGATTGAGTGTACTGGTGTGGGATAGAGAGAAAGGCTATGGTGAAAAAGGTAAGAGAGCAACAGAGAAAGATTATTCTGAAAATGGACAGTTGGAAAAATTTGTACTAATATCATAGAAGCTGAGAGCAGAAATAAATAGATATGTAAACGTGTAAACAGGTTATCTGTAAAGGAAAGTAGACCTCATTCAAGATGGTATGCCCTTGTAATGATACAATAATATTTACTGATTAAGCACATAGGTATTTGGGGTGCCTGGTTAGCTCAGTCAGTTGAGCACACGACTTCAGCTCAGGTCATGATCCCAGAGTCCTGGGATCGAACCCCACGTCAAGCCTCGAGCTGAGCATGGAGCCTGCTTAAAATTCTCTCTCTCTCTCTCTCTCTCTCTCTCCCCCCACCCCCGCTCCCTCGCTCATGCACACTCTCTCTCTTTAAAAAAATTTTTTTTTAAAGTTTTTAAAAAGGTTTTATAGGGGCACCTGGGTGGCTCAGTTGGTTGAGCGTCCGACTTCAGCTCAGGTCACGATCTCATGGTTCATGGGTTCAAGCCCCGCATCGGGCTCTGTGCTGACAGCTAGCTCAGAGCCTGGAGCCTGCTTCAGATTCTGTATCTCCCTCTCTCTCTGACCCTCCCCTGCTCATGCTGACTCTCTCTCCCTTTCTCAGAAATAAATAAAACATTAAAAAAAAAAGTCTGTTTCTTAAAAAAAAAAAGTTTTTATAAAGCCTGTAAGTATTTGACTAACAAACTTACATCATTCTCTCTATTTAACTATAAAAAATGTCAGTGAGCTGGTAAATATTCCAACACAACAATACATATTTTTTATTTAATTTTTTTAATGTTAGTTTTGAGAGACAGAGCATGAATGGGGGAGGGGCAGAGAGAGGGAGACACAGAATCCAAAACAGGCTCCAGGCTCTGAGCTGTCAGCACAGAGCCTGACATGGGGCTCAAACTCATAGACCGAGAGATCATGACCTGAGCCGAGGTCGGATGCTTAACCAACTAAGCCACCCAGGCACCCCAACAATATGTATTTTTATTTTTAAAAATTAGTAAGAGCAAAAAATATTGCCACAAATCGAGGAAAATTTGAGGGTGGAGAAGGTGGTTAGGATAATTTGCAAATTTGGGTGACAACCCTTTGTGAAACGATGTGTTGTCTTGCCAATGGGGAAAGATTTCCAGGCCTTCCTTTACTCGACATTCAGAATATGGCATTTCTACAGTAAAGCAAATACTTTCCCATAAATCCAACTCTTCAAAAACTTTGATACATATAAAATAATTTTTTTGTGAGTGTCTTTGCTGATACACTCAAAATCCTTCCAATTTTTTATGTGTTTGTATCTGACTATTTTTACAAAGATGACTGAATAAATACTCTGGCTTCAAGCCTTGGGCCAGTTTTCAGGGGGAGAATAATTTTTTTTCTTATTATTTAAACCTTCATCTTATTCTACAAGTCACGAGGATTGTTCTTTGGGAAATGTTCACTCTAGTCTTATCTCAATGCAGCTTCATACCAGTTAAATGAAGAAAATGCTCTTTCTCTCCAAATATGGGGAAACTGAGACCTGGAGAATAAAAGTGATCTGTCCAGGGTCACAAGTGATGTCAAAGACAGAAGCTGAAGCTCAACAACATCCTCTCTCTTCTCAGTCATTGGCATGAAGGCCTATTGCCAAAACCCCATTTTTCAGAGTCAGGTATATATTCGGCAACCTATCATTAAACTATTATTAATAATAAAAGTCCTTCATTTTTTGAATCTGTTACCCAAGACACATACATAAAACAACAAATGTTCCCAAAGATAAAAGAATGGTGGTGTTTAAAACTATAGGAAAACAAACTGAAACATTAAATATCTAAAGAGCAAACTAAAAAAAATCATGGTTCTTTTATTAAAGTGACCAGTTGTCTCTTGAATAGCATTATGGATTATTACAAAGCTGAGAAAAATAGATTTTTTATTCCTTCTGTCCCGTATTTGTTGAGCACTAGATACAATGTGCAGAAAAGAAAAAAAATAAATAAAAGGAAAACTAAGAAATCTTTAGCTACATATGTGTATTTTTTACTTAGCAAACATTGACATGGTGTTCACTATGTGTCTGGTACTGTTGTAAGCACTTTTACAAATATTTACAAAAATTGAAGCAATGTAAAGCTCTAGGAGACAAGCACTAAAATTATCCCTATTCTCAGATGCAGAAACTGGGCAGAGAAATGTTATTTATCTCAAGTCACAAGGATGGAAAGTATTGCAAAGCTGGGATTCAAATGTAAGTGGCCTGCTTCCAGAATGCAGGCTGAGAATCACAACTCTCTACTACCTTTGTTTAACAGTTTAATCAATATTTCCATGAAAGTAACTATTCTCTTCAAATTTTTAGAGCACTTTGTTAAGTGACGGTTGCCGTAAGTGATGGATTTGAAGAAAACATTGATAAGGTTCTATCAGACTCTTATCTATGTGCTATGAACAATAACTGTTTATTTCACAATGCTATGAAGATTTTATTAATTTTTAGAAAGCAGATCAGTAAAATCAAGAAACTGAGTGACATCACTTTAGTTAAATGCCCAGCACAGTCCCTGATTATGAAATACATCCTTGTTCTTTCAGCTGTTCCCCTGATAAATTTGAAAATTCATCTTTCATAGTCCATCAATATATTTATTGAATAACTATTATGGGCCAGGTACAGAGCTGTGGAACATGGGAAATTTTTATCAGATACAAGGCTTTTTCTCCTCTAGAAGCTTATCATCTAGTTGAGATCCTAAAATATATTTACCAAATAAGCAACTAAGAATGCAAAGCAGTAAATAATAAATGTCAAAAGAGTATTACAGATAATAAGTTCTATAAGGAAGTTAGGAGCCTGTTCTTTATGCTCCAGTAGTTCATTACACATACCCTTATTAGAGCAATTATCACATTGTAATTATTCACATGCTGTGTCTAATTTACCTGCCTGTCTCCTCCATTAGAATGTTAGCCCCTTGAGGGCAAGGATGCAGTTTTATTCCTTCATTGTTTAGCACAATGTTTAGCACGTTGTCTGGTATATAATAAATGCTTAACATATGTTTGGTGAATAAATGAATGAAGTTTATAGAAGGCAGGCACTTCTTCTGTGGCTAGTGTAGCAGAATGGTTAATCTCTGGAGTCAGGTTGCACTGATCTGGATCTTAGCTCTACCTTTAAGAAGTTATATGGCCCTGAAAATTTTACTTGATTTCTCTGCACTTCCTTTTGCTCATTGAAGATTTAAATAATGGTGCCTTTCTTTATTGGCTAATTTTACTATGGAACAAATCACCCCAAAAGTGAATGGCTTGAAACAGCAGCCATTTATTTCCTTAAGAGTTCTGTGTGTCAGTAAATTTGGGCTATGTTTGTTCTCCTCTCTTGGCTGGGCTCATTCATACATCCGAGTTCAGTTATCAGGTCAACTGGGACCACGTGGTATCTCATCTGCCACCAGGCCAACCCGGACTTTTTCATATGGCAGCTGGCAAGATTCAAAGAGGGAAAGTTGAAGCACACAAGGCCTTTTGAGGCTCAGACTTGGAACTGGCACACAGTCACTTCTGGCACATTCTATTGATCAAACAAGTCATAAGGCTACCTCACACTCAAGGAGTGGGGAAATAGACTTCACTCTTGATGGGAACAACAGCAAAGCCACCTTGTAAAGGGGTGTTTATACCAGAAGGATGAAGAGTTGGAACCATTCTTACAATCTACTATACTCTGTCATGGGATTAGCAAAAGGTTTAAGAAAATAAAACATTTAAAGGATTTCGGTTAGTGTCCACCAAACGAGTAATGAGTTCAGTAAGAATTAGCTACAATCATTCTGTTCAAGGTTGTCAGGAAGAGTTTCAGTGTGGAAAGAAATGAGTTTAATCTTGAGAAATGGGTGGGATTTCTATATGTAGAGAACCAAGGCCTCCTGTAGGAATATAATGTAATCATGTGGTATGAAAGCGGGATGTATACAGAAAGCAGCTAACAATAGACTTCCCAGAAGAGCTAGAACAAGAGCCTAGGAACCTGGGACACTGGCCAAGGAGTTGGGCTTGACCCTGGGGTGATAGTAACCATTGGCTTTTGACTAAATGCTAGCCAACAGCGTCATTACTTACCTTTAACTTTTACTTTACTTATTTATTTTTATTTTTTTGTTCTTCAATAAGTTTCTTGATGCTGATGGTTTTGTGATATTTCTGGCCATATCTACCCATGATTTAAAATAGAAACTTATGACTTTTGTCTTGGTTATGCCTCTCCCTGGCTTTGAGGATCTAGGAGGTCCTTTTTTGTTCAATTTTATTGTAAAGATGGGATAATTTCCCCCTTCATCCATTTTACAAATGGTGGCAATCATAAAGGCCAGGCCACAGGAAGAAGTATTTACTAACCCAAAGAAACACAGGAGACACCAGGCTGTGATGTTTATACAACTTGGGGATTATAATCATAAATCTTAAGCAGGAAAGTCAAGAATGAGGAAAATAAAGTGTGAATGTGGCTACCCCTTCATGTGAAGCAGCAAAAGACTTCTGGAACTGTTCTGAAGATCATCTTAAATTCATCCAGTCCAGTGAGATGGTCCTACGCAACCAGAGCCACTGATTCGCCTGGGTCCCTGCCACCCTGAAGGCTGACGGGACTGCTCGGAGCTGGGGGCAGCTCTAGTAGACTGCTCAGGGGCACTAGCTTTAGAGTCTCTCCACTGTACATACTTTCAATGCAGATTCACCGATGAATAATTTTGATAATTCTGTCGAAGTATGAAGACTGCTTGAATTACATGACTACATGATCATATTTAGTTTTTTTTTTTTTATAAGACAATTCCGGCTTCTCTTATGCCATGTGAAATCCATCCTGCTGAGTGCTCTTGACTAGTCACGTCCTTCCTGCCATTTTAAAAACAATAGTGGCAGAGATGCAAACGGCTGATAGTGCTCAGCAGGACAGATCAAACACACAGATGCAATTGCTGTATGTTGAACAGTGAAGTAGGAGAAAATTCAAATACTTACAATCGCTTAGTAGCTAGCATCTGATTGCTGCAAATTGAATCTTTCATAACAGGATTTATTGTAAATAGTGTCATATCATTTGTGAGTTCTGTAACAATTTCGGTCAAAACCAGTGCAAGATATTGGAGGTGTGAGGCTTACATGATATATATGCCAGTTTACACACAGATTATGAAGAGATTTTTTATTACCAATATTTTTAATTGCGGACCAAACAGCCACATTGTAATTTTTTCTCTGAAATTTTAAACATTCTCAAATAGTGTAACTTTAAAACCCAGGAGAAAACAGCCTAGCCACTTCATTTCAACAGCTGTATTAGAATTTTGCAAGAACCCCAATCCTTCTTTTCCCCTTCCATTCTAGTTGTTAAAGAAGCATCAAAATTATAGATAGTTAAAATTTTTGAAATGTCCCTTTCAGATTGTTTGACAGCAGCAAAGATCCTTGTAATCATAACTAGCGATCAATATATCTTACCAGTAAAAATTACATATAATTCAAAATCTAGATATTTTGAGATCTGCAAAGCACATCTTACTTCCTTTATGATAAAATAGAAAGATGGCAATAGCTTAAGTGATCAATACTCTTACTGACCTTTGAGTTTAGTGCCAAATACTTCATTGGAAGCTCATAAAAGATAAACACCAAAAGCATACTATACAAATTGTACTTTCAGTGTATGAGATTTGGTGATACTCCACATACTTGATAGCTTTAACTGCTAATGACACAATTTCCCCCCTCCCCAAAAAAAGAGTCTATATTACAATTATACAGTCTTCTTGTTCAGGACCTCAATAGGAGAAATTCAAAAAAGGGAAGATTCAAAACAAATAGTAAGGCCAGAATATTTGGGTAATCTGTTCTTTTTCATTTCCCTGCTCTAAACAAAAAATCCTTTTCTATTATTTTACCATGTATTTGAGCTTTTTGTTACACATACGAATATAAAATGCAGCATCTCAACAAGATGTGAATAAAGTGTCTTAGTCTCAGACCACCTAGGACCTTGATGGAGAAGGGCCTTTGTGAAGGGTAAAATTCTTCAGTTGGATCCTTCTTCATTTATTGAAGAGCAAATATCCCACATGCACGTTAATGTTTATTATTCTAAATGGGGAATTCCTTATTTCTAGACCGAAGAATTTTCAGTTCTCCTCCCCCCCTCACTTAAGCAGGTTTCTTTCCATCTCTCACAAATCAAAAAAGAAGGTGGAAAGACAACCTTTCAGTGGTGCTCTGATGTGTATTTTAATAAGTTTACTAATCAGAGCACATATAAATTAGAATGAATCATATTCATATCCTTAATAGCAAAGAAAACTCAATTTAACTCATATCCAGCTTTCTTTCATGTTCCTTTTATTCAAGGGCATGCCTTTCTTTCTCCCCCCCCCCTTTCTTTCTTGGACACCTCCAACCCCCATTGACAACCAAAATGCAGGGCTATAAATGTAAGGGTGCAATACATCATGAGATAAGTCTAGAGAACATGTCCTCTACCAAAATGCACATGAATCTCTGGTACAGCTAAAATTCCAGAATCACTCTGGGCTTTGTTCCGCATGCTAAGCAGGGTCAAAACTGTGAGCTCTATGTGGTCATCCTTATATACCAGATGAGGTCCAAAGTTTAAAGGTCACATTTGTGAAATTGCAGCGGGGTGTCTTAGCACTTGATTCTCGCTCCTGCAAATCAAAGACTCCTAATTGAAAGACAAATCTGACAATATGATAATCTTTCAATTAAAAAAAAAAGTGACTTCTGAATCCTTATCTGTTGAAGAGCTAACACAGAAGTTCAGAGATGGTTGCTTAACCAGACAAAATAATAGAGAAAATATGTTTTCCAACAAGATCATGAAGCTTGAACAGTGCAGGGAAACACACATGAAGCGAAGGGCTGTCCTCTATTCCCTCCTACCGGTTCTAATTCCCCTCCCCCCCAGTTTGTACACTCAGCCACTCACACTTAGGCAAGGGTTAGTGTGTTCCACATCAGAGTCAAACCCCAAATATCAAGACACTAGAAAGTGGCATCTTGGCATACTTTGAGATCAGAAGGTTTCTGCATTTCCTGGTGGGGGTGGGGTGGGGGAGCAGCACACCAGTGTAGTGAAATCTGGAAACAACAGCATATATACAGACACAAAAAAAAGTTTGCATATTGCACAGAGCGCTTGAAGATCATAAATCTATGCATGAGAAAGATGTAGTGGAAATTTTGGGGGGGATTAGAGTTTATTTTTGTCATCTCTGTGAGACAGCTACTCATTCATCCAGATCACAGCTAAGAAAAAAGCTGGTCACAGAAATTAGCAGTTTCAGCTCAGCAGCGAAGTCGCCAGCCTGTGAAGGCAGAGAGAAATTGACTAATTAGCAATGCGCACTAAAACTTGACGGTTCTTTATAGAGAGAGAGAAGAGAGAGGGAGAGAGAGGGAGAGGGAGGGAGGGGGGGCTCGCTTTTTCCCCTTCTTTCTTCCAAAGATGTTTGAAATCGCAGTCATTTACGCTCGACAATTTTTACAATAGCCTTGAGCCATAATTTTGCGAGTCTCTCCAGCATCCATCCCCCTGTATGGTCTCTCTCTACTGGCCAAGCACGACCGTTTCTCTCCCCAACCGTGGATTTCCTATTACTCTCGTTACGACTCACTGAGCCCCAGGCCCAAGGATAATGATGTGTTGTTTCTTGGTAGCATAATTTGTCACACGTACATTTTTTCTTCTTCTTCTCTTGCAGAAAGCTCTGCTCCCTCTCTCTCTCTCCCTCTCTCTCCCTCTCTCTCCCTCTCTCTTTCTCTCTTTTCTCCCTCTCCTACATTTTCTTGCTGTTGCTAATTCATGGTGATCAAATGATGTACGACAAAATAAATTGTAAAGAGTGACTGCCTGGAGTTGGGAACCAGAAGGTGTTTTCCCCCTCCCAAGGAGAGAGCAAACCTTTAAAAAGGAAGGACAATTGATTTTTGGGGGGGAGCTTAAGTGAGCCTTGACTTTGCAGCTGGTTGAAAGCAGGTAAGTTTCTGGCCTTGTGTCTGCCTTGTGTGTATTTTGTTCTGTCTTTTGGGTTGTTGGCGGGGGGAAGGGACGGGAAGGGAGGCTGTCGGGNGGGGAGGGAGCTCGAGGGAGGCTAGGGTCCACCTGGAACGGGATGGTAAAGTGAGTCGAGAGGAGCCCAGTGGGGTCTGAATGGGAAGCCGGCGATCCAGGGCTGGCGCCAGGCAGGGCAGGGAGGGAGCCGCAGTGCAAGGGGCAGGTCCGGCGGGATCCCT
>NW_027528357.1:6497616-6497999 GCF_008692635.1 Crocuta crocuta
TTTACTTGAATTTCTCACAGTTCCTGGAGTTAAAGCCAGTGTTCCTGCTGCCTGGGAGACGCAACCTTGCACGTGAATCCCTCCGGGCCTCCGGGCTCCGGCTCTAAAGCCGCCCCGGGAGCCCCACCGCCTCCCTCCTCAGCCCCCTCGGTGCCGCCCCGCGAGGGAANCGCCGAGTCCGCCGAGCGGGTCCTCACCGCGCTCCGCTGCACTTGCCCGGGAGAAGAAAGGGCTTTCTCTGCTACCTCACACTATTAGCCTAGGAGTTTCTCGGGGCAGCGCGGATAATCGAAGGGGCTCCCAGCTTTCGGAGGGCTAAGAGTCGCCCACCCGCACGTTTGTCGGGTCCCCTTTGCTACCCCCCCCCCAAACTGGACCAACTG
>NW_027528357.1:6498027-6499373 GCF_008692635.1 Crocuta crocuta
CCTCGGGCCCGGCATGGACACAAGCCCACGAGGTGTCTCGGCCTCCGCCGCCACTTTGCCGTCGCTGCTGCTACCGCTGTCGCTGCCGAGAGCCGAGCGCGGGTGGTTTTAGGAAAGTGAGGGACGAAGTGTGTGGGCGGTGGCGTGAGGAGCAGCAGAGAGCGGAGCCCGCGCCCCGACCCCGGACAGGGCCCGTTTGGTGGCGCTCACGGATTCAGTGCCTTCCGACCGTACCCCTAGGGTCCGGGTCCTGGGGCGCGCCGGGCGGGAGCCAAGCTGAGCACTGATTGTCGTTCTTCACCGTNCATCCCCCACCCCTGTCTGCCAGGTCGGAGGAGGGTTTAAAGCCAGGTGCGCCGAGTCAGCTCGCCATGTCCAGATCCGGGGACAGGACCTCCACCTTCGACCCCAGCCACAGCGACAACCTGCTGCACGGCCTCAACCTGCTGTGGAGGAAGCAGCTGTTTTGCGACGTGACCCTGACGGCCCAGGGCCAGCAGTTCCACTGCCACAAGGCCGTGCTGGCCTCCTGCTCGCAGTACTTCCGATCGCTCTTCTCCAGCCACCCCCCTCTCGGGGGAGGGGTCGGCGGCCAGGACGGCCTGGGGGCCCCCAAGGACCAGCAGCAGCAGCCGCCGCCGCAGCAGCCGCCACAGCAGCAGCCGCCGCCGCCGCAGGAGGAGCCCGGGACGCCTTCCTCCTCCCCCGACGACAAGCTGCTGACCAGCCCCCGGGCCATCAACAACCTGGTGCTGCAGGGCTGCTCGTCCATCGGGCTGCGCCTGGTGCTCGAGTACCTCTACACGGCCAACGTGACCCTCTCCCTGGACACGGTGGAGGAGGTGCTGTCGGTCAGCAAGATCCTGCACATCCCCCAGGTCACCAAGCTCTGCGTGCAGTTCCTCAACGACCAGATCTCGGTGCAGAACTACAAGCAGGTGTGCAAGATCGCCGCGCTGCACGGCCTGGAGGAGACCAAGAAGCTGGCCAACAAGTACCTGGTGGAGGATGTGCTGCTGCTCAACTTCGAGGAGATGCGCGCCCTGCTGGACTCGCTGCCGCCCCCCGTGGAGTCGGAGCTGGCGCTGTTCCAGATGTCCGTGCTGTGGCTGGAGCACGACCGCGAGACCCGCATGCAGTACGCGCCCGACCTCATGAAGCGCCTCCGCTTCGCGCTCATCCCGGCCCCGGAGCTGGTGGAGCGGGTCCAGTCGGTGGATTTCATGCGCACCGACCCGGTCTGCCAGAAGCTGCTGCTGGACGCCATGAACTACCACCTGATGCCCTTCAGGCAGCACTGCAGGCAGAGCCTGGCCAGCAGGTAGGAGAGAACAAAGAGGGAGGAC
>NW_027528357.1:6499434-6706491 GCF_008692635.1 Crocuta crocuta
GAGCAGGAAAGGCCAGAGGGAGGGGAGGTGGCAGAGGGGAGGGGGAGAGGGATGGGCTGCGTGGGAGGCTCCGGCAAGCTGAAAACAAACACAAACAATTTAGACTGCGTGCGGAAAGTTGATTTCTGAGTCCATTAAAGGTCAGCAGGGAAGCGGCCTGCGAGCCGCCCTGAGCGCTAGACAGCCCGTGCTGGGTCAACATCCCCAGAGCAAGAAATGTGGGACTTGTGGACTGACATTGACAGGCAGGTGGGGCCAAAGGCCGGGGCAGGTACAGGTGCAGCTTTACCACCCTCTCTAACCAATGCTCCCTCCAAATCTCAAAACGAGCTTGCTTAAGGAAAAGGATTCGGCGCTGACAAGTCCCCACCCCACTCCACCCCTTTCCTGCCTTGGGCGAGCGGGAGCGCCCTGGGGATGCTCCCTGAGGAGAGCTTTCACTCTTTCCGTCAGACACTCAAGGTTTGTGGTGGTGGTTGTTGTTGTTGTTGTTGTCGTCGTCGTCTAGTGACTGAGGTCTGCTCCCTTTGGAAGTTAGAGCTCCCAAGGGTTTTGTCTATTCGGGTCACTATTGGACATTCTGGCATCACCTATCCAGGCAAACTTTTCTGTCTTGTGGAAAGCCTTTCCTTGTCACTTTTAAAGGAGAGCAAAGCAAGAGGTTTCAGGGTGTCAGAGTGAACCGGGCCTCGCAGCTTCCATCTCTGAGGGGAGACAGCTGAAAATTGGGAGGAGCGCTGTCATCTGGCTCCAGTTAGGTCCTTGTACCTGTTCTGAAGTCACAAAGAAGTTGGGGACGAACTTGTCTTTGCTCTTCGGAATGTGTCTGTGTGGACACATAGGGTTTCATGTCAAAGGGGAGAGAGAAATGATGCCTTCTTAAAATGTTGCTGAGTTGTTTGCTTGTTTGTTTTAACGTAGGAATTGACAGTCGTGTTTCATTGGCTCCAATTTTAAAACCTGTTTTAATGAGCCCTCGCAGAGGGTTTCTTTCTCTTTTTAGAAAAGGGAAGCAGTATCTTCTCAGTTTCTCATGATAAAACAATATCACTTCAGATGCCAGGCTACCCCAGCCTAATTCAGCAAAGTATTACAGGGTTTTAAAAAAATGGCATTTTCCCATTCAAAGGGATGTCTAAAGCGGGGGGGGGGGACACTATGTGCAGCTTATGGAGTAAAAAAATTTTTTTTAGTCATCATGTTTCTACTAGACCCAGGTACCCAGGTAGCAACGTTTTAAGAGAAGGAAGATAGTGTCTCCCGCTGTTTAGACAGCGCTGGTGTTCAGGTGAGGCCCACAAAGATATGGGAAACCTTGGACTCACAAACCTAAGTTGATTTTCTAGTGTTTGTGAGAGATGAGTTCATGAACTATGTCAAAAAATGACAGTAGGACAATAGCACAATCAAGAATCCAGACCCTTGTGTACCCGAATAGCGAGCACAGGAGTCTAAGTAGAAACAAGAGCATGAAATGTATTTTTATTTTGTGAGAGCTCTTCATTGCTCTAAAGATCAAAACTTAGTGTGATGGGCAAATGTCACCATACCACTGGGCACTGCTGATTAATATTCTGTAATCTTAACTTTCATCACTTCTCAATGACCTACAGGTATACTTAATTTAGCATATATTTTACATATTCATCCAAAGAATTCACAAACAACACAGCTGTAGTCCTGAACATGTATTTATTCATATTTTTAACAACATGTAAAATCTAGTATAAATTCAGAAACCTACAGCGATAAGAAGATTAGGACTTAACTTGTTTTAAGAACGACTGGGGGATATGAGCATTACAGATCTGATCTTGTAAAGAATTTCTGAAGCCCTCGATGCACTTGTGCCTAATAAGTATGTTCTAGGGTCCAGTGTTAGAACAGTTGACTGTCAAAATGCAAAATCCATTTTCCACCTTAGTCTGGCTTCAGTCTCCCAGCTGGGGCCTGCTGGCTCTGTCCTGGTGGATGGCTGAGATAGCAGGCTGCCTGGCTCCGTGACGACACCTTCCAGCTTCACTGGGCCATATCATTTGAAGGATATGTAGTGGCGTCTGACCACTAAATGCTTACAAGTGTCATGAATGCTGCAAGAATCTGATACTTCTGCGGCAGGAAGAAAAACTGTATTTTTCCTTAAAAGCAGAAGACACAGAGAAGAAAACAGTTCATGTGAACCTATTGTTGATCTCAAAGTAATACAATTTAGATTTTGTTCCATTATTGATAACTGTGGCATTCTAATTTTTTGGGATTAATTACGTTGTTCTAATTCTAATTCGCAGAAAGAATGTAAGATGAACCATCAGGATCTTCACTTTAATGTAGACAAAAATGCTATAAGTTGTAACCGATAGTATTATATTGGCCCATTTATTATAGCATCAGCATAATATAAAAATGTTCTCTTAGACTTACATGTAGTTTAACAGAAGGATAAATATGTTGAACAATTGCTTTTGCAAACACATCACTTTTATTGAAGGCAATTGCATAATATTTATTACTTTTTATCCACCTAAATTTTTAAGATCTAAATATGAAAGAATTCCTCAAATTCAGGCAAAGAGTTGAAAAAATTTAAATGGAGTTATCTGTTGGAAAAAGTACAAAATTTGAGGAAATAGAATAACTTCACAAAGAATTTACATATTTAAGAATACATTTTCTCTATAGAAAGTAAGGCTATTAATGTAATAACAATGTTTTTAATATTCTTAAAGACTACTAAGTGATTTTGAATTTTTATTAAAATAAAGCAACCCAAACCTAAAGACTTAATATATAAATAAAATTTTTAATCTTTGCTCTAGTTGTTTAGTCTTTCCAAGTATGCCATTTATGCTCAGATTTGTATTTTATCTTAGCAAATTAAACATTTAGAATAATAAATTAAAAATAAGAGACTTATTACATGATGTTCAAATATATGCATTACTAATTTAAGAGAAAAGGAACTGAGTAGACAAAACTTAAGACATTTAAAGTCTTATTTTTTTTTGCAAGAAATAAAAAACTTAAGAAATAAGCTCTTGAAAAAGTTTCTGCAAAAGTCATTATTAAAAAGCTTCAAAAGCATGAAAATTCAATTTAATAAGTGACATAACATGCAATGTTTACGACATTAAAAAGTAAATATCAGAAGACATATATTCTAAGTTTAGCTTACATAATCCCCAAAGTATCTTTTTTCCTTGTAGTTTTAAAAACTTAATGTATAATTTAGTAGTCATTCAAATAAGTCAATTTGGACTGGATTCATTACCTTCCTGTTTACATTTTCATTGGCTCTCACACAATGTAATAGTTAAGGGAATGCTCATTGAAAATTGAAAGAATTAAGACTATAAAATAAGAAAACTTCAGCCTTGCACTTCACCAATGTGTTCCTCAATCTATGTGACTAATGCACATAACAAAAGCCTATTGAACCTACAAGAAAACACCTGTCATAGAAAAGCATTCGTGAAAATAATCATATTTTTAAAAACATTTAACCATCAGCTATTCCACTCCTATGTACAGTCCTGTATGGAAGTGTACTTTTCCAGAGATTATATTTTATAGAAGACAGAAGGCTACCTTATAAAGATTTTACTCTCTAAAAAAGTCTATTTAAAGATTTCACAGAAATTAATTTGAAATCCATTTAAACATCAGAACTACAATTATCTATTGGCTAAAATGACTTGTAATGATTAAAAAGCCATTAGCTTTCCTAATAACACAGTTTTGATTCCTGGCTTTGGTGCTTAAAAAGTGTTTCTTTAAATGTAGAACAGTATTTTCGATTGGTTCTCCTCATAAGGCCTGAATAACAACCTTAGCAAAGCAAACTAATCTTGCATCCATGTATTCTCTAAATTGTTACTTCCTTTTATATCAATTTGATACCCTCAGATTAGAAGTTGTTAGGTACTTAGATTTTTGTATCAGAAGTTACTCAACCATTCAGAATACAATTTGTTTATTATGTGAAACAGGACCATTGATTACAAAATTATATCACAGGTATGGGAGCCAAACAGTTATATCCTACAATCAAAAGGCAATTAGAGCAGATATTAATGTGTTGTATTGGCCTAGAGAATTTACTGACAAAAGAGAACATGTTTAAAATTTAATTCGTACTTGTATTTATTCCATATTTTTGAACATGTTGAGTTTCACTCATTACCATAGCTAATTTCTAAGTATCTCTATTTTCTTAACTGAAAATGACAGTAAAAAAAAAAAAATGTTCCTTTATTTACAACAGCTACTTCATACCCAAGGATATTCTAAGCATTTTACAAGCATTAACTTATTTAATGCTCAAAAGAACCCTAAGGAATGGATACTATCATTAACCTCTTTCTGTAGATGGAAATACTGAGACACAGAGAAGTTAAGCATTTTGCCCATGGTTGCACAGCTGATAAGTGGTGGAGCCAAAGTCTGAGCCCTGGAAATATGGCTCTTGAGTCCGTGTTCTCATCCACAGTGTTCTGCTTCTTGCTATGAGCTTCTCCGTGCGAGGATATGATCTAGTGACCATCCATAGAGTTATATATAGACCCAAGACTTTCCTTTTGGAAAGAAACTTAAGAGGGTTAAATATTAATGTATCTGACTTTAAAAAAAAAGTTAAGGAAGGATACTGTTCTAGGCCTGGGGTCAGAATTCTTTTTTCTGTAAAAGACCAAACAGTAATTATTTTTGGCTTTGGAAGTCACAGGATCCCATTCTTTCCTCGTAGCACAAAACAGCCAAGGACAATATGTAAATGAATGGGCATTGCTGTGTTACATTAGGATGCCACCTGTAGGCATTGAAATTTCATATAATTTTCACATGTTATGAAATATTATTTGTTTAAAAAAATTTCCCCCACCATTTAAATATGTAAAAACCATTCAGGGCATGAGAGGCTACTTAGAAACTGGAGGCAGGCTGGATTTGCTCTGTGAGTCATAGTTAGAAACCTCTGTCCTAGGCACTTGGGATACATCAATGAACAAAATGGACACAAAATTTTGTCCTTATTCTAGTGGAAAGAATCCAAATGATCTTTCTCCCTCTGCTTGGAAAAAATACAAGTCTCGATAATTCTACAAATGCCAAATTAGTTTCAACTTTCCATAGTAAGACTTAAGAATTTAAGTAGCAATCTCAGGAAGGTAAATAGTAATTAATTTAAAAAGTGAATGAACTGCTCATTTTTATCGAGCATACTATATATAGAACCAACTAGCATAGATTAGTCATTATTCAGAAGAGGTTTAAATATCATTTATATGGTATTTTAATGATTTCTAGTAGGAAATTAGTCAGATACATTTAACACATTGCTAAGATTGACGTGTATATATCCAGCAGACTAATCAAGGCACATAAATGAGTACATGAACAATTATTTTTCTAAATGCCATCCTATATCTCCAGCTGTTTTGATCAACCGTAAGTGGTGTCAGGACTCCTGACTTTGGAGTGAATTTACCAGATTGAGAATGCCTGTAGCACCCCTCTGCCTTCTCCAAAATGACTAACCTCTGGAGGAGCACTGTTGTAGGTTTGTAGGTTTGGTTTATGTGTCTGTCTCCCTTAGTAGATCAAGTGCCTGACCTTGATCTAGAAATGTGAGTTCAGTTGGAATTGACATTGGTCTTAAATATAATTGAAGTGAACACTTAGGATTTGGTTCTGTTAAGTGTGAATTGACAAAGCCAATGCTGAAATAAAAACGAAGGTTATTTTAAAGATGATTAGACACACATGTACTGCTGTTTACCAATAATAATAGTAACAATCACTATTGAGCACCAACCATGAATTTGACATATTACCTACATTGTTTCTAGTCCTTATAATGTTATTTTTTTCTTTTTAACTATTGGAAATTGAGGCTCAGACAAGATCAATAATTTGTCTAATTATCTAGATAAAGTTGAGTTGGAAGTCGGTCATCATCATCTGAAGAATACTCCTTGTTATGAGTGTATATTACAAATAAGGCTGGGACAGATAACAAACTCTAATCCAAACCTTTCACACTTTTGTTTTATCACACCACAGAAGAGATTAAAAGTTGCAACTTCAAACCATCCAAACAATGATAAGGAGTGAGAGAAATATATTAGAAACCCAGAATCCTTTACCATTGGTCTACCATACCTAATTATTAGTTCTGAGATTAAAGTGCTATGTAATGGGTTGCTGGGATTTATCACCACGAAATGAGCATACTAAAAATACAATGAGCCAATATATTTTAAATAAATCAATAAAAATAAGAACTTTCAATTTAACTATGACAAATAATTGTGAAAATAGAACAAACTTAAACAAAGCCTAGGTGCCTGCATTAGAACCAAGAGGATTTTTTCCCCTAGCTTTCTGTGCACTGAGTACTAGAGTGGTATCAGCTTTGTTTCTGTGAGGACAATAGCTATTCACATTAGTGATACTTATAGGTGATAAATACAACAGGTAGGAACCAGAATTATTAAAAAAAAGCCTGTATATTCTAATAACATAAAATATGATTACTCTAATTGGAATTTTATTCTGTTTATATTTTGTTTCAAGAAAATCATTTTAACAATTGTTATGCCATAAATGTTTATACCTTCTGTCATTCACTTAGAATTTCAGAAAATATATTCATTGCTATGTCCTTTCCATTAACTTCCAAGATAATTCATGATGCATGAATTACTAATGATGATTTCTTTAAAAAAGAAACACTATTATGATATAGGCAGGAGAATGAGTTTAACCAGAAGAAGGACTCTCAGTTGTAACACAGATGAAATAGTGAATATGTCTGTTTCACTGTGAATATTAAAACAGCCTATCTAGTCACAAATAATATTAACAAAAATAGGGTTAGGACTATTTGCGACACTAGAATTAAAGCAGAAAGGTAGTAGAGAAAGCCTACAATAGTGGGGAAATGAAAGTACTGAATATTTATGATGCAAAGAGAGAAAATGAATCCTAGGGAAGTGAAAAAGAAGAAAAAGAAGCAGTAAGGAAAATACAAGGCAATATAGGAAATCAAAGAAATTATTAGAATATAAAGCATCTGAAAAAGAAAGAAGAAGAGAACTAGCAGTACAAGAAGATGGGCAAGGAAGTTCTAGAGCTTGGAGAGTACATAAGTGTCAATATTTTTTTGACAAAGAAGTACAAATTTAGAAGCATTTAAGTCACTGCATACCCAACTTACATAGTTTACAAGGTTATAGATAGTGTTTCATTGAAAAGAAAAAAAGTCAGTCCTTAGAAGAAACAAAACAGGATGTTTCACGAGAAAAAAAGGCCAGTTGTGGTATCTTCACTCCTATGATTCAATTCAGCTCAGTAATTATATATTTGTAATCTGAGTTAATCAAGACGTTTTATTAAAAACTCTGTGTTCTTCGGGTGCCTGGGTGGCTCAGTCGGTAGATCATCCAACTCTTGAAATCAGGGTCATGTTTCAAGCCCCACAATGGGTGTGGAGCTTACTTAAAAACAAAAACAAAACCCTCTGTGTTCTTGTGCTAGTTAATGCAGTAGTTTCAGAAGTGTCAGAGTTCAAAGGGGACAGTCTGTTATGCCAAAGGAGGAGATGAAAATATATCTACCTTTCTTGTAAAAATCATCTTAATAATAAAGTATCATTGGAACTGGCAGAAGACCTGAGAAGCAAGGGGACCTTCATAAACTTGGGCAGCTTTTCTAAACCCATGCCTATGACCACCCAACTCCGACAATGGGAACTTGGGTTCATGCATTGCATTATACCACCAACAAGAAGTTCTGTGGACTGTACCCCAAGCTTGTATTGGCATATTGTTGATTCTATGTAGTTTACAGTGTACGGAAAAAGAATAAAAAATTACATAAATTAATCAGACCTGTAATACATGCTATAGATTAGCCAACTGCCATGTAAGAGGACAACATAACCGAGGGCTATAACCTCGTCAGGGGGGCCACAGTAGACTTTCTCTACAAAGAAGTTTAAGATGAACCTTGAAAGATGAGCTATCCAGAGCGATGGGTCTGGAGGAGGGCATGGTGTGCCTCCCAGGGAAAGCATATGCTAAGAGAAGAGAATACGCATGAGCACCAGGTAGAGAAAAGTTTGGTACCTTCTGTAGACCAAAAGAAAGTACGTATGGCTAGGGGTTATGTGGGAAGTGTTGTCCAAATCATAGGATTTTCTAGTACATGACTGAGATCCACAGTGGAAAAAAATCAGCATTTTTTGTTGTTGTTAATTTGAACTGAGACAATAAGCAATAGCATGGTGGAAACACTGCTTTTGAAGTCATAAACTTAAATATATGTCCTAGCTCCACTTTAGCTGAGCCCCACATCAGTAAAATGTGTTAATAATATAGTTCTACCTGCCAGGGTTTTGGTGAAGATAGGCTGAGACAATGAAAAAAAAAAACCCATATAAACAGAAAATGCTATTTAAAATCAACTTACTAATTTTAAAAGATACATTAAAAAATTTACTCGAATATGTTTTTGCCTGTTAAGAAATCTCTCGAACATATCTGTGATTTCACTGGAGCACAGAATTAGTCAGAGACTCTTAAGACCAGAAGAATGAAGTAGAGGGAACCCGAAGGTGAACACAAGGGCATCAGAAGGAAGTGAGAAAATTAGACTTTCTGATAGCTCTCAGTAATTTATATATAATTCTTCAAAGGGAAAATGATGGCCTTTTTAGGTGTAAAAGCCTTCCGTTTCTTCCATTCCTAGAGGAGAGTCCCTCTTCTTTTTAATCTCATAAAGTCAAGCTCGGAGACTTCGTTTTCTGCTGTCCCTGAGCCCCTCACGTACATATGTCAGGTCCTGGGCTCCCAGCGCGCCTGTGAGCGGTTGGTAAATTGCACCTGCGCAGGGACTCTGAACTTCCTCAGAGCTCAGCTGGGCCACCGTATGGAGACTGGCTCACTGAAGGCTGCAGAGAAGTGAACTGAAGAATTACAGTCGGTTTCACTTCCCTGCCTTATGTGCCTTCAGGTGCCTCTGAAGACAGGCGAGGCCCGTGAAATGGAGAGGAGGAGGAAGAGAGACAGCACCAATATTAGAGAAGAAAGAGTCCTTGCAGATGTAGAGGCATTGTGGAAAAATGCGGATAGATGGATGTGCGTACGTGTCTGTGTGCGTATCCACAGCCAAAGTGCATGTTGCTGGGTGCCAGCTTTGAGTTTTTCTGTACAGAGATTTCCCAGATGGGTTTTTAGCAGCTGAAGGTCTATTTTGTATGTGGGTGTGGATTCAGGACAGTCAACAACTCAGTCTGGCTCTGAGTGAGGCATTATTGGGTTGGGAAGGTCAGTTTTTTACCAAAAGACAATAATCGTGTTTGTAAATCCCGCATAGAACAGGCAGCAGACCGCTGTGTGGCTCTGATTTTCACACCCCTCAAGACCAGCCACACCAGAACGTCCTGGGCAAATGGAAGGGATTAGAGGAGAGAATGTAATACCTGTGAGTCTGAGAGGGAAACTCCGAAGGAAAGAAGTCAATGCTTTACTATGCACACTAGGACCTCAACACTTTCTACTTCATACGCATTCACAGGGGTTCATTGATACTGTGAAGGATCTCAGGCAATATTGGTGTATTATACAGAGGCAGGAGTGTGTGCCTCGCAGCAAAGACCAATTGGGTGGATTGGTAACTATAATGACTATACCACAACTGTCAGAGACAATCTCTGTACTCTCCCTATTTGAAGATTTTCCCAATCGTTCACTCCAAAATGGCATTTGTAGGTAGGGACTACAAAGTAAAGCTAGGAAATATACATATATGAATAAGGGAGAGAATATGGCATAAGAGGAGGTAGAAATGAAATGGTTATGTTATAATGCAAATATCTTAAACAGTTCTATGGCATAGTAATTAAGACCCAAAAGTCACACCGATGTGGGTCAAATCCTACCTCGACACTCATAAGCTGGCTTTCTTTAGGTAGTTTACTTGTTTTCAGATTGCTTCCCTATAAAGTGTACATACTAATACTCACTTCATTTGGGCAGTTCAATGTTTGAAGAATGTATGTACAACACTTAACGTGGTGCCTGGCGATGAATACTTAGTAATTGATAGATTTTATTTTTATAACAGTAGCTCTACTTATATCTATTTTGCTTTTCTGTTTACTTGTTAGGACTCCTAATTCCATACAGCATGTTCTTTCTAGAGCTGGATTCTCATAGCATGAATCCCAAGTGTTGCTCTGATTGTGATAATGTTTCTGCTAAAAGTGTCCATTTTATCCACTCAAAGTTCTTTGCGTGAACTACAGAACTTAGGCCAGTCTTGGAGTCTGTTCTATCCTCTTGATCCATCTATGTCAGCAATTGGAAACGTTAGAAAAACCATGGTAGATTCATGTTGAGTGGCTTTATTGCAGTGTAACTTACATAGCATACAATTTGTTCATTTAAAATGTAAAACCCAGTAGTTGTGGAGTTGTGCAGCCGTCACCACAATTAATTTTAGAACATTTTTTCACCCCCCCCCACAAAAGGCCCTTTATCTGTTAGCAATCAGCCCCCATCTCCTCCCTGCTCCCCTCAACCCTAGGCAACCACTAATCTACTTCCTGTCTCCAGAGACCCAAATATTGCTTGTTCTGGACACTTCAGATAAATGGAATCACACAATATGTGGTCTTTTTGATGGGATCCTGTCATGTAGCACAATGTTTTAAAAGTTCATCCACATTGAATCATGTAATAGTACTTCATTGCTTTTTGTGGCTAAATAGTATTTCATTGTATGGATATAACACATTTTATTTACCCATCAGTTGATGGACATTTGTATTATTTCCACTTTTTGCTATTATAAATAATGCTGCTGTGAGTAATGAAAGTACAAGATTGTGTATAGATCTATGTTTCCATTTCTCTTGGAGATACACACACACACACACACACACACACACACACACACACACACATACACACACACCTGGCAGTGGAATTGCTGGGTCATATGGTATTCAGTGAACAATGAACAAATGTTTCACCTTTTGAGAAACTGTCAGGCTGTTTTCCAAAGCACCTATGCCACTTTGCATTCTCATCGGCAGTGCACGAAAGCTCCAGTTTCTCCACATCCTTGCCAATGCTTGTTGTCGTCTTTTTTGACCATAGTCGTCCTTATAGCTGTGAAGCTCTAGCTCATTGTTGTTTGCATTTTCCTCATGGCTAGCTATGTTGAGCCTCTTTTCACGTGCTTATTGGCCACTTGTTCATTTAGCTTTGAAAAATGTCTATTCAAATCCTTTGGCCATTTTTTAGCTGAGCTGTCTCTTTTTTACTGAGTTATAAGCCTTTGAAGCATTTTTAGGAGTGCTTCCTGTGGTTCCTGCATCACAGCCAGGGCCCACCTTCTGCAGGAATTGGGTGTTGTAGCTGATGAGAATGACAAGAAAATGCATGCAGATATACATTGGAAAGCTCTCGGGGTACTTTTGTATGACACATATGTCAGTTACGGAAACTCTGGTGTTGGGTATGACAGAAGAAAATATCTGTGGTTGATTTTGTTGTTATTTGTTTTCTTTGTGTGACAATTTTGGCTTTATATTTACTGAGGCATTATATTTCTCAACCGATAGTTTGGACTTGGTTTAGCAAAAATTTCATTCAAAAAACTATCCGTTAATTAATTTATTTAAATTTTCTTAGAGGTACATAAGAAATGTTTATTCGAACTATGTTTACCCAATAATTACTTTAGGGAAATGTGGTAAAATTCTTTGGTTGCTGAGACCAGAAAATGAGGTGAAATTTCTTGGTTGCCAAGACAATGATAACTCAGAAGAGTCGTTGCAGAAGAAGAAGAAATATGTAAAAAGACAACAAAACTGCAAAACACATCCTCTCAATTGGAAGGGGAGGCAAAAGAGTTCCTTTTGGGGATCAGCAGGAAATAGTACAGCCCAGTATTTCCAGTC
The DNA here is from genome assembly GCF_008692635.1 of Crocuta crocuta. Classification (NCBI taxonomy): domain Eukaryota; kingdom Metazoa; phylum Chordata; class Mammalia; order Carnivora; family Hyaenidae; genus Crocuta; species Crocuta crocuta. The sequence goes on from NW_027528357.1 coordinate 6,511,400, forward strand.
ATGGCTGGGTTTCAACTGAGGGCTTCACTACACATATTATCGAGGCAGTTTCTGACATGGAAAAGCTAAATTCAGCATGAGAGTAACTTGTCCACTTTCATCTTCCTTTGCTACAGTCTCCTTGCAGTTTTCTTCAGGGACAAAAAATACCTGCTACTCTTGACAAGAAATTACATTTACGACTCTTAGTAGGCTAGGTACTATTACTTCACTAACTGTTGCTTTGAGTGTATAGATATGGAAGTACGTTCAGCAGATTGTTTCCTAAACTTAATGTTTATGCTTCTGGATGGACAGTTTCTATTTTGATTATTAATCTGTTGCTTTCTGTGAGGTTTATATCTCCATTATGTAACAAAGAAGACTCCAGGCCATCATAGATCTGGGTGCAAAGTGGTAGGAATTTTAGCATGTATTTCATTATCTGGATATTCAAGGGGACAAAGTGTTATCAAAATATATGATAACTTTACAGTTTTTAGTATGCACTGCCAACAGATCCCATGAAAGCAGGTAACCTCTTCAAATTGGTCACTTGTGTGTGTGTTTAGAAAACAGCCACCTTTGTCCATCTGCGGAAGTCTTACAGAGAGAAGGTACTCATTCTAGGCAGTCACTTCAGTATCCCTAGAAGCCTAACAAACTCCAACTGTCACTGAGACATTCTTATAGTAAAAAATTGGGAAGAGAGAAAAGCAGACAAAGCAAAACTGAAATATGTGAACATCACTGCAATGCACTCCAATAAACTCAGGGCTTGTGATTTCTCCAGACTTAGGGCACAGCAAACTAAACCAGCAGCAGGTAGTCTAAGTAAAACTCTATTCCGGGGAAGAAGCACCCCCTGTACAGAAAGGAGCCCCTCAAGCCTTCTATCAGCCTCGTCAAACTGAGAGCCCAAGTTCTAGAAAACAACAGTGTTTTTGACCTAGAAAGGATAATTCTCAACTCTGAAAGATTTTTCTGGAAAATGTTTCACTTTTTTTATGGCAAGGAAACTATAGAGTCTCAGAGCATAAGAAGCATTTAGAATTTCTGAAAGCACAAAGAAATTCGTGTCTGTGGCTTTCTAGACGCTAAGTAGAGTCTGCCACAAAAGCATACGCGAATCACTTCTCTCCATTGGCCATATCTGTTATTATCCATCCTAGTCGCCCTTCCTCTGCTGGAACATTGTTATCCATTAACATTTACTGCATATGCACAGTACTTGAGCACCAAACAGAGGAGTAGATAAGGAACCTGCCTCCCCGTATTCCAAATCTCCATATATAGTGTAGCTGGTAGGCTGCTATAAAGTAAAGTTATTCTGTGGTGAAATTAGGAAGCTCCTTTCTCAAGATGGTTGTGCAAGTTTGACCATAGAAGGCTCCTTCTCAAGGGTCAATTTCCAAAAGTGAGTATGAGACTCATTGGTCTCTTCTGCCCCGTGTTCCTGTTGGTAGGACAGTTGCTAGGAAGTCTAGATTAGCCTGCTCGAGCTGCCATTTTAGAATAAAGCAGACTAGGTGGCTTAATAACAGAACTTTCTTTTCTCCCAGTTCTGTGAGGCTGGAAGTCCAAGGTCAAGTTGCCAACAGGATTGGTTTCTGGTGATGCCTCTCTTCCTGGCTTACAGACAGCAGCCTTCTCACCGTGTTCTCACACAGCCCTTCCTGTGTATGCACTGGCAGAGAGAGTGAGACAGAGACTTCTGGTGTCTCTTCCTCTTCTTATAAGGATGCCAGTCCTAATGGATTGGTGCCCTATCCTTATGACCTCATTTAACCTTAATTACTTCCCAAAGACCCTGTCTTCAAGTACAGTCACATTGGGGGTTAGGGCTTCAACATATAAATCTGGCAGAAACAATTCAGTTTATAACAAGAGCCAGTAAGAGGATCCAGGGATTTGAAAACAGGTTAGGGAAGCTAGCTGAACTGTTACTTTTCAACTAGGTCTATACGGCAAAGTTATATAGGCAATTGAGCAGTGATCCAACTCAGCAATATATTAATAGCTCTTCCAGCAATACAAAGCTATAAGACAAAAATATCCTCTTTCCTCAGTCTCAGAAAGTCTTGCCTGAATCCGTAGTTCTCTTAAGACTCAACAATAGAGATTTTTAAATAAATATATCTTCCCTGGCCCTACCTCAGAGATTCTAAATAAACTGACCAGGAATGTGGACCCAGGAACCTGCATATTTAGCAACATCCCAGGTGGTTTTGCTACTGGTGCCTTTTGGACCACACTTTGAAAATCCCAAGACTAAACCAAAAATTGCTCCTGTTTTCCAATTTGCTACATATCTATAGAAGAAGGGAGAAAATCCTAATCCTACTGAAAGACAAGTCTGAGGGAAATGTGTTGCAAAATTCAAAGTACTCTGATAAATGGACATGAGGAGAGGGGGAATGAGTGATAGAGAAGGCTATTTGAATTACCAGCTCTGAGGGATTTATTTCCTGATGATGAAATTGGGGTACCTACCGCACCAGAGAATTCTCAGAATAATTCAAGCCACACACTACAGTGTCCACAATTCAGTTTTAGAGAACGTGGTCCATTTTCCCAGGATGATTTGTTTCTGCCTGCCAAAACTCTGATAACGGAAGAGGATAGTGTCATAGACCAGCTGATTGGGAGGGTGCATGAGGCTTCCACGCAGATGCCCTACGCACGCACGGGGAACATTAAAGAGTCTCTCAGCCTCACTGAGCCCTGGAGCTAGGGCTTCCTTTAGCATTAGCCCCTCCAGGGCTGGTGGAGCAGCAAGGAACAGAAAGAACTGGCTCCCCACAGGGAGGGAGAGGAGAAGAGGAGCAGGATAAGAGATTCCTATTTCACCCAAAGCAGCAGGGTGTCCCTAAGCTGGATCCCACAAGCCACACCTCATTGTCTCCACAGCACACACACCCTGGGCCTGCCTCAGTCCCTTGCTGCTTATCTACCCAAAAGTAAGGGTAACCTTCTTCATTTGTCTTAACCCCAGGATGGTTTGATAAAATTATTCGTCTCCTAAAATCAAATTCTGGGCCCATCTAGAAGGTATTAGCTGAAGCTCCCTTTCCTTGAGTTGAAGATGGACACCTATGTGTTGCCGTGAATATTCCACAGGAAGCCTGGAGTAATATATTCGGTTACTAACTAACTTTTCTCACTGTCTTCCTGCGTGGCCACTCCTGCAGTGACTCTCCAACTGGAAAGAGCCTGCTTGGCAGGAGGCTGGCTCCAGTTCTTCCGAACAAGCTTCCTGGCTTCCCCATGAGAAATCTCTCCCCGGAGTTAGAGTAATGGATAAAATCAGGCTCTAGATCACGAGGTAGGATCTAGCCACTGCGCCCCTCAGCATCAGCGGAACGCTGATTCCTTCGGAATGCTGACTTTGTTCATCTTTTCATTTTGACCATTGCGTCCTCTCGGAGACAAGTAACTTTAGCCGGGTATGTTACATCCTGAACTTGAATTTTCAACACCATCCTTATGTCTTTCTGCACTTTTTCTTGTGCAGCAGGTACCAGATTCCTCAGGTCAGGAAGTCACTCCATCTCTTCAAAAAGCGGGCCAGATGGGCTGGAGAGTGAAAGAAAGAGAGAGAGGGAAGTCTCAATGAGACTGGTTCTCAGGAGGCTGCACAGTCTAACAATGGAGCTTTATTTGGGGTTTAAGTGCAGGCATTAGTTATGAGTCCATCACTAGAGTGAGTAATGCTGTATCTCCTTTTGTTACCAAGCTACACAGAGCCCCAATGGCTCCTCTGTGATGGGCTGCATAGAACCGCTTCTCCCTTGAACAAGAAGAGCTTTCTCCTATCGCACGAACAGTGGTTGTCCCTGCCAGTGTGTTTGGTAGCAAGCCTCTGTGCTAGTGAGCAGGGAGAGCCGGTGTCCCCCTTGCAAGCACGAGGATTAGTCTAGGAGGTAATACTTGCCACTCAACCTCCTCACAGGGATGCAGGGAGGATTAATGAGATGCTATTTCCATTGCAATTTATGCTCTTCAGAAGAAAGGCACTAAGTACTAGGTATTAGAATTAAGGATTATATAGGTAATCAAGCAAAGAAGATATTCAGCTGCTTCTAGTTACTAAAGGAAGCTCTAATCTGGGAGGTGTGGAAGGAGGGGCGGGGAGAATGCAGTGAGCATCAGGTTGGCCGGAAGCCATGGTCCCTCATGAAGCAGAGGACCCAGGATGGAGTGTGAAGCGCTATGTACAGTGTAAACATAGACCTGTTCTGGCCCTTCAGGCTTACGATCGAAGCCTCAGGAAGGCCTATATTTCATGGATTCAGATGAAGGGTTTTTTGCCACACCGGCCTCTGCTACCATTAACCAGTCTGCAGGTTTGGTCCCAGAGGAAAGTGGCAAAAACATGAGCAAACTACCCCATCCACATACAGGAAGACACGGCCACATTCCTAACTCACCCCGAATGTGTATGGGCCAGGAAACAATTGTGGAAGACCCTGGCAAGCCACAGGGGCTGAAGTAAGAGTGTAGGAGAGGGAAGGTGGTTATCTAGGATTGCGACGTGTCAGTAAAGAGGTTGATCTTGCAGCCAAACACATAACTAGTGGCAGGGTTGGAATGTAACCCAGTTTTTAGAGGTCCACATTTTAAAGTCCTGGTTTCTTCCATTCATTATAGTGTGTCCTCAACTATGATTACTGACCACTGGTTGGATGTGAGACAGTTTCAGATGGTACACAAAAAGCTCTTTCTAAATTTATTGTAGTAGGTTAGATAATACTTCATTTAAATTTTTTTAATGTGTATTTATTTTTGAGAAAGAGACACACAGAGCATGAGTGGAGGAGGGGCAGTGAAAGAGGGAGACACAGAATCCGAAGCAGGCTCCAGGCTTTGAGCTGTCAGCACAGAGCCCAACGCCGGGCTCCAACCCCACTAACAGCGAGACCATGACCTGAGCTGAAGTCGGACGCTTAACTGACTGAGTCACCCAGGCGCCCCTTTCTAAAAATTTTTAATGTTTATTTAATTTTGAGGTATTACTACATTTGAGCATGTATTAGAAATAAACAATTAACCCATGAAGCCCATAATTCATAAATGTAATTGCGTAGAGCAGTAATTCTCAATATTCCTCTATGTTAGAATCACACAGAAAGCTTTAAAAAGCAAGCAAACAAAAACCAATGCTGGGTCCCCGCCCTGGGTCGTTAACCCAGAATCTCTGAGAGGTTGCCCCCATCCTAGACGCTTTGTAAAACTTTCCCAGGCGATTCTAAAGAGCAACCAGCCCTGGGAACCGCTAGGATAGAATGGTGTTAAACATTTTTTTAAGTGAGTAGTTTTATGTTGTTTAATTTTATTTTTTTAGTGAGAGGTTTTCAATAAAGTATTAAATAATATCAGTGTGTGAATATAGCAAATATCATGAAGGTTCTCTATTGTGCTAATAACTGAAATTGGATAACATTTCTCTATTGTGCATAGTTCCCATTCCATGAGACAATAGTAATCTCAAAGAGCAAGAGAAAGACAGAGGCATCCAATGAGAATCATGAATGTAGTGCTATGACCACGGCGAGACTGATGATTTGGACATGCGCAAGTAGGCATAAGACACAAAAGGGCTTGGGGCAGTGCAAAGGCAGCAGGTTAGATCTGGGTGTTTGTCAATAAGACTGTTCCCCAGAGTATTACCCTCTGACTCTCCCACCGTATAGTTCAGAAACACGACTTTTCCTCGTGTTTCACCATCACACTCACTGACTGGAACTTAAAACAAGTGAGAGAGGAAAAAAATATGATAAAGAAGCTGTAATGATGCATTTCTCGAAGGTCAGATTACCAGTGTCTCTTCACCCATTTGTTCTTTTGTTTATCATTTCCTCATTCACACAAGAAGTATTTATTGACCACCTACTAGATGCGAAATCCTTTTTGGTTTTAAGTATTGTCAGAATTTTTCTCAGTGAGCATGAATTGTCTTTATGATATGATCAAGCAAATCTTAGAGTTACTTCCATCTTAGAAAAATGGAATAATGTGTGCAACTGACCCCTCCGCAGTCATCACGCAGTCAGACTCCCGGTGGCAGAATCAACGTCAGAAGATGGGAAGCTAAGGTATTTTCAGTTAGACCTGACCCTGAGAATCACAGAAGGGTTGGTGTGAGAAAACCCTAGAGATATTTCCTCTGTGAAATAGAGGAAATAAAACCCATCCTGAGGCACTGGAAAAGATGCCCAAGCCCTTTTTCCTCTATTCTTTCATCTGTTAAATGGGGATAATGATACTTTGTGTTTACCTACCTCAGAGAGGCATTATCAGGTCTATTTAAAGCCTCTTCCGATGAAAGCTGCTGTGTAATTACCAAGAACAGCTATGATAAAGAAACCTAAATACAACAGCAAATCAGCTGGAACAAATTCTCAAGGGAGTTTACTTCTCTGGAAAATTTTAAGAAAAGGGTAGCAGCTGTCCTCTGGGGACTTTAGGGGACCATTCTAGCTGGAAGTTTAGGGAAGGCTAGCTGATTTTCAAAGTCTCCTCCTGGCCAATCACTCCGGATCTTCCTCTCCTTACTTTTCCCCAAGGTCTAAGCAATTTCCATCTGAAATTCCTCTTTCAAGTTTCTTTCAGACGTTAACTCAGAAACTCTTTTATCCCTGAAAAGAATCTCAAGGAAGGCATTTATTTACCTGTGAGAGAGAAAACGGAAGTTACAACGTGGGGGAAATATGCACCCTGTAGATGATAGGTAATGGGGAATTATTTGATAGTTTTTCAGAAGAAGACTGAAGCAGTTGATCCTTAACATCAGGCTTTGCTGAAATTCATTTGACAAAGCTGTGGAGGGGAGATTCAATGGCAGCGCAGGAAGGAGAGACTCCACTGCTACATCAGCTTGGGAGAGAGCCAACCTAGCTGAGTCAGGCTAATAGCGGTCTGACTGGGATGAAGAGATAGGCTCAGGAAACAATACGGCTCTAGAATCTATAGGACTTTGCAAAACATTGACTATAGCAAGAAAATGGAAGAAGAGTCAAGATTCTCATAAAACCTGGTGACTCAAGGAGCACCTGGATGGCTCAGTTGGTCAAGCGTCACCCTTGGCTCAGGTCATGATCTTACAGGTTCGTGGGTTTGAGCCCTACAAGGGGCTCTGCGCTGACAGCTCAGAGACTGGAGCCTGCTTCGGATTCTGTCCCTCCCTCTCTCTCAAAAATAAATAAACATTGAAAAAAAATTTTTTAAACTTGGTGACTTGGATACAGTTTGGTGACATCTTCAACAGAGAGAGAGAGATGGCAGACCAAAGGGTGAGCAGGTTGAATTTGTTCACGAGATCTGGATCCACAGCCCTGTAGTAAGCCCAGTGGTTTTATATTTTCAAGAAACTTGCTTATGCAGTAAAGATTCTGGCTATTTATAAACAGCACAACCTATGGTTTCTGAAAGGCTTCTAAGCAATATAAGAAAAAGCCAAATGCCAATGATTGATTTTCACATGAGTGATTTGTAAGCTTAATAATTATGCATAATAATATTTGTTATTGCTTACCGATTGATTACCATGGGAGCGCCATAAATATTTTCCATATGCGACCCAAATGTCAGCCAGTGGCTTCCCAGATCCAGTAAAATTGGTGTAAACCCCACCAATCTCATGGCCAGTGGAAACCCAAAACCATCCTCACTTCTGTGAATCCCTGGGGGTTTGTGTCATCCTGGCTTTTTCTGCCTCCCAGACCACCAACATACATCCCTGCTGTACCACCAGGTGTGAAATTGCCCTTTCACTCCCTGCTAGTAGAAAATACCAAAGCATCATAAGTTTCGTCAAGTCCATTGAAATTGGAAAGTAATGGAAGTAATGGGAATGAGTCATTCCCTCTACTCTTCTCCAGCCTCTCCCTACTGGGCTATGTCGGAGGTATCAGTTTTTATCTTCCTCCACTATGCAGAGACACTCAGTTTTCAAGGCATCAGCAGCACAAAGTACTTTTCATTTGTTAAAGGGACTGACTCTAGAAGGTGATTTTATTCACACGTAGCAATCATTTATTTTCCCATTACACTTAACCCTCACAACACTCCCACTTTACAGATGAAGCAACTGAGGTGTAAAGAGATTGAATACTAAGGATTCAATCGTATGTCAATCAATTGTCAAAACGTATATCAATACAAGGATATAAACGTATGAAGTGGTAGAAAGAGAACTTAAATCCACTTGTGGCTGACTCTTAAATTAAAATTAACTTGGCCCTTAGAGAATGGGAAAATGATTATCTATTCCAGTTTACTTTCCTACTTCACAACTGCTTAGTTTTCCCATCAAATCTCTAGGTTTCAAACAACAACAACAACAACAAAAAGCTGTATACTCCTAAAGGCTATATATGAGTATATGAGGAACTCTAGAGTAAAACCCCAGTGAGTTAGTATTATTTCAGAGAGAACAAGCTATGATAATTAAAACATCTAAACAAAAGAAACACAACACTATTATTTTTAAGTAATAAAACTTGGACGGGGGCATAGGCACACTACCTTATCAAATCTGCAAGTTACACAAAGAAATAGCTAATACTGATGATGGCGACGAGGAAGCTGATGATAGCATGGATCTAGCACTTTTATAAATGCTGTGCATATATTGTTTAATTTAATCCTGAAAAAAAAAAACAAAACTATGCCCTAAGTCTGTTGTTATCCCTATTTTATAAATAAGGTTGAAAAGGGTAAAGAGGCTAGCCCAAGGTCACTCATCTCAAAGGAGCTGAAACCAGGGACCTCACCCAAGTTGTAAGGCTTATACCCTTAACAACCAGGCTCCCTACTTCAAGAATCAAGGTGTTTTCAATAGATGTTCCTTCTAGGATGGAAGTAAGTGCCATGAGGAACAAGGAATTTATACCTCTTCTTCCCACCATTAGCTCTAGTGTTTAGAATGGTACCTGGAACATGGTATGAACTCAATCAATAACTGCTAAATAATAAGTGCATTGAAACAGGGGTGCCTGGGTGCCTCAGCTGGTTAAACTTCAGACTTCAGCTTGGGTCATGATTTCATAGTTAGTGAGTTCGAGCCCCACATTGGATTCTGTGCTGACAGCTCAGAGCTTGGATGCCGCTTCAAGTTCGTGTCTCCCTCTCTCTCTGCCCCTCCCTCAGTCATGCTGTCTCTCTCTCTTTCTCAAAAATAAACATTTTTTAAAAAATTTAAAAAATAAGTGAATTGAAACAAAATACCTAAATCAGTAGAATATACAAAAGCATTTTAAAATACTCATGTGTTGATGTTGAAAATATTTAACCAGAAGAAACATAGGATAGGAAAAACCTGACGTTAAAACACTTAGATTTTTAAAAATTCTGTATCTGTAGTCCTCTGGAAGCTGAACAGCAGCCCAGCATTGCACTGTCACTGCTAAAAGACTAATGTAATTTATGAAAGACTAATGAAAGCTTTATAACACACACACACACACACACACACATATCCATCATATCACATACCACATTTGTTATATTGTATATAATTCTGATCACATTTTTAAAGGGGGATAATGATGGTCTAGAGATACTTTAGAGAGGTGAGAATGATGAGAGGGAAAATGGAAACTTTCTCAGAAAGAAATGAGGGTTTTTAACACAGAAAAGAGAAGACATATGGCAACTATCTTTCAATATTTGAAGTGCTGCCAGAAAAGACACGAGTCTTGCCCTCTTTTTTTCTAAAAGACTTAGGTAGGTTTTCAGCTCAGCATAAGGAGAAAAACATATATTTAACACATCTGCCCAAACATCTTTCCACAATAAAGCAGTTTTGAAAAACTAAGGTCCATTTTGTTATAAATTATATAACTGAGGGGCGCCTGGGTGGCTCAGTCAGTTGAGCATCTGATTTCAGCTCAGGTCATGATGTCACTGGTTCATGAGTTCGAGCCACACATCAGGCTCTATCTATACTGACAGCTCAGAGCCCAGAGCCTGCTTCATTCAGATCCTGTGTCTCCCCCTCTCTGTCCCTCCCCTGCTTACTATCTGTCTCTCTCTCAAAAATAATTGTTAAATTTTTTTTAATAAAATAAAATAAATCGCTTAATTGGTAAGAATAATTACCTTTGAAAAAAAACTATTGAAAAGATTTCTACTTTAGGTAGACAGCAGGACCAAATCAGTGACCTCAAATCTGGCTCTGTGTTAGTTAGAATTAACTGGAAGACTGTGAAACATTACTGATTTTTAAGGCCTCATCCCAATTGAATCATAATCTGTGGGAGTGGGGACTCGAGAATCCCCTTAGATGATCCTGGTGCCTCACCAGGCTTGGGGTTCGCTGAACTAGATTACTTCCAAGTTGTTTTCTAACTCTCCCATTTAATGATTAGAAGATTATAGAATGTTTTCTTTACCAAAATAAATGAGAAAAATTTATAATCTGCAAAATGAATTTAGTCTGAAGGGACATAGGTAGCTCTAAAATGCCAGCAGACCACCTGGTTTCTTAAACAGGTTAAAACCCTCCTTGCAATCTAGGTAATGAAAACTTTTTTCATGTATCATGGGAAGGTAAACTTTATCTGGCCTGTTTCCCAATTATTAAAGTTCCAAATCACTGAAATATAAATAAATGAGACTTTACCGTACTTATAGCACCAGTATGATGAAAAATTTGTTTACACCAGGAGGTTTTAGGTCATCCTTCAATCATTCATCCCCGTAACCAAAGTACATATGCGCGCGAGCACACACGTACACACACACACACACACACACACACACACATAAATATGACACATGGTAAATGTTGGGCAATTACTGAGATGGAACAAAGGGGACTTGCAAATTCTATCGCCTTTTTAACCTTATATTTTTCTATGCAAGAATCTAGGAGCCCAAATCAAAGGCATCAAAATAATATTATTAATTATGACATACATACTAAGTTCTTTGTCTCTAATTTCATGTCTTTTAAACACATTAGTTTGGTCTGGGTGGTGCCAAGTTGAGGAGTAAAAAGGAGTACGTGTATTTTAAAATATTAACAAATTTGAAGACAGCATATTCATTTTGGGTACATTGGTTCCTTATGTGAATGGCTTCTGAAAAGTATACCAGGTAGCCATATGAAGGAACTCTAGTCACTGCAAAAGGGGTAACACTTGTAGATTTTGACTAATCTAAAGTGAAACCTGTAAGGTTCTGTCGGAATTATTTAAAAAAGAATAACTGAAACCCCCTTCAGCACGTTAATTCAGATCCCTCTCATTTTACTTTTCTGGATCACAAGGTATCTTTTTTATCATGGTGTTTTCAAATTGAAGTTCACACACATCAAATAAATAGCATGATAATCAGAGGTTTCAATATCCAATACACATTCATTATTATCTGTCATTATTGTCATTGTCACTATTATAATTGCACGTTGTAAAAAGAATGGAAGCTTTTCCACAGGAATTATTCACATGTATTACTTTCTAGGAGTAATGGAATAGTTGACGTTGCATTTATATCAAAGTAAAATATGTGATGGTTTTTCTCATTTGTTTTATTCTAAAGAAGTAAGAAATGTAGTGATCTCTATTAGGCTCCTTTATTTGGATTCAGAAAGGTGCAGTTTTATGTAATGTCCAAATGTATATTTTCTTATAACAAGGCTCAAAAGATGTCCAGTACAACTAAAGTGATAATTTTCTTTTTTTTTTTTTTTTAAATATTTTTATTTATTTCTAGGAGAGAGAGAGACAGCGTGAGCAGGGGAGGGTCAGAGAGAGAGGGAGCCACAGACTGAAACAGGCTCCAGGCTCTGAGCTGGCAGTCAGCACAGAGCCCGACGCGGGGCTCGAACCCACGAACCGCGAGATCATGACCCAAGCGAAAGTCGGACGCTTAACCGGCTAAGCCACCCAGGCGCCCCTAAAGTGATAATTTTCTAAGAACACATAAGATAACAGCTGTGTAGTGAAGTTCTCGTCATTAGCTTGTATTTATAGACACAAACTCAACAAGAATCTCGGTGAAAAATATTAATTTTCTTTCTTAACTATGTAATCGGGCTTGGTCTGTTGAAATGAAGCCCACGTTGTACTCTCGGCATCTACAGATTAATAATCACTTACCTTAGAGTTTCTGTAGAACTTTTCACTTCATTTTATATAATCTTCATGACAATCCCTTGAAGAGGCAAGTCAGACACTATTTATCTATTATGAGAAAACAGAGGTTCCAAAAAGCCAAGTAATTTTTACAAAATTACTCTGCCCAACAGCAAAATTAGCCCTAGAATCCAGGTCATCTGGGTCTTAGTCAGAAGTTATGGTAAAAGAAAAATTAAAAAAAGAACAAATTTGAATTTTAAAAAGATCATAGGCTTGGTAACATATGACGGCCCAGGTCTCAACACAGCTCATGCCACTTTTACTATGAGAACGTTCTCAGCTGCCTGTAAAATGGCTGTTTTGACAGTCATAGAGAAAATGGTGAGAAACCACTCAAACGTGTTTTGTTAGTCTATGTGTTCTTCCTTCTGCACTCTGCTACTTCTCACACGCTTTATCCTACTTTTGGCTTCTGCGTGATTCACCTGCATAAGGTAGAGTTTTAAACTTTCTTTAGACTTAAATAATACCGATATTTGTTTGGAAAATTAAGTGACAACAAGCATTAGAAACAAGATAGTCCAAGTGCAATGCTATAATAAGTGAAATGGATGATGACACGAATGTAATGAAACAGGGTTTTAAATGTGTCTTCACTCACTAAGAAGGCTGTACATGATGAACTTAAAACACTTCTCCACAGAAAACACGCGGCCCATGAGGGTAAGTGGGATTTCCTTTCCTTCCATGTAATTTCTTATCACATTCCCTGAGAAGGCTGGATGGTTTAGAGATCCATCTTGGTTTCTGTGGTGGATGTCACTGCTGCTATGCTAGCTAGCCCTTTAAATCATGTCATTGTTGGCGGGAGTGAGGGCTGTTGCCATTTTCCAGCTATTCAGTGGCCTAGGATGGGTAGTCCCAGGCCAGTTTCTCAGAGGACAGATGGCAGCAGGTGGCTCTTTGGGCAGAGAGAACAAAGACTCTAGATCCTCTCCTCATCTGCAGAGATGGTCCATCTAAATCACTGTTGAAAATCACCAATGTGGATTGGTCCAGGGAAGCAGGCTTTATCAATTAATGAAACAAACTTACAAATAAATGTAAGCCATTCATTTGTCTCCATTTGTCATTCATGAAACCCCCTTTAAAAGGAGTACCTTTATTTACATATCATAACAGAAATTTACTTGTATTGCTCTGGTCATACCACTTCATTGAGTCCTTTCCTCTTACATCTAACCATCGATAGTGGTCTCTCTGCCTCTACCAGAACCTGGCAGCAGGTAGACATGTCACATCATGAAAATCACAGAATGGTGCCTTCCAGTTGAACAGCAACATCGACACAGGGTGACGGATAGCAATCTAAAAAAGAGTATCTGCTCTCATCTTGATTCCTCACAGGCTGGTTGATTATTTGGACTAAAAAAACTACAAGAAGAAAATCATCTTGTAACAGTTTTGTAACCATGCATTTAAGAGATGATATAGCGCATCAGTTATGTATGTTCTCATTCCAGAATACTTACTACACTGAGTTCCCAGAACCCCTCTTTAGCAAACCACCCCGATCACTGCAATCCTCAAAGTATGGAGCTCTTTGCTCTCGTATTCGGCTTTTGTTTCACAACTACACGTCTATAAGGCATATGGGTACAGTTCCAAAGTATTGTGAATTCAAAGAAGTGAGGGGTTTTCTTTGTGACAAAATTAATATTGCGAGCTGCTGTCACATTAGGCGTTCTTCTGTAAGTATGGCTTATGTACTATCCATGACTCCCTGAGAAGAGTTTCTCCAGAAGGTATTTTTTCTACTGAGGCGTTTACAGTGCATTCAATGGCACCAGAGTTTCATTAAAGGAATTCTCTTGTTCCCTTCCTTCACATGGAAATGTCATTAACTGTATTAAGTTAACTCTCCGAATGTTAGGTTCTTAACCAATAAACAGTGCTTCTCCACAAGGGCGTACTTTGCCAAGCGTCCTTGAATCAGAATGACAGGCTGAATATGTAATAATAGATTCAGAGCCACCAGCGCGGGTTGTGATCATATTTAAGGGGAACCCTTTCGTATTTATTGACTTTTTCCTTCAGTCATGGTTGTTCCGTTTCTTCCACCACCACCTTCAGCCTTTCAGGTAAATGAAAAGTTCAATTATATGTAAAGCGACTGTTAAATCAGCAGGCCCCTTGTGGGGGTCTGGGCCTCCCCTCCCTGCTCCAATCGCAAGTGTGCTCAATCCATTACCCTTCCTGAGGATCGCACATCCATCAGGTCGAGTGTGCCGGCCAGGGTGCATCTTATAGCTTTTACTGCATATGAGACGTTGCAGGCCTGTTCTCAGGAACTGCCAGGCAGACTGGGAATCACAGTCACGGTTAATAGCAGCGAATTGCCAGCTCTTGATGGGTGGGTAGTCACTCCTTTCAGTGGTTGCCCCCTGGGGGAGAAGGTAGAAAAACAGAGGGAGGGAATTAGAGTGACTTTGCACAGTTGAGCAGGTTCATGCCGCTGGATCAGTGGCAAGCATTGGCAGGGCTCCACTCTGGGGAGGCTCAAAACAACCTCACAGTCTCATTTTTACCAATTGGTGCTGCTGTGTCGCCACTGGTGCCCAGGGATGGGGGTGGGGGCGGGAGAAGCCGGGGAGGGAGGGAGGGAGGGAGGGGCCCTGGGAAGGAGATGAAGGCAGAAGTCTCCGCTAAATTAAACAAATAGAAAGTCTCCTTGATGATCCTGGTTAACCTACCCCAGTTAGCCCTGTGCTACTAATTGTACCAAACTGGTATTCGAAGTTCCCTGGGTGATTAAAGAGTTGGCTCACAAACTCTCTGCATAACCTTAATTTTTTCAAGGTTCTTTGAGTGGAGAATGGCTTATAATAATGATTTTGACTAATACGATTTTTGACATGCAACTTTAATGCTTAACCTTAGTACAACTCCAGAGCATTTCATGTGTACTCAGC
This sequence comes from Crocuta crocuta, assembly GCF_008692635.1. Lineage (NCBI taxonomy): Eukaryota > Metazoa > Chordata > Mammalia > Carnivora > Hyaenidae > Crocuta > Crocuta crocuta. Next base: position 6,526,434 of record NW_027528357.1, read on the forward strand.
TGTAAAGAGTGATGATTTAAAGGGATAATATAAGAAAAAGGTCGTTCTAGAATGAACCTCTAACAAATTGCATAAAGGGAGCTTATTATTCCATGAGTATGGGGATATGCTGCTCTTCTGATCATTTTTCTGCTTGGTTCAAAAAAAATTGTTGAGACATGAATGGGAAAAGAAACAGGAAAAAATGAAATAGAAATCTGCAAGCAAGGAACATTCTTTTGATGGTTATGATTTCGTTGCCACTAAAGAGGCTCTACAATAATGTGGTTATCCATCTCCTCTTTTGTTTTGGGTGAAGAATTCGCTCTAACAAGAAAATGCTGTTACTGGTTGGAGGCTTGCCTCCTGGGCCGGACCGGCTTCCCAGCAATTTGGTCCAGTACTATGATGATGACAAGAAGACATGGAAAATACTCACAAGTGAGTGCCCTTCTTTATTCATTTACCCACCTATTTATTTCTGCACAGAGCTGTCCTGATGGATTTGAAAACATGGTTAATCAAATTAGACATTTTATTGATTTGTTACCCTTTGGAGGTCTGTTTATGTATCCCAGGGGATTCAGAGTAAAAGACTAAATTAACATTGCAGAGGTGGCCAATTTGGTCGTGGAATACGCCTAAATTAAACTGGCCTAAAACCACTGAGCGAGTTTGTGTTTCTGTGAGAGAGAGGGGGTGGTAACTGAGATGTTCCAGAAGAGATTCTTCCGTTCTTTCTTTCTTCTTCTTCTTCTTTTTTTTTTTTGGCTTCTTGAAAAGTGAAAGTTTGGTTAATTGCACTAGGTTTTCTCATCTCTCAATGGTTGTTTCGTTCATTGTCTATGTAACTAACATGGCTTTTGCGTTTTAGGTATTTCTGCTCATTAATCTTTAGTCTGTGGAACTGGGTCTTAGAGAAACACTCCCCTCTGTGGCTCCACATTTGGGATGGACAGACAGTCGGGGCTTGTCCCAGCTGCATTAAATTGTGCTTGCAGACTTCTGCCCACGATGCTCTTCCTCCCCTCCTACCAGGGTGATTGTGTTTTACAGCAAAACTCTTGCCTTGGGCACTGAGATTTGGAACTTATTGTTATATCGGTTATGATCCCCAATCTGACTCACTCATGGAATCAAAAATCATCATTTCTTGAGTGCAGCAGGCTGTGTGCACCAGGCCCCTCGTGGGTACAGTGGCTGCACTGGTCAATAAAACTAAATTTTAACTGTCAAAATTGCCCAGAGCTGTATAGATAAAATAATAAATGAGTAATTTTGATCCATAAATCAAAGCCATACATTTAAAACCGACAAAAAAGAAAGTTAGATTTTCTTATAGCATTGTGTCTTTGAAGCCATTATATATTTTATCAGCTTAAAAAAAAAGTCCGTTCCTTTCGTCTTCCTAAAAGCCCTTGAAAATAATAGAAACAGGACAATAGTTTGCCCATAAGATCAGAAGAGGAGCACAGACATGTGAGGTGGTGCTTGAAATAATACGTTTCGGATCTGGCTTACCCCAGCGAAACTGCCAGTAGCATTGTCCGGGGTCTACAACTAGGAAGCTCCCTGGACACCTATCCACCACGGCTGTGGTAAAGAAGTGGGGGGAATGATAGCAGCAAGCTTAAGGAGAAGGAAGAAAGAAAAAGAAGTTAAGAGGTGTCTTGAAATGTTTTTTTATTCTCGTTTTAACAAAAGCACTGTTAATACTGAGTCAAACATCTCAATGAGTGACCAACCTGTATTTTTAAAGTAAAACCAAAGAATCAATGACCTGACACTTGATCAGTATAGAATGCCTACGCAGAATAAGACGGATATGAGGGGGAGGCAAGGAGAAGGAAAGACAAATATTCTTGACCGACAGAGACAGACAGGTAAGAGTACACTCAAGCAATAAGTGATATTCCTTCACAAAAACGTCTGTTTTTCCCAGATACGCCAGGCCAGGTCCAATTTGTTATTGCTTTGAAGCCTTTCATTAAAGGCAGAAAGGTTCCCTGAAGCATCATGAGTAATACCTAAGAAAAGTCTTATGTTCATGTTAAACCTTGTTTGGAGACAGTGATCATCCAATTTATTCTCCAAACTGGGACATTTTAGAGCGTGAAATGGGGACCCTTTGATTATGGTGGAGCAATAGGTATACATTGAAACATGTGGTCACCCTGCTCAAATTTTTTGCGTTGCCAGATTTAACTCTACCTAGAAGGATGTGGTAAGAAGGCATGAACTTGAATCTGTCAGACCTGATTCAAACCTTGAGTGTCTATGACCTTGAGCAAGGCATGTAAATGTTCCAGTTCCTGGCTTCTTCATTTTGTCAGCACCATTTGAATATTTTTAGGATAAAGATGTGTTTAAAAGTCATCTAACACATCGCATGAGCTCCACAAATTGAAGCTATTATGACTATTATTGTAACACCACTACCAATATTAGCACAAAGATTGTGTATAGCTTTGTGCCCTACAGGTATCGGTCAACTCAGACCCTCCATGCAAAGGGGAGACAAATTACAACACCACAGACACAACACTTGGACCCCCTGTCCCCGAGTCAGGAGCCTGTTTTCCATGGTTTGCATATGTTGGATGTGGTAATTCACAGACTAAGAAGTAAAGATAAATGGGTACCTATCACCCATTCACCAGGTTTGAAATGGAAGGAAACAAAGATATTAATGTATAGACTTCTTACAATGGGAACATACTCAAAGACCTTGCACCTTTTTTCTATAGTCAGGCACGCTTCTAGCTCTGAAATAAATGTCTACTCCACTTACACTCTTCATTTCACTGGGACCTATACTTTAAAAAATAGAGTTTATTACCTGTTGGGCTGTGACCACATGGCCCCAAGTGAAGGCATATTTTTCAGGTTTGTTGGAGAGATATAGACAGCATACCTAAATGATCTCTGCTCTTGGACTGTATTTTTTAATTCAGGCATCTTATTTAATTAATAAATAAGTCAGGTCACTGACAGATTTCCACGCTGTTTGGGCCATCTAACAATAAAGGAAGAAATTTTTCTCACTTGAATTAAAAATAAAAGAAATCCACATTCTCCCCCAAATCCAACGAAGCATTAGGGATTTCAGAGCTTCCCATTGACATTATTTTGACCCAGAAGAACTGCTAAAGTTTCTGGCAGGAAGACAAAGACGCTAAGTAAGGCTAGGAGACGGTGCCTGGTTGGGGTCTGCTCATTTATTAAATGGCTGTCTCCATACAAACTAACAAGTAAGCTGAGCTAGCAAACACCTAAAACTCGAGGTCAACCAGAGCCTCTGAATCATAGACTCTTTCGTCCACTTGACTCGAGCACACATCTCTCAGCCTGTCTCGCAAACACGCTCCTTTGAGAAAGATGCCATTCCCCAGAGAGGGGCATGGTCACCGTATGGGAGCCACACGGCTTACAGGAATTCTGTAACAAAGAAGAATGAAAGGAAAGGCAGTCATCTTCTCTCTTTTCTCACCCTGTTATATTAAGCTTTAGGATCACAATTTAAGGGGTACACAAATAATAATAAATCAAATGGAGGAGAGGTGAATAAAAGTGAGAGAGTGGACCTATAGAACATAAAGAAAACAAAATCCAAGCATCAGCCAGTCTTGTCTACCTGAACAGCAAAGGGAACAATTGTTCTCGCTGAAAAGACTGTTTTTGGGAACATGCTGGCACAGATTGCGTTTTTATCCTCCTCCTCGGAAAAATCATTTAATGTAGCATTATATAATGAATGTTGAGAATGGTGTCAGAGCTCGGTGGTCTCTCTTAGAAAAGTATCGAGAAATAACATGCAAAAATGACTGTAACATCCTTTTGTCAGTGCGAAATGTTAAGTAGTAACAGTAAAATTGGCGTTGTTGTCCTCTTGAGTGTTAATAACGGACGGGAAGTTGAGATGCACTTTCGTTCATTTTTATTTTACAGTTCTGCTCTTCCCGCATTTCTCACTCCTGCACGCAGTCTCCCGTTTCATTTTTAACTTATTAGAAAGCAGTACAGGAGACATGAATACTAAAATGGCCAGTGCAAAAAAAAAAAAAATGCCTCCTGTTCTTTGCAGGCCCCAAATCCTTGGTGCAAAGATCACACAAAATAATTCCTGTGGCTACTCTATGCTTTGGACAGTACCTTGCTTGCAGATCAAAGTTTTTATGAAGTCCGCACATAGAAGTGGTTTACATTCCCCACCCCCATCCCTAGAAACAGCACTAAGGAGCCGTCTATTTTATTTGTCTTCTCCGTTGGCCACATCCTTCACTGATGGGGAAAGGTGTTTCCTGGGGACTGACTTCCTTTTTCCTACATTTCAGATGAGAGAATCTACTTATTAGGTGACTGTTACTGCTTTCTGTGAGCAATGAGAAGGAAAGGAGTTCAGAACAAAGATCTGTACTTCCATGTGTCAGAGATGATTCCCCTTTCATAATGTTCAAACGAAAGTTAGAAGAAATAGGTTAGCAAGGCTTCTTCCTTAGTTCGGCCACCTCGGTTCCCTTTGTCAGAAGTAGGAGAAAATACCTGTTCCGCCCCTTCCCTTTCAGTTGATTTGCAGCTCTGTCCTCTACCTGGTAGTGCAAGGCTTTGGGACCTTATATTTCTTTAGTCACAAGAAGTAAGAGAACCCGTTGCGCCAGGGCTTCCTGGGTTGTCTTCTCTAATCCCTGGAGGACACTGAATGCGATCCCATCCACACAGGAGGGGCCCTGGGCAGGGTTTCAGCCATTTCTTTTAGTAGAGTCACAAAGATCAGAGGCTAAATATACTCTCCATAAAGGTTGAAGAAATAGTACCAAGAAAACAAAGTTTATAAAAGACATTGAACTTCAGTTCCAAAAGATAAACATAGGTTTGATCATATACAATATCCAATAATTGCTGATTATTCAGAAAATCATAAACCTGCATATTAATACTTTCCCCCTGGACGTCTTTCCTTAGCCCTTCTGTTTCTTGACTTTGGTTAATTTCTGTTCTTCAAGGATATGTTGGAGGAAAGTCAAGTTAATCAAAAGTGAATAATCATTTCTTACGATTATTTATTTAACGAGAAATAAAAAGTAAATTCAGTTGAGGGTTTTATACCTGTGGGTTCCCTTTACTTACATTATCTTTAGATCCAAACCCCACAAATTATTCAACTTTATTTCATTTCATTTCTAGAAGGTATGGAGACTCTGTAGGAAGTGCACTTCTACACTATTGCAGGAGAACCTCAAAAAACAATCAGGTGCTTCCAAACGGACTCTGAAGCTGTCTGGGAAGAATTTAGACTTATTTATAGACTTCATTCCTTCATGTAACAAGCAATTATTGAATATACACTCTGTGCTGGGTGGGAGGGTCGAATGTAGATAACATAATCTCTTGAGAACCTAAGGAAGCAATTACAACAGAGTGTGCTAAAGAAAAGAGAATTGGGGCTCAGGGACCCATGGAAGCACACAAAGGGGGCCCTTAATCTCAAGAGGAGAGGTTAGAGAAGATTTCCTCAAAGTGACTTTCTGTGAAGTTGAAAAAAAAATGGGTAGGAATTATCAAGGCGAAGAAGTCGATGAGGAGGTATTTTAGTAGGAGGGTCTAATACTGGGAATGCCAAAAGGCAAGAGAGAATTGGTGCCATCTAGAAACTGAAATGAATCTGTGTATCTACAGGAGAGTCTGAGGCTAGGAAAGTATATGGTGGGGCTGGAGGGTTAACCAAGAACCACATTATACGGGACTATTTCAAGGAATTGTCAAGATAGGTTTAAGAAGCAAGAACTGAGGAGTAATGAATACCCTTCTCTTTTCTGTTTTCAGGGTTAGTGAAAACATAGTGATCTAAAGACTTTCTATAATAGTCTGGCAGTTGTCTCTTAGCTTGGAACTTCTTATTTCAGTTCATGGAGTGGCTGTTTCCATGACTTTGGACAAAGAAGAAGGAGAGAGAATTGTGTTTGGACTTTTTAAATTTGTTAGCATCTAATTTTACCTTCAATGAGCTCAATTCTAATTTGAGATACTTGGCTGCACATTGCTATATATCTTGAATTATTTGCTATAGTGTATTCATGCACCAGTGCATTAGTGGATTTTTCATAGATTTTTAAAAAAAAAATATGTGTGATGGTCACTCCAAAATACTGTATTTCAAGGAAGTTGGGTTTCTGGAAAAACTAGTTGACTTTATTTCTGGTTTATACCTCCCTTGAATACAGCAATTGCTTTTTCTCCAGAGAACAGCATGTGTACAAATAATTCTGATGCTTTCTTTACACACAAGCTGTGGTATTTGCTACCGAGTCTGGTAGAAAGGAGGTATGAATCACATGGCCTGCTTAAATTTGCTCGGTGACATTCCTAGGTAAATTGCAGACTAAGTCTGGCAAGCCAATGAATGTGAATACTAAAAGGTTAGATGAACTCCTTGCCCAACCCTCTCATTTTACACATTAATTTCATTCATTCAGCAAACGTAATTGATCTCTTCTATGCAGCAGGCATTATTCTCAAAACAGGGAAAACAGTGCTGAGTCAAAGCAAATATTATCACACCTTCACCAATCCTAGATTTTGGTGGTGGTGGGGAACTGCATTAATATGTAATCCCAGATCGGGGCGCCTGGGTGGCTCAGTTGGTTGAGTTTCCAACTTCGGCTCAGGCCATGCTCTCACTGTTCGTGGATTCAAGCCCTGCGTCAGGCTCTGTGCTGACAGCTCAGAGCCTGGAGCCTGCTTCAGATTCTGTGTCTCCTTCTCTCTCTGTCCCTCCCCTTCTCAGTCTCTCTCTTTCTCTCTCTTCTGTCTCTCTCAAAAATAAACACTAAGATTTTTTTTAATGTATAGAAAATAATAACAGTAATCCCAGATACCAATATATAAGAACAAAATATGATAGTGTTCTGAAGCAAGAGCATAAAGGCGTAAAAAGTATATAAGATCTGTAATAGAGAGACCTGATCTAGTTTAGCCTTCTTGGAGAATGTCACCAAAGAAGAGGCGTGTGAGCTAAGAACTGAAGGATGAGACAGAGTTAGGCAGGTAAAGAGGTGAAAAGAAGATTGTTCCAAGTTGGTTAATGATAAATTAATAATAAGCACTGAGACCCCGTGGAAAGAAGATACATGGCTGAAATCAAAGAGTGAAGGGGAGAAAGATATGACATGTGGCAAAAGACCTTAGCAGAAACCAGACCATGTAGGCACTTCCATGGCAGGTTCACAAATTTGGCTTTTACTTTAAGTGACTGAAAGAGAGAAGGTGTCATACCCAGAGTCACAAGATGATTTAGTGGCAGAATGAGGAAGAGAACACTGGCCTCTGTATTTCCGTCAAGCAGTGCTGCCTCACGTACCACACCAATCTGTCTCACCAACAAGTGCCATTAGTCAAGAGCCCAAGCAGATGAGTGAGATTTAATCTGTGCTGACCCATTTCACCCATGAAGATCTAAATGGATCCAAAGTACTTATCATAGTACCTCATTCGGAGACTAAAACTAGTGTAGGTTAATTGAATGAATATTCTCCTTCTAGAGGTTAAGAATATTGTCTTGGTTTATGGACTAAACTGCAAATTATGAAAATCTGCATTTGATATTACTGGAAAAACCATAATTCAATGCAGATTTCTTAACATTTTCACTCTGTCTTTGAAGCAGTATCAAAAATGAAACAACACCACACACACACACACACACACACACACACACACACCACGGAGTGACATCTTTCAGGACAGGTAGATCTAAACTGAAATACACCCCCAGACATCTGCTGGCTGAGACCTTGGAATGCTGCTTTCACTTGATCCTTCTCATCTGCAAATTGAACATTATTATACCCGCTTCTTAGAGTTATTGTGAGAATTAAGTCAAATCATACAAATCAAGCTCTAGGCTCAGTATCTGGAAGATAGCTGTTCCTTAATACATTTTTATTCTATTTTAGCCTATGTTGCATATAATCAAACAAAGAAAACCAAAAGACTGAATCTAGTCTTCTGCTTTTATCATCAAAGATTGAGAAAGAAGACACACCTTTGATTCAGAATAAAATTTGGCTAGATTATGCTGTGATAAGAAACAACTCCAAAATCTCAACAAAAAATTTATTTCACATTCATGCTACATGTCCAACACAGGTTGGCAGAGAGCATCTGTTCATTAGTCATTAGGGATCCAGGCATATGGGGCTGCATCTTAACGTGTATTTCTGACATCAACGCAATGGGGGAAGAATGTGCTGCAATGCCTTGCACTGGCAATGAGAAGTGACATTTCACATTTATGCTCAGTCTCAAGACCATGCCCCATTTTAAGTGGGCAGGGAAGTGCAACCTTACCAGGGTTCAGCAAGAAGAGCATCCAAGTATCTGGTGAACAGTGCAATGTGTCCACTGTAATCTGTTCTGCTGGACATTAAATATTCCATGGACTCTCCCTGCCATTCTCAAAGTACACGCACTCCTCCCCGCAAGGGGAGATTACCCCAAATCATCAAGCTCAGTGATGATCTCTGGGTGATGGACAATCATCTCAATACCAGGTTCATTTGTTCTTCATCTGAATCCGGAAACAAAATTAAAAAATCAAATTATCTGGTCTCCTACTACATCATGCACAGTGATGGATTAGGAACAGGATCAACACAATCAGCTTCATTTGGGAAGAGAATAGCAATTTAGCAATCCCACCAAACAGACGTTGTGAAGGATGCCTATCCAAGGTTGTGTTCCTTGATTAGGGACCTCCCTAGTTCTGTTCCTTGTCCTTTGTCCCCCATGGTCCCTGTTGCTGCCTTATGGGAGATTCATTATCTTTTTCCATTATCTTCCTGGGACATAGTTGAAGTGAACCTGAGACTATGCTCTTCCTGGAAATGGGAGAGTTTTTAAGTATCTTTCCTGTCTGTAGACATTTAGGGTTATTGTTATAACAATGGTTATTTTAAGTCTCTAATTTTTACAGCCTCTTTTAATCCAGCCTGGTGGGTCTTTTGGCAATTAATTCCCTAGAAAACGTTGCTACCTTCTTACGTTTACATCCACCCCATTGCCAGTGACCATGTCCACAGTTCTTTTCTAGTATACATCTTAGATTGCTTTCTCCTTCTTTTTTTATTTCCATCTTTCCTCTCTTTTTCACACTTACGTGTGTGTGTGCGGGCGCGTGCGCACACACACACACACACACACACACACACTGTCTAATATGCTCTATATTTGTAGTCTTTAATGGGAAAGCCCCTTTTTACTATTCTCCCTGAGTTAGAAGAATTTACTGAGTATCTCGCCCTTCACTCAAACTTTCTTCTGAGATATTCTAATGCGGTGAAATTACTGTGAAAACAATATCTTTAATTTTGTCTCTGTCAGCTGAGTTTTAATTTACATTTTTTTCCTTAAGATTCACTTCATTTTGTGTATGATACACAAAACCAAAATCTCTTACCAGATGAGATTGAAAAAAAAATTACTTCTTTCAATGCTGCACATTCTTCGACTTCTGGACTCCATTTCCTTAATCCTGCTCATAAATGGGCCAATTTTGGGGTGCCTAGGTGGTTCAGTCGGTTAAATATCTGCCTCTTGATCTCAGGTCATGGTCTCATGATTCTTGAGACCGAGCCCCATATCATGCTCTGTGCTCACAGAGCAGAACCTATTTGGGATTCTTTCTCCCTCCCCCCACTCAAAATAAATAAACTTTAAATAAATAAATAGGCCAATTTTGTTTGTGAGATCATCTCTTTTTTTGCAGATCTTGCCAAGTACTACCTACAGCAAACAGTGAAAATTGTGAACATTCTGTTTTCCAATCTTGGAAGTGTAAGATTTGGGGGAGAAGAGCACAAGTAAGCAAAGGGCAGAGAGAGAGAGGATCCTACAATGGGCAAAGAGAGAGAGAGAGAGAAGTGGAGCTCAGCTGGGGCTTGTATTCATCCAAAGTGGGGCACGAGCCCACCCGATGTTCACCCGATGTGGAACTTGAAGTCACGAACTGTGAGATCATGACCAGAGCTGAAGTCTGATGCTTAATGACTGATCCACTCAGGCACCCAGAGGTGGAAGATTATTAAATAATGATTCACTATCTAAATAAGACCAAACAGCAGTTTTACCAAGTGGTCTTCCATGCCATAACATGCATTCTCATCTTTCCACCCTCCAATCTCAACTTCCTTGTCATCAGCCACTGTGGGCCTTCTCGACAGCAAACCCTATGCTAGGCTAGACTAGGGGGTCATAATGTCAGTCCCAAACCTCACTGGCTTATTTCCTTTCAAGTCACCTGTCTCTGGTAGGTTTGCTGGGATCCCTGTTCCACTTCTTTATTCCAATTCTCAGGTTCATGACAACTCCACGATTCTTGTCACTGTTGCCATGGCAAGAGAGAGGGCAATTTCATACGGACTCTTTAAGCTTCTTTTCTGAATTGAGCACATTTTATTGGCAAAATAAATCACTTGGCCACACCCAACTTCAAAGTAGGTGGAAAAGCATAATCCTCCCAAGGTCTCAGAAGGATTATCAAAATATTTCTTGAATAGCCCTGATGATTACAAACCATGCACCCTTATGTTCAACAAATATTTGAATCACTCTTGTCACATCCAAAATATCCTTGTTCCTCCTGTGAATAGTTATGAGTTAGAAGAGATAGCTGCTCCATGCATCTTTCTATCTGTTCCTGCATCAGTGTGACTTTATTGTCAGGACTGATATTTATTCACAGAAGATTAGACACCTCTATATTAAAGAAACTGTTTAAAAATACATTCTAGGGACTCCTGGGTGGCTCAGTCAGTTGGGCATCTGACTTCACCTCAGGTCATAATCTCGCAGTTCATGAGCTCGAGCCCCACACTGGGCTCTGTGCTGACAGCTCAGAGCCTGGAGCCTGCTTTGGATTCTGTGTCTCCCTCTTTCTCTCTGCCCCTCCCCTGCTCGTCTTCTGTCTCTCTGTCTCTCTCAAAAATAAACATTAAAAAAAAATTTTAAGAAAGAAAGAAAAAAGCTATTAAAATACATAAATAGGGGCACCAGGGTGGCTCAGTCAGTTAAGTGTCCGATTTCAGCTCAGGTCGTGATCTCATGGTTCATGAGTTCAAGCCCCACGTGGGGTTGTATGCTGACAGCTCGGAGCCTGGAGCCTGCATTGGATTCTGTATCTGCCTCTCTCTTTGTTTGTCCCCCACTTGCACTGTCTCTCTCTCCCCCAAAAATAAATATGTATTTTTAAAAATTAAAAAGAGATAAAGAAATAAATTCTAAATATTACAATGCATTTGGGATGGAATTTTATTTTTTTAATGTTTATTTTTGATAGAGAGATAGAGTGTGAGTGGGAGAAGGGCAAAGAGAGGAAAAGACACAGAATCCAAAGCAGGCTCTAGGCTCTGAGCCGTCCGCACAGAGCCCAGCACGGGGCTTGAACTCACAGATGGTTAGATCATGACCTGAGCCGAAGTCGGACACTTAACCAACTGAACCACCCAGGCACCCCTGGGGTGGAATTTTTAAAATTTTGACTCCCCTCAAGGCACCTGAGTGGCTAAGTTGGTTGAGTGTCTGACTTTGGCTTAGGTCATGATCTCACGGTTTGTGGGTTCAAGCCCCACATCGGGCTCTGTGCTGACAGTTCAGGACCCAGAGCCTGCTTCAGATTCTGTGTCTCCCTCTCTCTCCAGCCCTCCCTTGCTCGAATTCTGTCTCTGTCTCTGTTTCTGTCAGAAAATAAATAAACATTAAAAAATAATAATAAATAAATAAAATCTTTACTCCCTTCAAATAGTTTAATTATGTCTGAGTTTATGTAATTTTCACTGTTTCTACTGCTTGTTATAGCTCAACTACTACACATCTATAACATAGATATGCAAAAATGTATATAGATAAAAATTGCATAGATACACATAATTCCCATAGAACAGAACGGTTTTTATCATTTAAAGAGAACTCATTAAAAAAAAAAAGATTAAAATGACTTTCAAAATTACAACAAAAAATGGAAAGATAATTGGGGTGAGTGATTATTATATGCAAATATCTCCATCAAAATAAAGGAGTAATTAAGGCAAAGTGCAAATAAGCACACTGTTCCCTTTCAGATCCTCGAGATCACTTTGTGCCGGAGTTAGGAAGTAAATGTTTATTTCATGACGATCTGGTCAGTTAGAAGTTGGTTATGTGTATCGTATACAAATGATCACTCTCTGACCACACCTTTGTACTTGTTAATTATGTTGTTTTTGATGGAGCAAACAGCAGTGCTTCATAGAAGATACCTAAGCGCCTGGCCACATTGAGCCGGCTTCAACAATGGTTCTGCTGAAAGGGGAGTGCTGAGCAGACACGTTCTTGCCTCTCTGTCTGGATGCCAAGGCAAACAATTGCTCCGTACAGCGGGTGCTAATTATTAATCCTACTGGCATGCCTTGTTTGGTCATTAAGTCTTAATTTCTTTAAAAAAATTAAGATTGAACTCCAGTTATTTAGCTAGAACAATAATCATTGTGAATTTCAAAGACCAGAATCTTCCCACATTTTTATGTTGAGAACCGCAAAGCACTTTCAGAAAACCCTACTGCTAAGGCAATGATGTATCGCTTTTGCTTTCATTATATGTTTTTAATCAGAGCATGACTTCACACTAGACAAAGCGATGCTTTATGCATGGTCTCACTTGTTTTTGCTAAAATCTTTTGACATGATTAATTTTACTTTAATGCTTTTGTCTTGTTGTAATGGTAAGGATGATGGGTATAAACCAAGCAAAAATACATGCTTTTCTATTATAATGCCTCTGAGCATTAAAAATATCTTAGATGAAAAGGAAAAAAAAATCACAGGAGACTGGTCCGACTGGAATTAAATTTCTTGCTACCTGAACACAGAGTACATGAGATTAAAAAAAAAGATTCAGTCATTGTTTTTAGTTTTATTTTTGGTATTTTTATAGCAATTTATTCATCTGTATGATTAGATCTGAAGAGGAGGAGAGAAACTGTGGCTCATAGGTTTTTTGATCTCATTTGTCGCCTTATACCATTTACTTCCTTCACAGTATTAAGGGACCAAAATAGTAACCAATTTTAGACAAGGTATATCTCGACCAGATGAAGGTAAAACAGGCCATATTTCTCCTTGGTGATGCCCGGCATTGGATATAAGTTAGTTTTTGGCTATACTAATTTTCAGCCTAAAGGCTATCCTTTGTCCAAGTTACAGAAAAGCAGTGATGTAAGTGACTTTATGAAGGAAACAATAGACCATTCAACAAGTGAGACTTGCCTTGTGAACAGCTACCCAAGTACAATTCTACCATATTCATATTTTCTTTTTTCCTTTAATAAATGATGTAGTTGTTTACCCGTATTACCAGAGTATGCCACTTTCCTCTTTTCTACACAACCTGTCTGCTTGCTTTACTATCTCCTAAATAATCTTGAACAATAAAAATATCATCTAGTGCTGTCCTATAGGATTCTATGCAGTGATGGAAATGTTCTTTCAAACACTGAAATCCAATATAGCAGCCACTAGCCACAGGTGGCTTTTGAGCACTTTACACCTTGGTTAAAACAGAGAAACTGAGTTTCAGATTTTATTTAATTTTAATAAATTTACATTTAAATCACCTCCCATGGTAAGTGGCTTCTGCACCAACAGCAAGCTCTAGATGACAGCTTTGTGATGCCCACCTTTCCTTTGGAGAGCTGTCTGCCACCCCAACCTTGCTGGTCCAAACCTACTCCCCTCTGTGCAAGGAAAAAAATAGGTGACCCCATGAAATAACTAAAGCCAAAGAACACTCAGTGAACCACATGTGAGCCCTCTTCTAGGTACTGGGGTATCATCTTTTAATTTTGCATTCTCTCCATCTATAAGTCTGGTGTATCCATTTCCTGGAGGTGCCATCACAAAATACCAAAAACTAGATGACTTAAAACAACAAAATAGAGGGCTCTTGGGTAGCTCAGTAAGTTAAGTGTCCTACTTCAGCTCAGGTCATGATCTCGTGGTTTATGAGTTCGAGCCCCGTGTCGAGTTCTGTACTGACAGCTTGGAGTCTGGAGCCTGTTTCAGATTCTGTGTGTGTGTGTCTGCCCCTCTCCCCCCCAACCCACTCTCTAAAACAAATAAACATTAAATTTTTAAAAAAGATCAAAAATATATCCTCCACGTTGATGGAGGCTAGAGGTCTAAAATCAAGGTGTCGGCAGAGCCATGGCCCCTGCAGAGACTGTAGGGAAGAATGCTTTCTTGCTTCTTCCTGGCTTCTGGAAAGGTCCTGGAAATCGTTGGTTTGTAGCTTCCATCACTTTAATCTTACCTTGTCTTTACACAGATTCCTTCCCATGACACTCCTCTGTGTACAAATCTTGCTTTCCTCTCCTTTATAAAAACATCTGTCATTGGCTTTAGGACCCACCCTAATCCAATCTGACCGCATCTTAACTTGATTACATTCACAAAGACCCTATTTACAAATAAGTTTACGTTCATAGGTCCTGGGGGTTAGGATTTAAACATATCTTTTCAAGAGACACAATTCCCTCATGACCCCTAGCAAATGATACACATAAGGAAAACAAACAGCTGTTAGACACTTATTGTGTGGGAGGCACAGATCCTAGTCACTTCACTTGCATTTATTCATTTAATTCTTACAACACCACTATGGCATTAGGCGCCATGATGATCTCTACTTGACATGAAGACACGGAGGCACAGAGACATCAAGTAATTTGCTCAAGATCACACAGATGGTAAATGGCAGAGCCAAAATGTAAACCCAAATAAAGCTCCAGAACCTACGCTCTTCTGTTTCTTGTTACTCAAGTAATAACAAAGTGCATATCATAAAAAGAGTTCAAGGTGAAGCAAGACTGGATAGCCCACTTCAGCATTTTACACAGAATAAAATGGAATGTTCTCTGCACAAATTGAATATATTAATATCATGCATGTTTATTTATTGGACTTTCCAGTATTTCCTTTGTTTTCAATTGAAGAATGTTGGATTGAGTTATTTCTAGGGGAAAATCATTCTAGAATGAGGCGATCTTCAAGGTGACTTGCAACTCCTGCCACTGCTTTCTGTGTGTACCTCCTCACTTACAGAAATCATAATTGTAAGATCTGTGTGCCAAGACACTATTGGCTAAATAGGGAAAAGCTGTATGTGTCCGTTTCCCTGCTTGTCTGTTTTATCTTATATTAATGACGCAGAGGGCCTCCTTTATCTGTAGTGTATCAGTAAATCCCAGAACTTCATTTCCTGTCCACTCATAAATTTGTCTGAAGCATTTCATTACTGTAATCACTAAGTTTACCAAATACCAGTAGCTGCTCTTGTGTGTGCATAAACATTTCCTAGGAATAAATTACTTCTTCCACTTTAGAGCTTTCATCTAAAAAAAAATGATAGAGGTTCCTTTTTTGTCTTTATTCTTGTCAAAAACTCAAGTCCTTTTTCCCACCTGAGTGATAATCAAAAGATCTATGTGCAGACGAATTAAGGAGAAGTGTAATGGTTATGTGCTTTCAATCTCATTGTTAAATTTGCAAGGTCTGATATCTTACAGTGCATTTGTCACAAATACATGTAAGTGGGTTTCTAGATCTAAATCAGAAAATGATCCAAGATGGTTCTCATATTTTGTGTACCTATATCTCTACTGTCCAGTTCATTTGCAAGCCACAGCATTCGGCTTTCATCACCAGCTGGTCTCAGCCCTGAACTGAAAAGCTCTGGTAGACCCACGGACAAGATGAAGCCAAAAGGGAAGCACTACCAAATGCTTTCACTAGACAGAGTAACCTTTTTTGACCTTTGGAAAATTGGGAAGTTTCCATACTCCATTTTCAAAAAGAAGACAGAAACATCAAATACCTATCTTCTTAAGACACAACTTTTGTTCTTTTTATCAACTAAAGTGTAGTTACTTAGAAATATGATGGCCAATGCCCGAGTCTGTCATGATCTGAGGAAAGCCAAGGGTAAGAGTCCAATTCCTTTTACAGCCCAGCTGGCTTCCTATAGAGGGAATTCTTTTCCCAAGCCACGGGCTGTGCCTCCCTGCCCCCCCCGCCCCCCAGCTTCATAGAGGCGTATGTGACTGCTGGTAATGCAAATCCACTAAAGAGAGGATGGAACAGTGTAAATCCATTAACACTACTGGAAAATACCAGGACATTTATTCTGCTGAAAGTAGGTTAGTAGCATCATCCTCCTGCATGTTGCTTCCTTGAGCAGAACGGATGGGAGGGCAGGGAGGTCACAGGGAGGGCACAGCACAGTACCTTCTGAGGTCTTCTGAGTCTCACTTGTTGGCAGTGTATCACGTGTCACCTGCCAGAATGCAAGCACATGAAAATAAACATGTTTCCCAGAATAAAAAATTTCTATGGCAACTTTTCCTTTTAAGAAAAAATATCGCAAGTAGAAGTTGTCTACTACCCCTACTACCCAGGGGTCAGCCAGCTTTTTCTGTAAATGGCCAAATAGTAAATCTTTGGGGTTTTGCAGACGTAAGGTCTCTGTCACAACTACTCGACTCTGCCGTTGTGGCACAAAAACAGTCTAGACAATACATAAATGAATATGTGAGGCTATGTTCCAGGAAAGCATTATTTATAAAAATAGGTGGAGAGCTAGGTTTGACCTGCAAAGTGTAATTTGCCAACCTTTGCACTCTAATCTAAGGACTTGTTTATTTTATTCATAAATCACACCTCTTGGTAGTAAAACAATACTTATGATCTCATAACTAACATTTATTAGACCGACAAAGCCCTTCCCATGCATTAGCTCATTGAATCCTCACGACAATCCCATGGTGCAAGATCTACCATGACTCCCATTTTATGGAAGAGGAGCCAAGGCATTAAGAGATAAAATAACTTGTCCGATGCCCTAAGTAAGAAGCAAAGCCAAAATTCAAACTCAACTGGTCTTGGTCCAGAGATCATGCTCTTAAATCACAAGCCAAATCACAAGTGACCTTCCTCTTTAACTTTGGAAACAGACTCTGTTGTGCACGTAAATGAGATACTTTCTCCACCAGCACCATGAGAGCCAACATTCTATCTACCTTGTGGACTCACTCCACTCCCTGGCCTGGCTCACAGGACGTAGCCAACAGACAGTGAGCAAATGTTGCATTAGCGGATTAACTCTCACATTTGCCAGAGCCACAGGCCAGTCCCTAAAGTAGCTAAACATTGACTCAATAGCCATGGGGTCCTCCAGGAGGTCGTATACTGCTTGTGCGGAGATAGTGCCAGCCTCTCAAGGATGTGTCCAGCATGTACACAGTTACATTTTTCTGCTTGTCTTTAATCTGTCTGAACTTGCAAGTATCTGTTATAAAAACCAGCCTCTTTGCGACTATCTATGCAAAAAAAGTAAAGAAGAAAAGGATAAGGAAGGGAGTTTTGATTTTAGCAACACCAAAATGATAATGAACATTTTAATAAGCATTGATTATGCTCCCAGCATTGTGTTGAACAGATTGTATACATCTTCTTATTTAGATCACATTTTATGGCAGATGTAACTACCCTGATAAAGATTCAAAAACCAAGGCTTAATATGAGTAAATACCTTGTTGGAAATTACAGCTAATATTCCAAAGTACAAATTTTTTACTCCAAAGCCTGAATACTTAACCAATGTATGGCACTGCCTTCACTGAGATGCTCCATGGCTTGAGGCTAACATCCATGGAGAACTTGTTTGTGTCACACATTGTGCTGCGTGCCTTACATGGATTATCTCATTAAATACTCAGAGAAACAATGTGAGGTTGAGATCATTACTTTC
Source organism: Crocuta crocuta (assembly GCF_008692635.1). NCBI lineage: Eukaryota > Metazoa > Chordata > Mammalia > Carnivora > Hyaenidae > Crocuta > Crocuta crocuta. The sequence continues at coordinate 6,544,246 of NW_027528357.1, forward strand.
TCCATTTGTTAATGAGGGTCAGGGTGCCTGGGTGGCTCAGTCAGTTGGGCATCCAACTCTTGGTTTTGGCTCAGATTTCACAGTTCATGAGTTTGAGCCCTGCATCGGGCTCCATGCTGCCAGTGCAGAGCCTGCTCAGGATTCTCTCTTTCTCTCCGCCTCTCTTTGCTCCTCCCCTGCTTTCTCACTCACTCTCTCTGAAAATAAATAAATAAATTTTTTAAAAAAATGAGGAGACCAAGGTCGAAGACTGTTTCTAAGAAAATTCATGGTGGAGCCAAATTATGAACCCAAGCAGTTGTCTTCTTCTTCTTTTTTTTTTTTTAAGTTTACTTATTTCTCTTGAGAGAGAGAGAGAGAGAGAGGATGAGCACATGCACACACATGAGCAGGGTAAAAGCAGAGAGAGAGAGGAAGAGAGAAAATCCCAATCAGGTTCTGTGCTGTTAGCACAGAGCCATATGTAAGGCCCTATCTCACGAACCATGAGATCATGACCCAAACGGAAATCAAGAGTCAGACGCTTAACTGACTGAGCCACCCAGGGCCCCCAAAGCAGGTGTATTCTACCTTTTAAACTCAACACTGTACTGCTTTCATCTTGTCAGTACTGTTTTTTTTTTTAATTTTTAACATTTATGCATTTTTGAGAGAGAACATAAGCAGGGGTGGACAGAGAGGGAGACACAGAATTCGAAGTAGGCTCCGGGTTCTGAGCTGTCAGCACAGAGTCTGATGTGGGTCTTGCACCCAGAAGCCATGAGATCATGACCTGAGCCAAAGTCAGATGCTTAACCGACTGAGCCACCCAGATGTCCCTTGTCAGTACTGTTTTAAGGATAAAAGTAGACATGTATTGAGGGCTCTCCAAGATAATGGAACTTTACAAGTGTATTTATTGGATGCTTTTTATTCTTATTACAACCCTGGGTAATATCCCTATCCAGTCTTCACATTTGTAAAGCACTTTAAAGTCTGCCATTCATTGGGTCCCCCATAATAACCATAGGAGATAAACAAGTCAGGCATTATTATTACTGTTTGACATATGAGGAAACTAAAGTTCAGAGTGGTTAAAAGTGACTTGTCAATATCAGATAAAGGGTTAATATCCAGAATCTATAAGGAACTCACCAAACTACACGCCCGAAAAACAAACAACCCAGTGAAGAAATGGGCAGAAGATATGAACAGACACTTCTCCAAAGAGGACATCCAGATGGCCAACAGACACATGAAACGATGCTCAGCATCCCTCCTCATCAGGGAAATACAAATCAAAACCACACTGAGATACCACCTCACGCCAGTCAGAGTGGCTAAAATGAGCAAATCAGAGAACTCTAGATGCTGGCGAGGATGTGGAGAAACGGGCACCCTCCTACACTGTTGGTGGGAATGTAAACTGGTACAGCCCCTCTGGAAAACAGTGTGGAGGTTCCTCAGGAAACTAACAATAGAACTCCCCTATGACCCAGCAATAGCACTGCTAGGAATTTACCCAAGGGATACAGAAATGCTGATGCATAGGAGCACATGTACCCCAATGTTCATAGCAGCACTCTCCACAATAGCTAAAACATGGAAAGAGCCTAAGTGTCCATCAACGGATGAATGGATCAAGAAGATGTGGTTTATCTATACCATGGAATACTACATGGCAATGAGAAACAATGAAATCTGGCCATGTGTAGCAACATGGATGGACCTTGAGGGTGTTATGCTGAGCGAAATAAGTCAGGCAGAGAAGGACAAATATCATATGTTTGCATGTATAGGAGGATTAGGAGGAACTTGACGGAGGAACAAGGGGGAGAAGAAGGGAGGAAATGGTGGGGGAAAGGGAGAGAGGCAAACCATGAGAGACTCTTGAATGCTGACAAAAACTGAGGACTGATGGATGTGGGGGGGAGGGGGGGAGGGGCATGGAGGAGGGCACTTTGGGGATGAGCACTGAGTGTTATGTGGAAACTAATTCGACAATAAACTATTTAAAAAAAAAAAGTGACTTGTCAAGGTCATCCAATAATTGATGAATTTGTGACTCAAACCCATAGCTTCTGACCTAATTTAGTTCAGTGTTCTTTCTATTAAGCCATGTTCTATGAAACCTTATTAGGAGTTCTTTGACCTGTAACTGACATTATTTGATCTCTTTCTAACATGATGTATTTTTTTCCAACTGGATTATTTAGAAAAGTATATATCAGAAGACTTTAACTCACTTGAGCCATTTTGAATGGAAAACAATTAACTCCTTGTTGCAAAGAATGCAGACCTGAGAACTCACAGGATGCCCTATCAAAGCTGAGGTGTACTTGAGGAATAACACAGGGTCCCAACAGGAAGCAGATATAAGAGCTGCTTGCAGAGACGTGGGCAAGGGCTAAGAGCACCTCAAGGAGTGGTACACCCCCTTCCCCACTCCCTGGTGCCAATACAATGGGGCCCTGTTCCCACCCAGGCCTGAGGGGCAAGGAGAGGGATAAGTTAGCAGAATCAGGGACAGAGGGGCTGAGTTGAGATGGTCATCCAATAGGACCTTCATTCAAACAAGGGAAGCCGCCCACACTGACCCACCAGAAGGAAGCCGGGGGAAGAAATACCCTGACTTTCCTCTCCTCCTCCTCCTCCTCTTAGTCTTCTGAAACCGAATCCAGGCAGAAGCCAGAGGAGAGGGAGGCCCTGGATGTGGCTGGTACCATCAGCCCTCAGAAGAACCGAGCAGAGTCATCAGGGGTAGGGAGTGAATCTGCAGAGCCAATCAGAAGGAGCCCACCCTTCACTGTTCATAAGCTGTCTTTTATTACAGACCAAGCTCGATGACTGAAAATGTCGAAATGCAGATACAGTGTCAGCTCTCTGGAACTGTAATGTCTACTTTGGCTTACCCACGTTCCTTTAAACCTGAGCTATTTTCTATTTTCTACTGGATCTAACTGGTTCACTACCAAAGTAACAATTTGGAGTGGAAGCAGGTAACAGAAGGACAGTGACATGATGCCCCCAAACCTGTCCACCAGTAAAAACTAACAGCTCAAGCCCCGTAATCAGTATTCTGCCAGGCCCATCCCTCACAGTAAGAATAACCGCAAATGTTTGTTTGACTTTTAAAAGATGAATTCCTTTTTCTCATTCCCTATGATTCTCTTTGCAAATTGAAGACCTTTTCCATGGTACAGAGTTGTGCTTTACGCAGCTTAATGTTACAAAGTAAAAATTAGTGGGCTGACTCACCTTTATTGGAAAACACTATTGGTATGTGTAGTAGACCTGAGACCACTATCTTCAATAATGTGGATTCTGGTAGGGCTCTGTGGGTCCCTTATTTACAGAGCACAGGTCTGCTACTGTTTTCTTTCTTTCCATTTCCCCAGGTTCCTTGACATGTTTCTCTCTCTTTTTTGTCTTCGTTGTTCCTATCTTGTTAGACTGGAGGCTCTGTTTCTGATAAAGAAAAAGGCCCTGTGTGTCTGAGGGATAGCATAGGTTTGAACTGGGGCCTCCAGATTGTCACTAAAGGCTGAAGGAAAAGCCATTCCTGGGAGGGTCCTGTGGGAGAATCACACTGTCTATTTTTCAAGATCAGATGGGTAATTGTGGATTTCAATGGATGAGTCAGGCAAGTGCATTCACTGCGCTTGTGATCTGAAGACAGAAGCTACTGGAGAAGGCTTCCCCAAACTTGGGTGAGAACTAAGTGTTCTAATATTTTTCACCGCGTAAAGATTTTCAGATTGGTAACTGAGGAAGGTCAGTCATGTGAAAAAGAAGAGCTTGATTAATTAGCCATTTAGAACAAATGTGTCAAGGTTGGGGGAGAGGAGATCTTCCCTTGAGTGAACAACAACAACAACAACAACAACAAAACAGATAAAAATGTAAATTTTATGGGACTCAAGCCTGAACAAATGCTCAGTGAACATAGATGTCAATAACGAATCATTCTTTTTTTTTTTTAAATATTTTTATTTATTTCTAGGAAAGAGAGAGAGAGAGAGAGAGACAGCGTGAGCAGGGGAGGGTCAGAGAGAGAGGGAGTCACAGACTGAAACAGGCTCCAGGCTCTGAGCTGGCAGTCAGCACAGAGCCCGACGCGGGGCTCGAACCCACGAACCGCGAGATCATGACCTAAGCGAAAGTCGGACGCTTAACTGACTAAGCCACCCAGGCGCCCCAATAACGAATCATTCTTAATGAGTATTATTAACTTCAATAAAAATCTAGTCTGAAAGTCATTCTTTTCCTTTCTTTTATCCCTTAAATAGATGGGTCCCATTAAGAAGTGCTTACTTCTTACTTTTTAATTCTACCTGTTCTTGCAATGCAAGGCACCAGGGCATCAGGGCTGGCACACAGCTGCTGTACCCTAGATCTCTCTAAAACCACCCAAAGGGTGTGCCACTCCACAGACTAGTAATAAATGCCCACATTTTCTGTCATTCGGATTTTAAATATGAACTTGGTCACTTTTGTTGTCCCCTGCCTACAAGTATTACCAAAGTGCTTAGAGGCATGGAATTGAGGGCATCACTGTTGGAGTGGCTTAAAACTCCCCAGCCTCAGAGCCCCAGCATACTGCTGGCCGACGTGGGGACAAAGAGCCCTCCCTGTAGACAATGTGCTTTGTTCTCCCCAACTCTACTGTTCACCTTACCGATTTGCCATCACCCTTCTCCCGTATTTCCATGTAATAAAACTAATGTGAAGCAGATCATCTTAAACTTCCTGTGCTTCCAAATGAGAAGACGAACTGGAGGAAGAGGAGAGGAATGACAATTTGAAAAATTTTTTAAACATTTTTAATTTATTTTTGAGAGAGAGAGACAGAATATGAGTGTGGGGAGAGGCAGAGAGAGAGGGAGACACAGAATCTGAAGCTGTTTTTAGCACAGAGCCCAACGCAGGGCTCGAACTCACAAACTGCAAGCTCATGACCTGAACCAAGGTTGGACGCTTAACTGACTGAGCCACCCAGGCACCCCAAGAATGACAATTTTTACAATCATTAATATGTAACAGGGTGCCTGGGTGGCTCAGTTGGTTGAGTGTCCGACTTCGGCTTGGGTCATGATCTCACGGTTAGTGGGTTCGAGTCCTGTGTTAAGCTCTGTGCTGGCAGCTAGCTCAGCACTGGGAGCTTGTTTCAGATTCTGTGTCTCCCTCTCTCTCTGACCCTCCCTGGCTCACGCTGTCTCTCTCTCTCAGAAATAAATTTAAAAAAAAAGAAACATTGAAAAAAAAATTTTTTTAAATCGTTAATATGTGAGGAAGCTAGGTGGGCCTAGTATTGAAATCATGAAGAACAAGGGGAGGATTTTATTTGGCCATGAGTTCTGGTTCATGGAGTATCCATTCTGCACTTCTAGCAGTTCTAATATATCTTTCATCCCAGTGAATGTTGCATCTATCTGGCTAAGTCACCTTCTTACTCTGAAAATGTAGCTTTGGGAAGAATGTAATGTCTGGGATACCTTCCTAGATGCCTCTTTTCTAGTTACCCTTTAAGTACTGGTGTTTGGCAAAACATCATGCCAGCCCCCCCCTCATCCTGAACACCTTTCCTGCTTTGTGGCATCCGTAATAGATGGTGACAGACTACTAATCTAGGTTTCCTTCCCAGACCTCTCTCTTGAAACTGGTGGCTATATTTCCAACCACTTCCTGAACACGTCTGCTTGGCCTTGGAACCATTATCTTGCCTTCGGACTCATCTTTGCTATTATCTATGGCAGTATATGACATTTTCATATCCCCAGCCTGAAGCCTCAGTGTCATGCCTGACTTGTCCCTCTTCTCTAAGCCTTTCTGCATCCTGCCAATAAGTGCTGTCATTATTCTATTCTGTTCTAACTCATCCCTTCCTCTCCACTCACCCTATCAGTCCCTAGTATAAGAACTTCGATGAATCCCCAGAACATACCAGATGAAAGCTACCTCCTTGCTATGGCTTCTAAAGCCTGCCTCCTCAGATTCACCGATGTTCTTTCTCCCATCCCACACCTAGTCCTCCAGCTTTTCCAGACTACATGCAGATCCCTGAAATGTCATCCTTCTGACAGCCAGGCCATTGCTCATGCCCTCTCTTCTGCATCGGATGCTCTTCAGTTCTAATTCCACACATAATTTGTGCAACACTTGTTCTAGCCTTGCAAGTCTGTGCTAGGAATTTGGGATCCAAATAAGACACCATATCGTTAAAGCCTCCACAGTTTTCATATGAAACATACTGAAATAGTTCTATGTAATATGATAGGCCAAGATACAAGTAAGTGCAGGGTGTTAAGGGAGAACATAGAGTCACAACTACTTGGTGACGCATCTCCTTCTGACCACGTGCCAGTCACTCCTGACCTATCTCTGACAAATCATTGCAGTCTCCTCTGTGTTGGCACAGAACACTGCCCACACTTACCTTAGGAAGCTTACTGTTTTGTGTTGTAGTTGTTTAAATATCTGCCTACCTATACTGGAAGCAAGAATATTGTGCCTTATTTATCTGATAGCCACTGTGCCAAGCACATGTATAATTATTGAAGAAATGAGTAAGTAGAGCCTGAACAATAGCAGCTTAAGCAACCCTGGCAATCAATAAACTCTCAGACATCAAAGCCAGTTTACCTTCACATCTTATTTATACAGTGATCAATTTGGAGGAGTGTTACATCAAATTGTTTGAGATACATACACACACACACATACATATGCATTTAATATTTTATACATATATACCCACATATATAATATTATATAGTGAGGCCCCAAAGTGCTTATAGTTGTTAATGGTGAGAGAAATATCTAATTTATCCAGATCTTTGAACAGAGAACTTAAGGAATATAGGCATATCTTATTTACAGTTCAAGTTCAAAAATTGTGGGCAAGCTTTGAAAATGTATTCTTTCCTATAGACTGTGTACTAAGTGCCTACCATAGTTGCACAAAACAGGTACTAGCTAAATATTTGTTGAGGTAGTGTGTTTCCATTCAATTGTAGCACAAGGTATTATAAATTTTGATGAAACTAGCAAGTGCTATCTTTACAAAATGTCCAAGAAAGCTACACTATAGCCATATTGTGGAGTATATCTATATCACTGTAAAAATACACAAAGATTAAAAATAGAGGGGAGCTTATTAAAGTGACTATAAAATACTGAAACTATTTAACTAATTTTTAGCTCTGATTACTGTAATGTATCCAGAGATATAGTATGGAATGTAAGAATTTGCTTTCTGTGTAAAAGAAGCTCTTAGATAAAATACATGACACCAAAAACTGATGGAAACCTATATTCCAGATTCACTTTAATTCAGTAAAAATGCTACACCTCAATCTAATCTGATTTTCTGGCACTAGTGCCCATTGACGTTTAGTATCCAGGCTCTCTTGCTAATCATATGACCCTCAGTAAACCATTTATGTGTTCATTGCCTTGGTTCTTCCAGTTTTAAATTCTAAAGAATAATCCCTTCCTTACCTCACAGAAGGTGCATGGGAAAGTCCCTTGTAAACTGGCAAGTGACCTGCAAATGTGATGAGTTCTTATTCTAGCCAGAGGGAGAACAACATGAACGAAGGTGTGTGACACTGCATTTTAAATTGAGGAAATTGCAGAGTTGGGAACTTCTGGAAGTTGGGTTGAGAACAGGTGTAAAGGGTCAAGTGAAAACTATTTAGATCTTATTCTACAGTCAGTGGGTAGTCACCAAAAATCTTTGAGCAGGGAAATAACATAATTAAACCTGTATTTTAAAAGCTAATTTAGGGTGAATTGGAAAAGGAGAGATTGGAGACATGCTAATCATTTCTTGCATAACCCAGGCAGGAGATAATAAGGGCCTGATTTATAGCAATGGCTATGAAAACAAAGAAAGAATGGCAAAATTAGAACTCATTTTATGAATAGAGTTAAACCTCATTTGGTAATGCTGGGCATTAAGAGAGATAAGAGATGGCCTGGCTTGCTCATATTGAGCTGATGCCTTTGTTCAAAAGAGGAAACCAAGAAGATGTAAGTTTAGAGGAAAGTCAGTGTAGTCTCAAACATCCACACTGCGGTGTCTATACTTATCACACCCAGACCTGTGCCTGTAGAATTGTAGATGTTCAATAAATATTTGGTGAATGTATCAATGAAGAATGGAAGAATTAAAGACTGAGAGATATTCAAGGGAAGGTATCCAGAGAACTGACAGAGAAGAGAATGCTAGAAATACAAATTCTGAAGTCAGCATTAAACAAATAACATCACTGAGATCTGAAAAGGAGAAGAGATGGAGTCAAAAGAGAATTAATTATTCAACTCTAAGAAAATAGTATTATGTATGTAGAGTAGGGTTTGATAAAGAGATTTATTGAATGCATGAATGGAGGAATGAATGCATACCAACTTTTCAGGAATAAAAGTGCAGTTGGGAGTCTTGTAATAGCCCTTTGTTTGGTCTCCAGTGTTTTGTCCGAATCACAGAGACGAATTCTACAACTCAACATTTGGCTCCATGAGGGACCGTGAATGGTAAGGCCTACATTTCAGGCAACCATGAGGAATTTCTTTCCCTTGTGCTTCTCACCTCCACATGTTTTCTTTCCAGTTACCGAAATCTACCATCAAAGTGCAGTTGTAACAAATTATTCTTTCCTTAAGACTATGACAGTGACAGGAACTTCTCGTAACAGTTTTCCATGCACTCAGAGTGAGCCAAGTAGAACCAAAATATTCATTCCACTTACTTGATTTACTATGACTCATATATGCAACACGATGCATAAGAGGTTGTGGAATTATTGGCCCAATATCTTGATCAATACCTCTCTTTGGAGAGAGAGGACGTTTCAATCTCAATCTGAGTTGATTTTGCTCTTATAGGCCCAGCATAGACTGGCAGATGAGGACAGTGGGACAAACAATATGTAAATAATAAATTAAACCTAAAGCTTTCAGGAGTTACAATGTAAAAGGTTCATATCTATAAAAGTAATATTTGGAAAAAAATTAAAATACAAACTAGATACAAAATGACATGAAAAAACAATTTCTAAATATTAATTATATGGAGTAAAAGGCTAAAATTGATTGTTAAAATTCAAGCAAACTAAAAACTTCACAACTTATAAAATGTCAGCCTTATCATCCTATTCTTTCACCACACACCCCCACCCAAGAGCAAAGCTTTTCATGGCTATACATGATCAATTTATTTGCATTTACCACTGCCCTTTGGCTTTACCCACTCGCTGAAGAATTAAATGACCAAAGGAAAGGCTGAAAGGAGGTAACAGAAGAAATAATAATACTGGAATAATATATGAACCAGAACACCAGTCATTGAATAATCATGAGTTGACCATATTCCTAAACTGCAGTCATCATTTATCATTATAGCCCAAGAAATCTCGTCTCTCAGCTAATAAAAAAAATTTCCTTAAAATTACTTCTAAATGTCAGATGACTGTAATTCAAAAGATGAGAACATAAAATTAGTATCTGTTTTCAGAAGCACCATTAAGGACTTTTAGTAATTTCACTGACTTTTTAGACTTTCCAAGTGAAGATCCACCTATAGACGGGTTTTTTTTCATCTCATTACCATGTGGAGGAAATGAACTTTGAGCAGCTCTTATCAGCTCAGAGGCCCGGATTGTTTGAAGACTATTTTCCCCACAAAGGATGACCCTACTGATTTCCTATAGTCATCTGTGACTATTAAGGATTCAGAAAGTTAACTGCTACTTGAGATGAGGAGCCGTAATTCATATAAGACCTAGGGTAATATGACAAGAAAGAGTAGGAGATATGTTGAAACTACTTAATCAAAAAAGGATCATCCGTAGTTTAAATGCTTGTGTTATTCGTAAAAATCTGAGAGAGTATTTTAAGGTTAGGGGGAGGAGGGTTGGTTTTTTTTTATCCTTTCTTATTTATTTATTTTTTTTTTAGTATTTCAAGTTTTAATTTATATTCCAACCAACTAACATATAGTATAATACCGGTTTCAGGAGTAGAATTTAGTGATTCATCATCTACATACAAGACCCAGTGCTCATCACAACAACGCCCTCCTTACTGCCCATCACCCATTTTGCCCATCTCCCTGCCCACCTCCCCTCCAGCAACCCCATTTGTTTTCTTCACTAAAATGTTTGCTTCTTTTTTTTAAAAGTGTATTTATTTTGAGGGAGAGCATGAGCCGGGGAGGGGCAGAGAGAGGAGGAGAGAATCCCAAGCAGGCTCCACGCTAACAGCGCAGCTCTCACAAACCTGCAAGATCATGACCTGAGTTGAAATCAAGAGTTGGGGGCTTAACTGACTGAGCCACCCAGGCGCCCCTAGAATGCTTGCTTCCTAACTGAAAGCAATTTAAAAAATTTTTTTAAATGAATTCAAGGGGCGCCTGGGTGGCTCAGTCGGTTGAGTGTCTGACTTTGGCTCACGTCTTGATCTCACGGCCCATGGGTTCAAGCCTTGCGTCAGGCTCTGTGCTGACAGCTCGGAGCCTGGAGCCTGTCTTCAGATTCTGTGTCTCTCTCTTTCTCTGACCCTCCCCTGCTCACACTCTCTCTCTCTCTCTCAAAAATAAATAAACATTAAAATTTTTTTTAATGAATTCAATGAAGAGGAAAAGAGGGACACCTGGGTGGCTCAGTTAGTTAAGCTTCTGACTTTTGATTTCAGCTCAGGTTATGATTTCATGGTTCTTGTGTTCGAGCCCCACATCAGGAGCTCTGCACTGACAGCGTGGAGCCTGCTTGAGATTCTTGTTCTCCTTTTCCTTCTGCCCCTCCCCCTTCTCAAAATAAATACACATTTTTAATTTTTTTTTTTTTGAGAAAGAGAGAGAGCACGTATGAGCAGGGAAGGAGCAGAGACAGAGAGAGAGACCCACAGAATCCCAAGTAGGCTCCAGGCTCTGAGCTGTCAGCACAGAGCCCAACATAGGGCTGGAACTCAGGAGCGGTGAGATCATGACCTGAGCCAAAGTCAGACACTCCACTGACTGAGCTACCCAGGCGCCACGATAAATAAACATTTTTAAAAAAAGATTAAAAGGTATCTTGAAGCTACTTTAAAAAAAAAAAAAGTCATCCATAGTTAAATGCCTGTGTATTTGTAAAAACCCAAGAGAGAACTTTAAGGTAAAGCAAAGGACTTTATTTCTTCAATTTCTCTAAAAAGTTTGCTTCTTACAACAGTTTACCATTTAAAAATGCAGTGTGGAATTGTTCCCGAAAAAGAAAAGAAAATCAAATCATTTCCCCAACCATGTGTACACCATATATAGAAATACAAGTTTATATTGATGCATAGATCAAAGTTTCTTGGAGACAAAAGGGCAGCAGTAAATTCTAATTCGTTACATCTGTGCCCCATAAACATCACAGGCCTTATCTGCTGGTCTTTTAATTATTGGAGAATCTGGCCTACTTTAAATATCCCTCTTTAATAATATTACCATAAAGTAATATCACTGCTAAGTATTTATCCATATGAGGTTCTGAAAGAGGAAATAAACTATATTGCCTTCAACACCGAGGTGTATGAAGTGTAAAGATGGATTACTCTGAACGCCAGAGTTTTTAAAAGATCCTCTTAATTTTCGTCTTACTGTTGTGGTTTTCCTCTTTGTTTTTGTTGGCCTTACTTAGAGCCCCGTATCTAAGCATAGTTCTTGGTGCTTTTTCCGGGGGGCAAGCAAAGAACAGTGTACGCCATCTAGTGGCTCCGTTCAAAATTGCAAGAGTCAAGGAAGGGGAGTCTGAGCAGGATGCAGCGTGGGTGTCTGAAGCCATGGCAATTAACAGACAGCTCTTCTTCAACATTTCTCTGAGAGCCTGAAGAACACCGAAGTGGTTGCCACGAATTCCAGGGGGAAGCCCTCACAGCACATAAAAAGATTCAATCTAGGAAGTTAATTTAAATAGCCCACAGTTAAAATCCTACTTTATTCCGATATGTATCTATAATTACTCTGCTTTAATGAGAACTTTTTCTTGCCTGCTTAGTACTGGAATTAATATTACTACTGGAATACTTTGTTATAGCATGAAGTGAGCAACTTGGATGAAAAAGGAAAGAGGTTCCATTTGTAATCATATGCCAAATGAATTGTGGGTCTAAATCATCATCAACTAAAGCTGTGGCTGCCAGTCTGTGAACTCCTGGGGAGCCAAGAATCGTTGCAAAGGGTCTTTGAATTCACCCTCACAAGGCTTGTTCTCTGTAGACTGAAACTGTGATGTCATCTGCATACACTGGATTAATAACTGCAATTCAAATGTAATCAGTAAAAGCATTATTAAGTTATCGTTTATTATATAACTTTCAACAATGACTATGAGTATACCACTCTCACTTAGGGATCTTGAATAAATATCTATTTATATTTATACGTACATAAAAAGATAGATTTTTTTAAAAGAAATATAATGGTCTGGATTTCAGCAGTCCTACTTCTAAAAATTTTTTTCTAAGGAGATAATCATTCATGTTCAAAGATATTCACTTCAGTATTGTTTATCATAGCAATTAACTGAACTCAAACTTGGACAGTTAGGGATTGTTGAATAAATTTTAGTTTATTCATTCCCCCACCCCAAAATAGCTTACCACTATTAAAAACAATTAACAAAAATCTATATTTTTGAAATGAAAATGGTTTACCATATATTCACAGTGAAAAAGAGCAGATTAGAAAAGCATATATGTCATATTCCACCTTTATTTCTGAGTAGGCAAAGAAAAATCTAAAAGGATACTTCTAATCCCAAGGGGAATAAATACTGTATTTTATCAAGCATAATATGAGAGAAAGAAGTCAAAAATGCCCACTCAGTTTTTTGTCTTGAGCAAGTGGAAGGACAGAGTTGACGTTGACTTAGTTGGAAAGCAGTGTTTGGAGGGGAAGCCAGGGACTTGATTGGGAGCGTGTGACGTTGGAGAGTCCATCTGATACCCATGAGGAGCTATAGTCATATGGCTGGAAGATCATAGAGGTAGTGAATATGGGTAGAAGTGAGAAGAGACGTAAAGGGTGTGCTCTTGGGGCATGCCAACGTTTACAGACTGAGGAGATGAGAAGGAAGCAGAAAGAAGAAGGACCAAGGAATGGCCAAGAGGGTAGAAGGAGGATGCCGGAAGAATGGCCTCCCAGAAGGACACATGTGGAGGAGACAGTGATCTATTACGTCAGATGCTGCAGATATATCCTGTGAGATGAGCACTGGATGTTAATGCAACAACAGCTGTTGCAGGGGAACGATGAAGCTAATGGCCTAATGGAAAGAGTTTAAGTGGAAATGGGAGGGGGAAAATTGGAAACTTTGAGTAAAGACAACTCTTTCAAGGACTGTTTATGTAAAGAGAAACAGAGAAATGAGATGGGTAGGAAGAAGAGGAGACTGATCCAAGGAAATTTTTTAAGGTGGCAGTTTACCAGCATGTTTCTCTGCTGATAGGAGAGAATTGATAAAGCAGGAAAAGACTAATATGAGACATGATAATGTTGCTGGGAAAATATCCTCGAGTAGTTGAGAGAGAATGGAACCTAGGACACGAATAGAGGGCTTGACTTTAGAAAGGAGCAGGGGCAGCCCATCCATCCTTAATAACAAAGGGAAACAAAAGCAAAAGCAGAGCATAGATATACCAGCACAGGTAATTTGGTAGGTATGATGCTGTGAGCCTGTAGGAGTTCTTTCTAAATGTTTCTATTTTCTTAGTGAAATAGAAAGCAAGGTTATCAGCTAAAAGTAAGTCAAGGAGCAGATGTTAAAGAGTTGGAGAGAGAATAAGATGTGAAATCATCATTTAGGACAGAGGTCAGAAAACTTTTTCTGAAAAGGGCAAGATAGTAAATATTTTATAATTTGCAGGCCATTAGGTACCTGTCACAACTATTCACCTCTGCCGTTGCAACATGAAAGCAAGCAACCATAGACAATATATAAACTGATGGTTGTGACTGTGTCTCAATAAAACTTTATTTACAATAAGAGGTGGTTGGCCAGATTTGACACAAGGGCCATAGTTTGTTAACCCTTGATCTAAAAGAATGAGATAATGAGTGGTCTAGAGAAACATGGTAGGAAATTCAGGCAACAATATCATGAATTTAAAATGAGGTCAGTTCTGGGGCACCTGGGTGGCTGTTGGTTAAGCATCCGACTCTTGGGTTCATGAGTTTGAACCTCCCATAGGGCTCCATGCTGACTGTGCAGAGTCTGCTTGGGATTCACTATCTCCTTGTATCTCTGCCCCTCCCCCAACCACTCTCTCTGTCTCTCACAAAATAAATAAAAACTTAAATATATATGCATATATATTTAAAACGAAGCCTGTTCTAAACCCAGAGCAAAACTAGCCACTTTCCTGTCACACACAGTGCCATCAGCCTGTCGGTCCCAAATCTATGCCCGGCCGCCCTCCTGCCCAAGTCAATGTGCACTGCCTGCCACTTACTTAACGCCAAATCAATATGTCTTCACCTCAGAGCAACAGGGACTCAAACTGAGATTCTCCCTCAAATTCCAGCCCCTATACTTAAAGTTGTGCTCAAAAGTGGGCATAATTATAACAGAATGAAGCAACCCAAATGGTGACACAAATTATGTGGAATATGTAATGGAAGAAAGGAATGTGCTGTGTTGGGAAGGGCGCCTGGGTGGCTCAGTGGGTTAAGCATCTGACTCATGATTTCAGCTCAGATCATGATCTCACAGTTCATGAGACCAACTCTGTAGTGACACCAAGGAGCCTGCTTGGGATTCTCTCTCTCTCCCTCTCTCTCTCCCTTTCTTTCTCTGGCCTCACCCTAGCTCATGCTCTCTCTAAACAAACAAACATTTTTTTTGAAAATGAGAAAAAAAAAAAAGAAGTGTGTCAGATTGGGAACATCTTCAACAAGCACATTAAAAACAATACCTATAGCATGATTCTGGTTACTAAAAGAAACAAGCCCAAACCTGGCCTTTTATTTACGCAGAAGTTTAAAAATGGATGGTAGGAAGGACAGGTCTGGATACCGCCTCTGGAGAGGGAGGGTTAGGGGGAAGGGGAAAGGAGGCCTTTCCTTTTACACACCTTCCTGTGTGTCTTTTTAAGTTTCTAAGACAAAGGGTAAATTAAGCAAACAAAAAATAAATTAATTAGTAAAATAAAATGAGGACTGTTCACATGGTGGTATAAATATCTCCAGTCACATTCAGTTGTGTGGGTGTTGACATAGGGCTGGATATAACCAAGATCTAGTTTGGGACTGCAAGTAGGAACAAGAGAATTGAGTATGTAAGCCAGAAAATTATTATGAAGATAAGCAGTGACATCTAAGCTGAGTCAGGGTGGAAGTGAAGACATGAGGGGTATGGGCTCTGAAGGGCAGTGAGAAGGAGGCGGGCTTAATGGATTTAGGCCTTTCTATTAACCTTTGAGACTCAGACATTCCTTCTGAGGAAAAAGGATAATTCATTAGCTACTTTATTGAAGAGTCGGAGCTAAATAGTGATTCAAACCTTGTTGGGTCACAATGCATAGAACAGTCATCATTCTGCAGGGTAGATGTACTCTTACTCCCTATTTTATCAACATGAGGGGAAAGATCATTCAAATCCAATTTGGAAGTAGTGTTTGAATGACAACCTTGCTTACAGCTATGCCTAGTTTCTTAGTTATTAGGACTACTCCCTCTCTTCTTCACCCTTTATTATATAAACATTTTCTTGCCTAGTCTCTCTCCACAAATAATGCCTATATCGTTAGTGGTCTTTCTTTTTTCTCCTTTGATGTCTCAGTCTCCCATTTTATTTGCCTCTTAGCCTTTACATGTGGTTATGTTTTATTTTTCTGGGTAGACACTGGAAAGTGTTCCTACTCTTCATTTTTTCCCCCTATAGAACTTTCTCTGTCTCGTTGGATGTATGAGCTTTAAGATGATGGCTGTTTTTACTTTGGCAGAAATATACCCAGGTAGGGCAAGGATGTTAGCAAGATCAAAGGACAGGATCTATTACCTGTTCACATACTTTATGCTTTATTCCCCTCCCTAAACCTTCCATGCTTCCCAGGTAAGAGTGGCAGACTCTTTGGTATTTGGGGACCTCTGTGACCTTGTCTCTTGCTAAGTTTTCTACGTTACATCCCATTGCTCCTCAAACTTTACACTCCTGCCCCACAAAACTGCCTCACAGTTCCCCAGCCACCATGCCTCTCTGCACATGGATGGCATTGACTGGAATTCCTCGAGCCTCTCTGCATTGGTTCAGTCTTCCTGCATGGACTCAACACACATCCACCTGTAGTATTATTTTCCAGGACAACTAAAATAATTACTCTTCATTTGTCTTGTCTTTCTCTGAATTTTGGACCTCTATCATATCATTAACTATAGTCTGCTTTGCATTAAATGTACATTTGTGTGTAAATTTTTCTCCTGTTGGGAGGGATCAGGGTCTGTGCTCACGTTCTTCTGTGTTTCACACACAGCACATAGTAGCTGTGTATATTATATGTTAAGTAAACACTAACTGAAATCTCTTAGCCTCATGTACTGTGTGTTCTTAGGAAGTTAGTTTAAACCACTGTAAGCACCACCAATATAACTCTTGAAACTGTAGAGACCTGGGCCACTTCATCCTATCCACATATCCAGATGTGATCTTCTTAGAACCACACATTCTGACTCCAATATGTCAAAACTGTATTTTAAGTCAGTTCAATATCAAATCTATGCTTTAACAATTTCATCCTCTTATTACTTAGTTAATATCACAAGTAATGGAACTTTGCTTGTCTGGAAATGGTTTGCCTTTTGTAAAATTAAACAATGTAAACATATTTGGTAGTGGAAAGGGGATAATAAAGGAACTAACTTTTATAGCTTGTCTGATGAGCCTGGTGCTTTACGTAAGTTATCCAACTTAATTGAATGTTCACAATAGCCCTTTGAGGTAGATATCATAATCTACATCTTATTGATGGAGAAAATCAAAACACCTAAGCTCACACAGTTAAATGATATAAAACCCAGATCTATGTGGCACTATACCATCTTCCCTTTTAAAAGGTAAATTGACATAAGTCTCCAGTATTGAACTAAGTAGCTAAAGCCACATGCTTATTGAATTACTATTTCACCTTAACCATACTGCTTTACACCTCCATCTAAAATTTAAAAGTATTGGTTTTGAGTCACAAAAATGCAATTCAACATAACTTAAACTATTTCATCATTGGGGCGCCTGGGTGGCTCAGTCGGTTAAGCGTCCGACTTCAGCTTAGGTCATGATCTCACAGGTCTGTGGGTTCGAGCCCCACTTCAGGCTCTGTGCTGACAGCTCAGAGCCTGGAGCCTGCTTCAGATCTTGTGTCTCCTCTCTCTGCCCCTTCCCTGCTCATGCTCTGTCTCTCTCTGACTCTCAAAAATAAATAATCGTTAAAATGTTTTTTAAATAAAATAAAATAAAAAGATAAACTATTTCATCATTAACAAATATTTTCTGGGTGCCCACTATGCACCAGACATTGTTCTAAGCACTAGGGACTTGGTGGTGGGCACGACAGTCATGCAGCGTGCAGCTAGTATGTTAGTATATCGCCTACTTGTGAGTATAGAAATGGTTTATAAACAAACAAAAACTTTATATCATGATAGGCATCATCGAGTGCTATTAGGAACATTAAAGCGGAGTAAAGAAGTGATGAATGACAAGTGAGTCTTTTTGTAATGGGACTGTCAGGGCAGGTTTCTCCTTCTAGCAGTCACCCGAATAAAGCGATGGAGTGAGCCATGAGAATACACAAAGAAAGAACACAGAGGCAGAGAGAACAGTTGGTGCAAAGGCCCTCAAACAGGAATGTGTTTGTGGTATTGGGGAGATCCCAGGGAAACCAGTATGGCTGGAGCACCCCTGGTGAGGGGAGAGTGATAGAAAAGATGGTTGAGAACGTGGCCCGCAGCTAGGCCATAGGGTCCTTGTAGGCCATTCTGAAAACTTGAATGTTTAATTCTAAGGGTGACGAGATGCAGAGAAAAGACCAAATAGAAATGAGTGTCATCATCTGAGTTGACTCAGATGGAAGGATCGTTATGTGCGCCCTAGGAAGACTAAGCCAAAAAGGAACACAGTGACAGTAGGGAGGCAGGAGGCTATTGGAAAGAGAATTGATGCATCATCAGGAGGGCAGGGTGGCAGCAGCCTTACACAGGACTCAGAAACAAAACGCTGACATCCTCTCAGGATTCTTTCTCTGTAAGTCTCTTTTCTCCTCACTGCACAAGCTCATTTGTTCAGACTTACTCTGTTGCCACGAGAAGCTCTGGGATCTGTGGTCAGTAAAAGGCTTTTTTTTAATCAGCGCCAGTTCGAAAACCCCTCTGAAGGGACTGGCTGGGTCATGGGACCCTCATGGGACCAATCATTCACTGTGTTCAGTGCTGTGACAATGAGCCTAGCTTTGGGGCCCAGGGATATGGGGTGCTCTAAGGAGAGCTGGGAGGGCCAGCAGGATGAAAGAAGTTTGCATTTTCTGAGTTTTTTTCTTTTTTTAAGTTTATTTCTTTATTTTGAGAGAAAGGATGCATGCACGTGCATGTATAAGTAGCGCTGGAGAGAGAGGGAGGGAGAGAATCCCAAGCAGGCTCCAGGCTGCCAGCAAGGAGCCCTACATGGGGCTCAAACACAAACCATGAGATCATGATCTGAGCCAAAATCAAGAGTCAGACACTTAACCAACCGAGCCACCCAAGTGCCCCATTTCTGGTTCCCCCACCCAAAAGATATGTAAGGCACCCTGTGAAGACGTAGAAGAAGGGATGGCTAGAAGGACATGGAAGGCAGCAGCACGTCGCTACCTAAGCCAAGGCTCAGGGACTTCCTCCTTCTTCAGATTTCTGTGACATAATGCTCCTTCATCACTGCAATATTCCTTCCAAGTGGTCTCACATATGCCTATTTAGTGTTTCAACTAGAATGTAAGTTTTCTGAGGAAACTTAAAAGGGCTATAGTGTCCATTTCTCCGACAAATCCTCTAGCACCTCTGACAGGACAGAACTGGCCACCAGTAGATTCTCAGGAGAGATTTACACATTGATTCCAACCCAAGCAAATCTGGAGCCCATGCCTCTCCAGCTAGGAGGGTTCCTCAGGAGTCCAGACGCAGTCTTGTCATAAATATATGCATCCATAAACAGCTTCCTGACAGAGCTTCACTAAAAACAGCTTGATTTTTTCTAACCACTGATTTTTCAAAACCTCTCTATTGGATGTCACACCTCTCTTGGGGCTACAACCTCAGGACATTCTTAAAGCCTCCTCAGTTATACGGGATGTTAAATCTAAACCTTATTCTCTAAATACGCTTGAAGATTCTATGTCTCCTATCGTATCAGAGATTGCCAGTAACCCCCCCCCCACCTTAGGTTCAGCAATTCACTAGAAGAACTAACAGGATCAGCATATAGTTATACTCACGGCAGTGATTTATTACAGTGAAAACATATAAAGCAAAATCAGCAAAGGAAAAAGGTGCATGTGGCAAAGTCTGGAGGAAACCAGGTGCAAGCTTCCAAGAGTCCTCTCCCAGTAGAGTCCCCTGCACACACTCATTTCTTCCAGCATCCAATTACAGCAACACGGCGAAACATTGTCTGCCAGTGAAGCTCATGAGAGACTCAGTACTGATCAGATAGACATCCAAAATTCCATACTCCCAGAAAAAAAGGCAGATGTTCAGGATAAATCACTTTGTTTTTCAATTCGGGCACAAATAGCCACTCTCAGTTAAGGTAGTGAGAATAACCCTGCAATCTAAATTCCCTGACATCAGCCAAAGGTCAACTTTTCTAAGAAAGGCTAGGCTTTTCTATGGATAGCAGTCTCAGGCCTGCGGTGTTAGCCCTTGCTCATCATTGTATGGATGAGCTGTCATAATGGGTTCTGTTATAAACCTCTTTCTGAAGACTTTTCTACTATACCGTGGGCTACCCACCACATAGCTTCTATTGGGGTCACCTTGACCTAGAAATTAATATTCTTGGATTCTTGCATGGCAGCTCTAGCCACGCAAGCTTCCCAAGCACTAGCTCAGGGCACAGGAAGGTAGTAGGTACCATTGCCCCACCAAATCCACAAATGCAGGCCACTTCTTCCCCAGCTGTCTCCCTCCACACTCCCATCCCAGATGGCTCCTACCAGCTTATTGCCTTCAGACTTCTCTTTGTGCCTGCCAAGCCCCAAGAGACAAAGAAACATCTGGCCCAAGAATCTTCCACCAGTCTTTGATTTGTCTTCGGGGTGGAGGTGGGAGGAGCACTCTGTTCTCCTGCAGATGGAAAATGTCCAAGGCTCCCGCAAATTCCCACAACATTCTCTTAAGGAAAATTCCTCACTCATTAATAGTCTTCCATGTTATTGTATTTACAGGCTAAATAGAGGTGTGCAAGTGTGCATGTGTATGTATGTGTGCATGTGTGTGTGTGTGTGTGTGTGTGTGTGTATACACATGTAACCAGGGGCCACTTTTGGCTAGTCCTGCTTAGATGGCCTGGCATATACCTTTAAATTAGCTTCAGCCTTAGGGTGTCAGCCTAAATTCTAAGACAGGAAAAGTGCCAAATATTCATGCACATTCATAAATATATTTACAAGTAAATATCACTTAGCATTCAATGACTGTCTAGTTTTGCCAGTAAAAATGGTGCCAAAAAAGGTGAAAAGGCAACTTCAGTATTCATCATTTTTCCCTACATATTCTCTCTTTAGATCCACACTGCTACAATTCTCCACTTTTCCCCAGAAATACAGATTTCAGAACTTTCTCAAGACGGTTCTAGGTGCCTTTCCATGGCAAATACCACCCAACATGGGGCTCATCTCCTAAGACCGTGGGCTGCACTTTAATTTCTTTTGTGTATTATAAACTATTGACTCCATATAATCGTCACTGCGAGGCTCAGCTGCCCTAGTATTTCCCAGATTTGACACACACAACCTTGTGTTAATGTACACAGGCACACACCTTGACACGTCCATGGGAGGAATGTATCTGCATCTTTGCGGTGACATATCCTTTGAAGTCAAACGAGTGCAATAGCATAACAACACAAGAGCAAATGCGGTGAATGATAGTCTGCAAGGAACAAAAGTACTGCTCGCTGTTCTGATAATCCCACCAACTGCTTCTAGAACGAGCAGGTGACTCCAAATGTTGGGAGAGATTTAATTAGAGCAGAGGCCATTACTGCTGGATTGTCTAAGGAGACAGTGCTCCAGAGGGAATTCGAGTTGGGCAATAGGACAGCTGTCTAAAAAGACAGCACAGATGATGGTCCAGCCCTTTTATTTGTTCCCACAGTCCCCAAACACGTTTCCTCTGGTCTCAACAAAACAATTCATATTATAGTAATATGATCATAATATTAAGAACATTTTGGAAACTGATCTAATTTTAAGAATCAATTTTTATACAATAATCTAACAAGAATAAAAATAATGTCACTAGTGTCTAGTCCAAGTGCTAGCACATGGGAAGAGGTCAATATTTGTTGAATCCGTGTTCCTTTTGCTGACAAGGACTTTTGCTGCTGTGACAACTTGGAAAATGCCTTTTAGCCTTATGGTTTAGCTTAAGCGTCTCTTTGTCCCTGAAGTTTTAGTCATTTCCCCCTGGTACTTCTATTGCTCTTCCTCGAGAACCCTGTGCGTTCTGGGTCCCTGTTCATATGTTCTCTTACACTGTGACATCTGGAATACAGGAACGGTGTCCCAGAGTTTAGCACGATAACTACCGGTTCCTCCATAATGTTTTTCAATGAAATCAATGCACAAATGAGTTGATAGACAAGTGATGTTGGCATCTCATGGCTTTTCATGTGAACCACTAGTGTTCACTTCCAATATTGAGTTTATGGGATCTGTACCCAAAACACTCTTCTTCATAAATCCCCATCATACAGACCACACCCATTCCCTTCCTCCTGTCCTCAATAATTTGGGACAACAGGGCGGCCATCATCTAAAAGACTTCAAACTATTTGACCACCATATTTGCTACCCTGCTGTTATACTGTCCAAAGGGTAAATAGTTCCAGCTCCATTGAGCTTTATGAATGGTCTCATTTTCAGTGCTTTAAATAGTATGTGCTGCTCTGCTACTTTAATTCATTTAAAGAGTTTACGATATTTTTAGTGACACGTTTTAGATGTAGAACGAAAAATACAATTTTTCACTCCCCCAGAAAGAGAAGACTAGGAAACCATTGCATTGGCTCATAGGAAGGGGTAAACACCAAGGCACATGCACGTTTCATCAACCTGTCCCTGAAAACACAACACTTTATAAAACAGAAAAAAAAAACCTAATTGTCAGAAGAGACTGAAGCTTTTATTCCTAAAGATATTTTTCCTTTCCAAAAGTGAAAATCAAACTACATTTAATGTCCAACTAACATGCCAGGAAGTATCCAAAATTAAGCGGTCGATATGGCAAAACACAGTCATAATTTACAAACAAATTAGTGAAAATATTCTAATTAAAATAAAAATAAGACTTTGAAAGTCAGTTTTGCTTAAATAGATAATAGAAGTCTATTTTAAGCTTATTGTTAGCAGTTCCCCAGAGCTCAGAGCTAAAACTGTAATTCAATGAGGATTTATTGAAAACCTTTGACCTTGGCACAATTAAATCCATGATAGCTCCTAAAGAAATATGTCACAGTTTCTGAGGAACTTACAAACTTCCTTTGTTTAAAACATATGTATGGCTTACAGGGGGACATCTCTTCTAGAAGTCATCTAAGGCACCTCTTCCTTCCTCTCTTCCTTTTCTTCCTTCAAGCCCTCCCTATTTCACATCTTCTGAGACTCATCATATTTTTCACACCCTCCGAAGAAGTAAATTCTACTGTCTCTTTGGCTGGCATTCATTCATTCATTCATGCTGCTAACATTTATTGACTCACCAATATTTCTAATTAGTATTGGATGTCAAAGCTATAGCAATGCCTGGGCACTAGGTATTGGGCACTGTGCTAGAGATACAGCAATAAAGATGACACAGTCTGGCTTCAAGTTGCTCACAGATCCGTTAGTGGCGACAAAACAAAATTTTAATATACTGTGATGACTTGTCAAGTCTACAATAAAGGCATGAATTTAGTACCATAGTTGCAAGGTTCAGGAAGTAACAAAGTAATACTCATTGTCAGGAAAACTCTTCCTAAGATACAATTTCGAACTATAAGAGAGAAAAAACTTCTCTTGGTTCATGCAAAACTTCCAAAACCTAATACACCTGCGCTTTCTTCAGAAAAAAATATAAATATAAATAAATATAAATATAATGAACTCATTCCAATACTTTTGTTTCCTGCGGGACTATGGGATCCTGGCTCAGGATGTGCAGAACTAAGTTGGGGATGAGGGAGAAAATGTTGTTAACCTTTGGTTTCATTCAGAACTTCAACCAACTCACCATTGAATCCAGACCATGTAGATTTCTTACGGGGCTTAATTTTCCAGACTAATTGTCCACAGTGCTCAAGTCATCCCCAAATATGCAAACTACTATTGGTAGTTTACAGAAATAGTACAGTCCAAATATGACAGAAAAAAAAAATAGGGCCTTTTCTGTGGATTATTTATTCAACAGTATCTATCAAACACCTGCTTCATGCAAGATGTTTTATTATGTATCTGTTTCTATCACCAGTCACTGGCTACGTTGCTAAGTCTTTACAGAAACACTGGAGGGTAGGATTAAACTAACTAGTAAATTTTTAAACTATTTATGTTTCTCAATTACATTTATGATAAAGTTAAAGAAAATGTTTTTAAAAATTCCTATATGATCCTATGGCAAAGAAGGAATACTCATTCAATATTATTAAAGTGAGGCATCTTTCTTTTATATTTGTTTTCAACAGCATGTAATTGCTATTTGAATTTGCTTCAATGAGTATATATTTTACAAATATATATTCTAGCAACATCACGCTTCCAGAATATCGTTTATTTTGCCAGTCTAGATAGCTCCATAGAAAAGAACACATCAAAAACACAAATCACATAATTATAAGTAACATAAATTCTGATATCATGAAATGGAAAACTCGACAGAAAAATATATATGAAAAGCAGATTTTTAAATTTATGAAAAGACGTTCAAATTTAGCATAATTAAATACGTACATATTTACATTTTAACTTGATACCAATTGTTCACCTACCATACTGGCAAAGATTCAAATGTAAAAAGGGGTACAGTGTAACAATATCCAACAAAATCTAAAACGCAGCCATGATTTGGCCCAGAAATTTCCCTGGGAGGAAATCGTTCCTACAGATGAACTCCTGTGTGTGCATGTTGTGTACCTGCAAGGACATAACAGGGCACCGTTAGAGCAAAGACCTTCAATACGTGTCCCTTCTCTCCATCCTTAGCACCGCTTCCTGCTCAGGTGTCTGTCATCTCTCATCCCGATCACAGAAAGGGTACCCTGTTCAGTGTCCCTCTTTCCCCTTTCAGTCTCACATCTATAGAAGCCAGAGTAATGTTTATAAACATACATCAGATTATGTCATTCAGCTGCTAAAAACCCCTCCAATGCCTTCCCATCATGCTAAGAATGAAACCCAAACCACTTAACTGGGCCTATGACAGCCGTCTACCCAGCCTCTGCCTGCCTCCTGACTTCATCCCACGACCTCAGAGTTCCAGACACAGAGGCTGCCCTTGGCCTCTCAGGCACATCCAGCTCGTTTGTGCTTCAGGGTCTCTGCATGGACTCCTTGCCCTTGTTTTATAATGGTGCCTACCTCTCACCCTTCATTCTCTATCTTAAATGCCATCCCCTGGCCACCCCAGCTGGAACAATAACCAGGCATTCGCTCTGTAACACATCATCCCATTTTCTTTCTCCTGATGTCATCTATTTTCATTTGGCTGTGTTCCTGTTCAGTATGTATTTGTTTACATACTTCTTTCCCCTGTAATGTAAGCTCTATGCGAGCTTAGTTCCCTGTTGCATTATCAGCAACCAGAAAAGTGTCTGCACATAATGAGTGTTGAGTAAATGCTTGTTGAATGAATTAAGAATGGAATACATTATAGGATCTCCATCAAACGGAACACTGTGCGGCCATTAAAAAAAAATGCAGTGGTGGACAATCCAAGTATTCTCTTCTGACGGGGCCTGCATCCTTGCACTTGGCCTGCCCCTAGTCTCCCACCTAGACCTCATCTCGGCTCTCTCTGTTCTGGTCCTCTTGCATTCTAGAATCATCCCACATCTGTGCCTCAGATGTGTTTGTGTTTGTGTTTGTTATTCCTGAACCTTTACCCTGCCTGGTTCCCTGGTTTACCTCAGGCAGTTTGAGATGAGTCAAAAGTCTGCTTATAAAGGCCTTCCCTAACCACTATCAACACCCCTACCCCCTGTCGCTCTCTCTCTTCTGACCCTGCTTTACTTGTCTTCATTGCACCTGTCATTTGAAAAAAAAGGGCCTGTTTATTTGTGTGCATTTCACTATGTGCTTCCCGACTAGCACAGTCCTTGATGCTCTTTTCCACCACAACCACCCCAGCAGGCAGAACATTGCCTGGCATAGAGTAGCAGCTGGGCAAATATTTGGTTGGTGGAGAAAGAGTAAGTGAATGCATTCTTGAGTGCAAAAGAGGAAGGTACTAAACAGTATGTTCATAGTATGCCACAGCTATTTGTATTAAAGGAAATGACTCCTGTCTATATAGGAAAGGAAAGGAAAATCCAAGAACGTGGTAATGGTGATAGCCTCTATAGTAGAGGTAGGCTGAGGCACAGGGATAGGAGGAAACCTTACTGGTCCTACACATCTTTACTTTTAATAAGATTGTATTCTTACCATGGACATTAATTTTTTTTAATTAAGAAGTATGTCATAGTTGACAGTTTTACAAGTCTATATATCTGAGGCCAACAGGAAATCAAGCCCCCCATAAATGTTACAGCAAAATGATAAGTATTCAATAACTATTTATTTAGCAATCCTATAAACTTGGCTTAGCCATATGTAATCCCTTCTTTGGATGTTCATGAAACTTTGTGATGATACCTATACTTTCTGCTGGAAGAGATATATATTGCTTTGATATATATGGGAGGAAACAGAGTAGTGTGGATTTCTAACAGAATATAAGGCCTTCATAAATTCAACAAGCCCTCTACATGTTTTGTATGTCAGGAAAAGGATGTATGTGCCCGAGATACTTTGAATCTGCGTACAAGGTTGAAATATGACCTCATTGTTTTTTTAAAAAAGAAAAACTCTCTGCCAGTAGACTCTACCCATCCTTAACTGGCTAACTCGTTCAGTGTTTTCCTGGCTTCATCAAACAACAATATCCTATTTTTAAGAAAACCAACTGTTTGAATATCTGGATTTACAAAAAAATTTTTTTTGTAGGAGTATCCACTCACTCTGATTAAGGATTCCTTTCAATACGAAAATAATAAACTTTTAAAACACGATTCAATGCAAAAAATTATGCAGAAATTTCACGAACACCATCATTGAACACACAGGTACTCAGTAATTACTTGCTGGTTGGATGAACATACCTATTGAAAATCAGTAGAGTGAAATGGACAAGAACGTGGGTTGGGATCCAGTTATCCCTGTGTTTGGATTCTCTCTCTGCCGCTCCTTAGCGGAGTATGACCTTCAACAAGTGACTTAACCTCTCAAGGCGTCAGTATTTCTCATAGAGATAAAGTGAATGAGGAATGCCTCTCTTGGAGTCAGTTTTATTAAACCAAAGGTATCAGTAAATAAAATATTGGTACACTTTATCAGGTATTATATTTTATCATGTACTATAATATCAGATATTATTTTATTTACCTAATTTCTGCTTGCCTAAATGGATGCAAGTGAATGGCAAAAATAAAACACAAGTGTTATATTTTCAGAGATATAATATAGGTAACTATGCATGAATATAATTACATATTTCATTTCTTTATCTGTATT
Source organism: Crocuta crocuta (assembly GCF_008692635.1). Classification (NCBI taxonomy): domain Eukaryota; kingdom Metazoa; phylum Chordata; class Mammalia; order Carnivora; family Hyaenidae; genus Crocuta; species Crocuta crocuta. The sequence continues at coordinate 6,571,246 of NW_027528357.1, forward strand.
TATGGCACCTGAACAGTGGCTAACACATGATAAATGTTTGGTAAATGGTGGTTAGTATTATGTAAAATAACACAAAATACTCTGAGGGCTTGACTCTCCATTTTCATATCCACGAAGACCAATTTGTACACAACATTCCAGGATATTTTATTGCACTGATACAGGGAAGGGTGAAAGATTTTGTGTAACTGAGATTTTTTTATGTCCTTAAAATTATGGAAAAACAATTAACAGGTATATAAGTAAATTGTGACAGCTTGTAACAATTCCTAACATCTACTGAGTGGGTGATGATTAGTCATTCTGCAGAGTAAATATTGTGACTTAAAATCCTCTCCAAGTTCATTTACCTGCCTCCTACTTTCTTAATTAAAAATACTAAATGTAAGTGCTTTATTTAATTTCCCAGACTAGAATAGAATATCTTGTGTTTGGAGCAGGAAAGGGAAAAATGATACAAATTGCTTCCAATTCAGAGACTAAATGAATGTGTCCCCTCAGGTGAACAAAGGTTTCTTCTTTTTTCTATTTTCTGACTTTTTTTCTTCCTTTTCCTTCTGGCACTTTGAGTTTGTTTAATAAAGTTTAGAATTCTCACAAAGGGCCTTATAAACACGTGTTATGAGATTTTAAATCTGATTTGAAAGTGCCTCTCTCCTACTCCCTCCGAGTAAAGTGACCTTTTTAAATGGAGGGAAGTGGGTTTAGATGACAGTCATGATAAATGCGGTCATGTTCACTCAATAAAATAAGGCCCAGTGCATTTGAGGATAAATCAGTGAAATGTACAGCCCCACCTGTCTGTCTCCATCATTCATTTCCACTGTCACTTTCACAGTGGCTGATGGATCACAGTTGCTGTAAAATTAGACAGCCTTTAATCTCATTTCATCCTGATTAGCTTCTCTTTACCCTTTCCCTCTAACTCACTGACTGACACGCTAAAAACTCACACTGGGCTGTATATGAACATGAGTACAAACTTCTCCTCCAATCCTGTTTGCGAGGGCGAGGCCGGTGTCCACCTCTCGAGAAAGCTGGAAAGGGTCAGGCGTGTATTCTCTGTTATTTAAAAGGTAATCAATATGTACAGTACCCGGTGCCCTTTTAAACAGATGTTTGCTCATGCTCGCTGCTCTATTTATTTTGCTTTCCTTCAGGCTTAATCCGAAGTCAAATGAGGTCTTTTGCAAAACTCAAACATTGATTTAATATAGATTTTTTCTAACAAATTTGGAACGTTCCACATTCAGAATAATTTCAAAGAGTTATTTGTGTGTATTTATAGCCTCGTGATTCATGGTAATAATTTAGAAAAGACAATAATTCAGGAATGAGAATACTAAAATACTCAGCCAAGAAATATAGCATACAAGGTTTAAAAATAAGAGTAAAAAATGAGGATGCCTTCAATAGCCTTTATATTGGGACTTAAAAGACCTCTCTTATTTGAGGGTTCCAATAGTTAGTTTAGTGCAATAGTTTCATTTGTTTGCATAAAGCATAACAATAGTGTTAATCAAATGAGAAAGAGGCTTAAGAATAAATCATGTATTATTTCCTTCACTTAATTTCTGCTTGCCTGAGTGGGAGCAAATAAATGGCAAGAACACAGCACGTGTGTTGTTATATTTTCAGAGATTGTGCTTTATTATCAAGCTGGACTTCTGGTTAAAAAGGTGATAATGCAGTTTTTCGTTTTTATAAGGTTTGGGCATTGTACTGACCAAAAATTTAAATATTGAAAGAGTGGCAGTCATACACTCGTTGGTTATAGTCAATGGCCTCTATTCTCCTCCTCACATCTCATGTGAATAGTCGCGTGCAGATGGTAATCCATGCTGTGAGTTTACACTGCCCAGCTGACATGATGATGAACTGGAGTGGCACCAGGATGTTCACAATATACACAATATACATCATACATGAGCAGCAGACTTTTGTATTTGCTGTTTGGGAACCAGAATCATAATCCAAACAATGATGTTTAATTTAAAAAAAAAAAGGTGTTCAAAGCATATTCCATCTTAGTTGGTCAGTGAACTCAACATATATTCTGCCCCAGTGGATCCTGAGAAACTGTATGGTATCTCTGCAGAGCTATGTGGTGAAAAGCATTTTCCAAAGAGATAACTGAGGATTGAGGGGCAAACGGGCATCCCCAAGATGATTCCTTGTCAATGACCTAATTAACGGACCACACAAATCCAGGGCACATCCAATTTCTACATTATCACAGAAATCAGGGGTTTCCATACCAACGCCTCTGGCATTATAGATATAAGTTTAAAAATGATGAGTACGCACAGTAAAAAATAACTCATAAAATAGCCCAAACTCCTAAAATCCTTTAGTAAGAAGCTTCAGGGATCTGATTCGCTCTTTCTGAAGCGATGCTATAGACTTCAAAGCTGTGCCTGTCCCTTGTTAATTTTATTTACATATCTCAGCCAGCGTAAGTGCATTCTGAGGAAAAAGAAAAGATGATAAACACAAAATGAAATGAGAGAGATATATCATCCCAAATAAGTTGGGTCTAAGATAGGCTCTGTCTCTTTCAGCATTGGCAGAAGAGCACAGAGGAAGAGCTGGCCCTGACTCATATTGATTTCCCACTGCACTGGTTTCTTAAGTGCTCTGTTGATCCGTGTCAAGCAATAAGTTCTCTGCCTGAACATGCACATCACCTCCCCATTTGTCCTCACCTAGATTTAAGGTGCCCATATGATGAGCTGAACAAGGACATCATTTTTCCTACTGGTGTCACTGGGTCCAAACCACGGCATGTGAGATGATAACTAATTCTGTGCGAGTTTACCTTTGCCATATGATATTATAATAGCAGACACCAACACCGCACAGCACATGGGGTGACAGGGCTGTCCTATTCTCACTGTGTGTGTCTCCCAAAAGAAAATATAAATGAGAACAAACAAATACAGAGCAACTGGGCTTTGGTGGGTTTCTGAATAACACCCCCTCCTCACACCAACCACATTGGGGCAGGGAGAAGGGCAAGACTGGGGGAATGGATATTTGTGATGTTCCTGACAGTTTTTATCTTTGTTACAGAAGAGCTCCTAAGCAGATAGATAGAAAATGTGTGATTGTGCTGCTAATGACATTGTACAGGAAATTAAGCGTATACATTTGGAGAAGGCATTAAATCAGCAGGACCTTAATTTAAAAACTTAAAACTGTATGGAAATTCAGCTTGCTCATTGCTGTGGAATAGAAAGCTACCAAGCACCCTGAGTCTGTTTATGGAAAGACTGCCAGCAAACCAAGTTTGGGCAGAGCATCTTAATGGCTCCAAGTGTGTGCAGGGTTATTTCTTCCAAGAAGTAACCCCCAGCCCTGACCATTTGGGAGTATCAGTCATTGGTTTGGAATGCTATCCCCATCATCAGGCAGGTGAGGAGAACTTAAGACTCGGAAGCCACACTGACAGGTTGTTCTTGACTAATTTGTGGAATAACATTATGTAAAATTAATCAAAAGGGGTTGGGTTTGAAACTGCTGTGAACACACGGCTGAACCACTGTAGATCGGCGGGTGCCCCGCTCTGCTGCTGCTGCTCCCTTCTTCCTTCTGAGTTACTCTCACATTTTACAGCCGTTGGTGGCAGCAAATAACTAGGGAGCCAAGGTCTCGAGTCCTAAGATGGAGAATTTCATGCATCTTTTCTTTTCTTCCCCCTCAATTCCAGTTATGCCGTACAACAGTGCCCACCACTGCGTTGTGGAGGTAGAAAACTTCTTGTTTGTGCTGGGTGGAGAGGACCAATGGAACCCCAATGGTAACTATTGAACTGCTCAATAGTAGATGCTCAACGAGCATGTGTGTCGTGGAAGGCACTGGTAGCAGCCGGTTTTGTGATTACTGTGGAAAATAGACTTCTGTGCGCAGGGACACATGAAACAGTCGGTAAATTGGGCTGACGATTGGAGGGAGGGTCAACCATTGAGCTGGCAGAGGACGCACGCAGTGGAGCATTCGCTCATGGACTGTCTGGGGATTTGGCTTCGCAGTGGCGCCCCAGCCCCTCTCCTTATCCATCCCCTGAGGAACATCACAGGCATAAGCACAGACTCCCCAGAGGCAGGTAGCAAGCTGCAGCTATTAAGAATTCTCCCCACCTTCTCCACCACTTTCCTCCTATTTTATCAGTGTAATAATGCAGTTTCAATAGATAAGTGTCATCTGCAGTCAGAACTGAAGTGAACTTCACAGCTGAAGTTCTTTTGCAGCATTTCCTACTTGAGACCCATTCTAGTTGGGGATCCTTTTGAAGATTATCCACCATCCTCCCTGTGGGTGTGGTTACTTCATAAATTCATCACAAAGAGAAACTGAACATGTTAACACCGCTCCCCAGCCAGCCCAGGGAGAACACCATGCCTTGCTGAATACGCAAAATTATCAAGATATTTTTGGAACGCTTGCCCACAAAGGAGGGGTTGCAGTTGTAGCCTTCTGTGTAACAGAGATAATTATGACTGAGAAACCATAAAACAGCTTGCAGGTACACATTTTTGCTTTAAAACCCCAGAACATCCAAGTGAAATTACATATACTGCATATATTTTATTGTGAATGCTCTCTTTCAGCATCTGCACCAAGGCAAATTATAGAAAATTGTTACATCTGTTCACTCTAGAAAATCTTAAAGGAAAACAACCCAGGCCACCCTCCAAGAACATTTCTTTGAAGAGAGCAGGACATTCTTTCTTTCCCAAAACCTGCAGCCTTGTTGGGTCCTATCCAAAGAAGACCACTCCTGCCTGGGCCGTGTGAGAAACGGGTTTAGAACAGCAGCAAAAATGAGATTTAATATCTCTCCTCTAAATTATCTTTGCAATGACAGACTTGACATGTTCCCCACTCTGAAATCACCACTAGTGTATGTACAATCCACTGTAACTGCCCACTTACTATTTAACCTGTTCTCCCTCCAAAGTGCTTTGAACTGAATAGAGAGTTTGGAAGTCAACAGTGCACAGCCATCTAAGCAAAGGTTTATCTAAGCAAAGAATCAAAAACATTGTTTTTGAAGGCCAGATTAAAATGAACACATGACAAGAGAAGGCTGCAAAGTCTTCTTTCTGGTGACAATGCTCTCTTAGCCCATCCCTCTTCCCACATGGTGTAGGCCTCTTTTAAAATACCAGTCTTGGGTGACTGTGTGGCTCAGTCTATTAAGCATCTGACTTTGGCTCAGGTTGCAATCAAATGGTTCTTGAATTCAAGTCCCACATCAAGTGAGCATGAGCCCTGCTTCAGGCAAACACAAGCCCCACCTCTCTTTCTCTCTCTCTGCCCCTCACTCACTTGCTCCCTCTCTTTCTCTCTCTGTCTCTCAAAAAAATAAAATAAAAATAAAATAAAATAAAATAAAATAAAATAAAATAAAATAAAATAAAATAAAAATGTACCAGTCTTGGTGCAAACATTTAGTTTTCACAAAACACTATGAACCTCCCATTCTGCTAAGACAGACTTTTTCAGCAACACAGAAAACCTTCTTCCCGGATTCTGTCCCCTTCTCCTCAAAATAACCTACAACTGCTTACTGATCAACTCCTATCAAACACAACTAAGAGATTGGTTGGGGCGATAAGGAAGAGCATCATGGCCATATTCCTTCCTCTAGGCTGGAGAGTCAAGGTGTTATCTCTGAACTAATTCAGAGTCCCACAACACTGTGCCATTGGACCTCACTGACTTGCCTCCCCCCAGGCCTGAGAGGAACAGGAATTCATTTTGCAGCCCTCAATGAGTATGCTGTGACAAAATACTGTAGAAGGTGCAGTATTGCAGTTACTGCAGGGACACCTGTCACTCACCACTCGGCGTGCCCCATGAGGAGACCCATGTGACAAATTCTTGCCAGAGCATAATACTGGGTCATTGTGTACTTTTGAAAATCATCACTTACGCATTTGTATGATTTACTGTGTCTCTCCTCTTTTGCTTTAGCCACTAGGAGGCTCAGAATTGAATTTTAGTAAAACTTTAATTACTATATTTTAATTTTACATTTATTCTCAATGTAGGCCTAGCAGCTAACTCTTTGTCTGTAAGACCCCTTTTCAGAGCTGTGGGAGTCCTACCTGCAAAGCTGAGTCATTCTATCCCTGCCGTGTTTGGAATGTGAAGTCATTTGTATAGATCTGGGCAAATGCTGATGAACCATTTGGCTCTCTGAAGTAGAGGAGAATTGGTCACAGCAGGAGTCAAGCAGGCCAGTCTTCTGTACCCCTAGGTCAATCATTCAGTCATTGGCTGAGGCCTTCCCCCAGGTCAGGGAGGATGGCAGGCAGGGACATGGCCTGTACATATGAGAGCAATTCTCCAGAGAGGGAACAGATGTGACAATGAGCAACCTGGATGACAGGGGCACCAGTCTGGTAGAGGGATCTGGGCTAGGTACCAAAACACACATCTACTACAATCTTTTGCACATTTTCCAGGTAGCTTCCTATTCCAACCATCTGGTCAACCATAGCTNCAGGAATTTGATAAGCACTCACCTGCATCATTTTACTGAATCTTCACAACCGTCCTGAGAGGTCTGTTCCATGATTGTTTTAGTTTTACCATGAGGAGTCTAAGCTTGAATAGAGGAAATAACTGGCCAGCACATACAGTTTGCATGAAGATGGGCTGATTCCAATGTATGTCTGTCTGACTCCAGAGCCATAGTCTTTAACCATTGTATGACAATTCCCCCTCACACAAACATATGGATTTTGTTTGATATTAAATAACAATCGTGTTTTTGCCTTTGATCTTTTGGAATAAAGTTAGTATTGTGTCACAGTAGAAAGGGCCCTTATTCTCAAAGAATCTTCATCACTTCTGATTTAGAAAACCACGAAGGGACTCAATCATCTAAAAAATACGGGATTTTCATACTAGAATACATTATGCAACTAAAAAGTAAGCAATTAATACCAAAATTTATACAGAATAACAATCCGATGATAATATATAACATGCTTTAATTTCATTGATACCAAGGAGGAAAAATTAAAAATCCATGAATCCAAATGTTGCGGATATGTCAGTTCCAAAGATGAAACCTTAAATTAAACTTTAGTTCTTATGAAAATGGTGCCTGAGATGCATGTCTTTGAATGAAATTCAAAATTGTAATATTTAATGCATGCACATAAAACACGTATGGACTCATAAAATACAAATATAATTTTATTTAACTATTGTCTTGATTATAAAACCAAAATTTGAAATCATAAAACGTATTAGTTACCAGAAATTTAAGCAGGATACATACAGTTTTTTAAGTTTATTTATTTTGAGAGGGGTGGGGTAGGGGCAGAGAGGTGGAGAGAGAGAGGGAATCCCAAGCAGGCTCTGCACTATCAGTGCAGAACTCAAATTCGCAAACCGTGAGATCATGACCTGAGCCAAAATCAACAGTCCAAAGCTTAATGGACTGAGCCACCCAAGTACCCCCATTTTTAAATCAGCTAGAAATATTAACTCCAATTAACTCCCTTCATGTTATTAGTGATAGGAACGCCTTATAATACTCTAATACATATGCATCTCTCCTGTCACTGGCCCAGCTTACAGAAGACCAATTTACATTTGTCACTTACTCTTGATTGACTCCCCAAAACACTGCCTGTAGGGGACTTCCTTTCCTTCCCCCTTCTTCCCTTTCACCACTGTCTGAAAACTGCCACCCATGCTCCATTTTACATATCACCTAAGGGATAGTCAAAAAAAAGCTATCTGGTGGGCATCATCACAAAAAGAGAAGAATTAGGGGAAGAATTAGGAAAAAGTAGAAAAGATGAGAAAAACTAAAGGAGTGAAGTAACCCCAAATTCCCTTGCATATGGCCACCACACCCAAGCTGCTGGTAGAGTCCCAATAGAAGCCACAAGGAAGGAACTAGTAACTCCTTTTTAAGTCACCTTCCTCACTCTACCACACTCATTTCTTCTGAGGTTCATTATCCCCTCTCCACGTCCTTTGCCAACTCCAGAATGCCTTCCTTCTTTTTCCCTCCCCAGTCCTCCCATCCTTATGTCTCTTTCACACCATTGACCTTGCCGCTAGCAATTCTTTGTCATACATACACATCATATCAGTCCTTGCTTAGCCTCTTTTCTGAGTGAAGGCCACTACCAGTACAACCAAAGCAACTATTGCCAATTTCTGCCACCACTGCTCAACATGTGAAGGCACTCTGCCCCGTTGCTAAAAGGAGGCAGATGTCCTCCTCTAAATGGAAATTTAAACCAAACCTCATAAAGAAACATTCTTATATATGTAGTGGGTATGCTCTACATTCCTATTAACAGCATTCATCTTCAGATACTTTGAGGAATTAACCTTGAAACCTACTAAGAATTTTTTTTTTCTAAAATGAAGTGATTACAAATTCTACAAAAACTTCTTATAAACCAACTCTAGACATAATCTTTCCTTCAGCTGGAGCCTCTCTCTGTGGAATCCAAATCTTTTGGGTCATTCTCACTCCTGGAACTCTTAACTCTTTCTGTACCCCTCCAAATAAAACAATTTACCAATCAATCACACCATCCAGACCCTCTCATAAGATCCTTAGAACTTATGATATCACATCCACAAAATCCTCAGAATCCTTAAACTCTTAATCTTAATCCTTAATGGTCACTTCCGTTCTCTTCTAATAAAAACCTGGCTGTCTTCTAAGAATACTCTTTTCCTAGCCACCTGTCTAACAGAGACTGTGTGCCTCCACCACCAACCCCAGAACTTCTTATTATTGGAGGCAGATAGCTTTTCTACTGCCTCTTTATCGTCACTCCCATAACCTTAAAGCCCACCATTGTAAAGAATATCTATAGGTCTTATCACCTGCTGCCCTCTTATGTGGCAGCTAGCCACAGTTATCCTGGAAATGATGCCTCCTTCACTCTACTCTACCACTTTTTCACTGTACCTCATCTTCTGATGTCCTTACCTCCCCTCTTACTGGGCTTATATTCTAGTGCCCATTCCCATAATCACGTTAGCACTTATACCTCCATCTCTCCTTTCATTATACTTGCCTGATAAAGCCCTGGCCCTGGTTAAGCCCAACTCCCTTCCACCTCCTCTTCCCTCTCCTTGGACAACCTAATGTGGATGTAGAAAACCACAGAGCCACACTGGTTACTAATGAACCATGCCCACTACTAGCCAACTCCACTAAACTTCCCTGGTCAATATACTCTTCCACCGCCCAAGGTAACTTTCTCATACTTTCTCTCTCCTCAAATGCCTCTTTCTCCAAAACCTCTCTCCTCACTCTCAACTGATGGCCTTGCCTTTTAGTTCAAAAAGAATAGAAGCAATCCAAAGATAAAATCTTTATCTCGCTACTACCAAATCTGTTCACTTACTGTCATTACTACCCATGTATTTTATCTTCCCTCCTATTACTGTTTCTGCTCTAATCTAAGGCTTATATCTCATTACCTCTTGCCTACTCAAGGACTTTCCAGTATTTCTGGACTTAAAAATACAATCAAACTACCTCCATCAGCCTCCCTGCTGCCAAATGCTTTGCCATTTGTTCACTCCTATTTTTGAAGCATTATTGACATGGCTTCCAAAAATCATACTTTTCCTACTATCTCTGACAATTCCTTTCCTTGCTGGTTTTTCTTGTATTCCAGGGCTCATTCCCAGGACTCATTATTTCCTATGCCTATACCCTCTGCCTAAATGGGTTCAATTTGTGAAATTTATTATGATTTTAAATAATACCTTTAGACTAATGACTCCAAAGTTTGCATCTGCAGCCTCATTGAACCAGTAGCCTACCATATACTTCTACTTTAAGACCCTATGGATCTCTCCAGGTTAAGTCCAAAACAGAACTAATGGTTTCTCTTCCTAATCCTAAAACTGCTCTTGCCTGGTCTTCCATACTTCAGCAAATTTCATGACCTTCCATCTAGTTACTCAAGCTAAACATCTGGCAGCCATCTTTAACTGCTTACTTTTTCTCATACTAATATTCAATCTATCTGAAAATTTTATTGGCTGTGCCCATACATGAGATCCCAACATATTTCAATGCCTCCACCTTCATTCAAGCCTCCATCAGCTCTTGCCTTGACCATTATAATGGCCTCCTGACAGCCCCCTTGCTTTCAGAGTGGCCCTTTTATAGTTATTCTTCACACAACAGCCAGAGTAATCTTTGTGAGAGATAAATTAGGCCATATTCTTCATTTTCTCAAAACCTTCCAGTGACTTCTTACTGTTCTTATAACAGAAGACACAATCCATCTCCAGTCTACAAAGCACACTGTGTTCTGGATCTGGATATGCCTCTGACTTCTGTCTAAGTCACCCCAGCATTCTTGCTGGATTTGAACTCATGGCCAACTCCTGGGACTTTCTATTCACCAAGCCCACTGTGTGAGGGGCTCATTCTGCATAAAACATCTGTAGGCAGGTAACCATCCTATTTAAACCAGCCTGACCCTTATCAATCCTTGCTTTATAACATTCATCTCTACTTGAAAATATATAGTTCTTTATTCATTTACAAGAACAGAAACTTTTCCTTTTTTGTTCACCAACATATTTTCAAAACCTAGAGCACATAAGACATATAATAAATGCTAAAAATATATTTATGCAATTAATAATTATGTTGGGTATACACAAGCATGTACACACAAGCATGTACACACATACACACTTATCTATTTATTACTGTGGTGAAGTTTGGTACCTGTATTTCAATGTTTAGTTAAACATATATGAACAAAAACATCTTCAAAGTTAAAACTTCAAGTGTTTTAGATGATTGTCATCGCAGGTGCTACACAGAACATGGAAATTGCTTCCATTTCTTGCTTTGGTGTCAATCTATAGGTAAAATAAGATTCATTTTAATACCTTGGAGACATTGCTGTGCTCCTAGCCTCAACAGAGGGGATAGACCAGTTCACCAGCTTTGAGGACTCATGCTTCCCACTTCAGTACATGTACTCACAACCATGTTTCCCGCAAGCGCACACACAACAGAACTTACGTGACGTGCATGGACTAAACCTGATTTTCTAATGCAAACTCTCACTGAAGTGATTGGTGTTATTTCCATGGGGAGAGGGCTGACTCAACCACTGCTAGGTTCTTGGATCATTAAAAAAAATGGGGGGGGGGGCTCTAACCACAGATATCACACAAGTTAGTCACTGGAACTGATTATTTATAGACAATAACTTCATGTTTTCAAAACACAAAAATACCAAAACTCAGAAAATTTCCCCCTAACATTGTGGTAAAACTGGTTTGGTAAACGTACTTGCTTTTATCATTATGGTTGATTTAGTTTTGTTCAGACCCATTCCAAAAAAATGAAAGAAAGAAAAGATGGAGTAGTAGAGAAGAAAAAAAGAAAAATATTTGAGGTGGCACATTTATTCTTCTGCTGACTTACTGCTTCTCAGACTGGGTTAAATAGTCCCCCTACTTAATTCATGGGTGTGTTAAACCTGAAAACAGATGCATCTTACAAACACTATTAAATGTGCAAAACAACAAAGGGAACTAAGTTTCAAATGTCTCACATATATTTTTATAGGAAAACACAGTACAAATTTTGTCAGTCGATATGATCCTCGATTTAATAGCTGGATACAACTTCCACCCATGCAAGAAAGGTAAGTGTTTATGTCTTATGTCTGAAACATTTGTGGCTGCTTTACAAGCATGAATGCTGAATGGTTTTCTATCATAAATTATGCTAAACAGAGCTAAGGAAAGACATACGAGTCAAAATACAAAATTTGGCCTGGCCAATCAGGAATAACTACTTTGTTAGCTTAATGGGGAAGACTAATCAAATAAGTCAATTATTGGTCCTAATATAGGAAGAGAAAAAATGTGTAACTTGTCTTCCATTACTACATTACTTTGGTTTGTTGGCAAGTGGAGCTAAAATCTCACTATCTATCTCACTTTTCTTGGTGATAATATATTTAAATCCTATAAATGAAATCTAAAACACCATTCTTACAATGGTATGCATTTTGATGCAGAAATTTCAGTCTTAAGTTTTCAAGTCTCACTAACTCAAATCCTTTACATTTGCCCTCTCAACTATCCTCTCATTATACATTCAAGAACAGGTCATTTGTTAGCTTAAAAAAAAGAGTTTGAAAAGTATCATCTCATTTTTTTACATATTTGGTGCTTATGTCACCCCAGTCTCCTAGGAGCCAAGGGACAAGTGGCTACCATTGTTTATACATATTTTGCCTCTCGTGGTTGTTACCTACATAAGGCCACACCTTCATATGCATATGCAAATTCCCATGCTAAATTTTGAGCCCTTGATACTTTTCAAATAATACTTCAGCATCCTCGTGAGCAAAGTATCAGTTATAATAACAATAACCTGCAACCTAGTTCTTCTTCTCAACTGAATTATTTAAGAAATGACTTTCTTTCCTGTTTCCCTCATGACTCTCCACCTTCACATCTTTTATAAGCATTCAATTAGATCGAATTAGATCACTAAGATCAAATTAGATCCTTCATCATAATTCCAAGTTAAAAGGAAGTGTTCAGATAATGTCATTTATTCAAAAATGTGCATTTCTGCACAGTATGAATCTATGCTATGAAAAAACTCCCTGTCTAGCTCTCTCTTCCCTATAAACATATTAAAACCCTCTTTCAGGAGACTAAAAGCTACCCACTGGAAAGGATGAGGCATAATGTAAGAACCACAGACACTCCTGAGAATGTGTAGTTCAAAGGTACCTGAAGAAATTATTCTAAGTCAGTTAATACCCAGACAAACTTCTCACTCCTCCTCTTCTGCACACGTGCCTGCATGAAAGCCCCTGATGTCTTTCCCTGGTGCACCTTGTTTCTCTCCGTTTGGGGTTACTTCCCGCCCTCTCTTATTGTGGCTGCATCACTTTACCCTTTAAACAAAACCATTCCGAAAAGTTTTCCTTAAAAAATATATTTTAAAAATGAATATCAGTAATCTGTTTGAAATGTCAGCATCTCATCACCACGCTCCCCTTTGCTGGGGGGCTGCACACCACGATAATTAACCTTCACGCCTTCCGTTTGGGAGGCATAACTCACGTCGCGGTCAATTATCTCACTCTAGAGCCCCTAAGGATGAGAAGTATTGCCGCAAAACCTAATTAGTAATTTTTTAAATGTGTATTGTTTACTTGATATTCTATAATGACTTCCTCTGAGGCAGTATGGCCTATCATGGCAGGGTCCTACTTAGACAATTTTTAGCAGCTCATTGACCTGATAAAAAGACCTGCCATGGTCCGTCGGCGCCCGGCAGCCACCGTTGACAGGATGGACTGTTTAACGTTTCTTTCCAAGTCATTATGGTATATCATGTCAGGTCCCTAGTAAAAGAAGTTTTTTTTTAGATTTAGAACAATCAACTCGATAGACCAAATAAAGAGCTCCTTACAGAGCTGAGTGGGAAAAGGCAGATCTCACAAATGCCCAGTCAATCTTCTAGCTCCGTATCTCCTATGGGTTGGTTGACCCTGGCAGCAATCCGTAACCTAAAATGAAATTTTTCTGTTGTTGCCAAGTCTCCATTCTAAGTAGCAGATACGATCAGTTATTGACATGGCTTAATTGGTGATCACACAAAGAAGAAAAAAAGAAAAAAACAGATATGAGACCCCCTTCAGATCTGAAGTTTCTTGAAACATTTACTTGAATTAATTGTACACTGTATAGATCATGAATCGGGCTCACCAGAAGTCCCCCCACCCCCCACCTTCCATTGTTGCTACCAAACTGCTGAGAAGTTACCAAACTGAGAATAATAGAAACCTGTTGAAAACCACGTCTGGGGTAACCCACTCTTAGAGCTGGCTGGACAGGTTCTTTGGATATCTTACCTAGTCAGAGCTTCCAAAGGAGTGCTATAATGAAAGTGCGTGCTACCCTCTAGTTCCTCAGGGAATTGGCACACTGCCTCTAGGCTTACCCAACCAATTCATGAAATGCATCCCTGCTATCTGTGAAATGATTACAGGAAAATAGACACTTAAATGTAATGTTACTGAGTTATTGTGATTTCAGATGTGGGATTCGATTCTTCAAGAGAAAGAAGATGGTAAAAATTGAAACTAAGATCAATAGAAATGCTTTGGTAACTTTACAGTTTTCTTCAATAAAAATAGACATTGTAGTTATGATTCATATGGAAATCTTACCCCCTAGCTAGTCTAGAAAAAAAAAAATGAAAAAGTAAATGGAGTTTAGAAAGCACCACCAACAAAGCTACGTTTCACAGAGTAAGAGAAGAGCTAGAAGCAAATATATAAAAAGTGTTTCCATATTTAAATAGTTACTAGAAGCCTTAAGAAACAATGTGAGACAATATTCTGTTTGAAAAAAAATCTGTTGTTATTTTTAATCGGATGGCGAGAGTCAAGATTTCAAGCTAAGATTATAGTAATTCAATCTCATGCTCTAGGATATAAACTGACCACCCAAAGGGTCAGAAAGAACTAGGAAACACCTGTACAATATGTAGGGTTCACAAAGTCTTTGTGGAAGTTGCTGGTGGTCTTTTTTAACTTATCACAATACACTGACTATTATTGCCTCCTGAGTTGGGGGAGGAGGGGGTGGAGGCAGTAGGAGAGATGAACAAACTGAAGTACAAATAGTGTAATCCCATTTAAAACTTTTCAGTAATCTTGGACTTACTTTAAAAAAAAAAATAGCCTAATTATGTGTCCTCTTCTTATGAGGAGGAGGGGCAGGGAACACTCCCAAGAGAGACCTGGTATGGTAACATTTTCGCCTGGAGCAATTGTTCACAGTTGCTGACAGACCATTAACTATCCAGTGTTCCTATAATGCATTTCATGAATTCTCACTTTGGACATGCAAGGGAATAAGTCATAGGCTCAGAATCTTCACTATTGGAATTTCTACATAAAAATGCAGTTTTCGTCAGGAAGCGGAACTTACTGATTTTTTTTTTCCCATTTAGATCCTAACAGTGACACTGTGTGGATAAAGCTAGGAGTACACATGAAGTATCAGATTAAGAAAATCTTAGCGAGAAAGAGAGCAAGTTCTGACAGGCTCACTCAGTGTCAGTGAGGAAGGAAGGAACCAGGATAGAAAAAAGTGAGAAAATTGAAATTTAGACTAGATGAAAGGAGTTCACACTACTACAAGGAGACTTTGCTCTTATTCTCCATTATCTAAACTTATTTGGTGGAGGGTTTTCATACTTGTCATGTCTAACAGGCATTTGCTCTTATAGGCCAGTATCTGGCATATGGAAGAACAGAACACCTTATGGCCCACATAGTCCAAATTATTTAAAGATGGCCCATTAGTAGGATTGGTATATTAGTTATTTCAGACGCTCTAAGACTTGTTATAGAATCATCATATGGAAGACGGATTGTGTTGATGGTGCAAAGAAATATCTATGTCACTTTAGTCTATTTTTATAGACATGTCAGTCTTTTCAATGAAACATTTTAACTGAGAAGGTAAAAGCACTATTAAGACAACCTTGACCTATCTTATTCAATGAGAAAGCAATTGAAATCTGGTTAGAGAAATAGAAGGAAGCAATGGACATCTGTGGGCACTTAATTTTGCAACTATTTTTAACTTAATTTTATATTTCAATGGGTTTTTACTTCTCTGTAACAGGGGATCTCAGAATTTTTAGATCTGGGATTGATCTGATTGAAAGCTTCTTCTTAATATCTTTCTCCAAAAAATGCCTATGTGCAAAACCTACATATAAAACTTTTTATTACTATTTTATTACAATTTCAGAGCTTCATATCCCTCAGAAGATCTGGGTTAAAAAGACTCACTCTATGAAATCTGCCACACCTGCTCTTTATTTTCTTTCCTCCTTTTCTCCCTCCTCTTTTTCCATCATTGCTGTTCTTTATTGTCATTTTGAATTTCCCACAGCACATATTTCTTTCAAAGGCATCAGGAATATACAGGAAAAATAAAAAAAAACAAACACAGCCAAAATTTTGCTCTAAAATTGTCCATGATGCTAACAATTTCAGAGCTAATAAAAACAAAAACAAAAAAATCCTTGAACCATATGATCCACCAATCTCATTTCTGGTTTTATGTCAAAAAAAATGAAAATAAAATCAATATCTTGGAAAGGTATCTGCACTCCCATGTTCATTTCACCATTATTCACAAGAGCCAAGATATAGAAACAACCTAAGTGTCTGTCATCAGATGAATAGATAAAGAGAGCATATATGTACAATGGAGTATTATTTAGCCATAACAAAACGAAATCCTGCCATTTGTGACCACATGGATGAAATGGTAGTTTTGTGAAGTGAAATAAGCCAAAGAGAGAAAGAGAAAAAGAGAAAGAGAAACACTATATGGGCTCACTTATACATGGAATCTGGAAAAAAAAAAAAGAAGAAGAAGAAGAAGAAAGAAAGAAATCAAACTTAAAGAAACAGAATGAATAGCAGTTGCTAGGGACCAGGAAATGAGGGAAATGAGTAGAGGTTGGTCAAAAGGTATAAACTTTCAATTATAAGATGAATAAGTTCTGCATATCTAATGTATAACATGGTGACTCTAGTTAATATTGTGGTGTATACTTGAAATTTGCTAAGAGAATAGAAAACCAAAAACACACACACACAAAAACAAAAAAGTAGCTAGGTGAGGTGATGAATGCATTAGTTAACTTGATTGTGGGAATCCTTCCACAATGTATGTATATGTCAAATCATTGCATTGTGACTTTAAATATATTACAACTTTGTCAATTATACCTCAATAAAACTAGAAAAAATAAAATAAAACTGAATACATCACCATCTATAACATACTATACCTATAGGTAATAAATCACCTACACAAGCATCAAAGAATTTCACTGTCATTTAAAGTATCACTAGGCAAAGTTTATATGCAAACATCTTAATGGCTGATTTTTAATAACATTTTTATCTGGGTCATGTTAACTGATGGTTCTGACACATGAACAAAATGCTGGACATGATGACAGCACTTTATGTGCGTATTTGCAAACAATCCTCTAAAAAAAAGTACCATTAACATCCCCCTGTTACAGACGAGCAACCTGCGGCTAAGAGGGGTTAAGTGACGTGTCAAAGGTCACACATCCAATAAATCATGGAGCCACACAATCTGTTCCAGAGACCAAACTGTCAATCAAGACGCTGTCTACTGCTTCCTTGAGGTTTTGGCACTTTGTAAACACAACTTGGAAAATCTTCTGCTAAAAACCTCTGGGACTCTTGATCTTGCTACTGACATTGCCCAAGAGTCTTGGCCCTTATTTTTATAAAGATCATACATTTATCAAATATAAAATATATTCTCTGAGGGCTTGGCAGTTAACAATTGTACTTATTCAGTATTGAACCACATCTTCTTCTTGTAAAGTATATTATTCCAGTAGTATCAATGAGAAAAAAAGCAAAGGGTCAAGGACTTGCTTAATATATCAACCTAGTCATCCTAACTCCAAATTTTCGAGTCCCCTTTGAACATTTATTCTCTCAGCTCTCATGTCTTACTAGTTCCCAAGTCTTAGATCTTCCTTTGGAATATCTTTTGCTCAGTCCTTCCATGTCTTCTGTAAAACTCTACTTCAGGTCCTTAATATCTCACTCTTATATATGGTCTACCTCAGAATCGGTTTCCCTTTCAAAACAGCTTGTGTCTTTTGCCTTTGAAGCATAATGGGATAATTTAATAAATTGCTTCTCTTGAAAGGATACTTAAAAAATATCCCGTAGCTTTGTGAGAATCAACACCAAAAGCTGTATCAGTGAAATTCCTACAATTGGTTTGCATAAAAGCAAAATTCCAGCACCCTACTCAGTTCACAAAAGTTTCTCTATTTGCTGTAGTACTGGGAAGAAAAAAAAATGATAATTGAAGAAAAATTTTGATGATGTAGTCCTCTTATAAATTGGGAACAATGACCCTTGAAGGACCATGAAAAAAGTGAATGTCAAGATAATTTATTATTGTTACATTATCTACCTCATTTTTCACTTTGTCTTACTGTGCTGTGATATCTGTACAAGGTACCAAATATCCCAAACATTAGTGAACATTTTAACAGCGTATAAAAAAAAAAAAAGATAAAAGAAGCTGAAGCAGGGTTGGGTGAATTTCTCCTCTACTGTTACTTTAAGATGAAAATGCCAACCAGACCAGGCAATGTGTACGATTACTGTCTCAGATTTAGAAGGGAGCTATATGTGTAATTTCCAAATTTCTGCAACCCTTTCTAAAGCAGGATGTACCTCCTTTCCCTAACTGATGGAGCCCTTTTTGTGATTTACGGCGAGTTGTTGTTTTCATTGTAGAAGAGCCAGTTTCTATGCATGTCGATTGGACAAGCATTTATACGTTATTGGTGGAAGGAATGAGACCGGCTATTTGTCCAGCGTGGAGAGCTATAACCTAGAAACAAACGAATGGCGTTATGTGTCCTCATTGCCCCAGCCTCTGGCTGCTCACGCGGGAGCAGTGCACAATGGGAAAATATACATTTCAGGCAAGTCATTCCTCCACTTTCTGTTCCAAAGTTCAGTTCCAAGGCACTTTTTTGACTTGTATGTATATGCTTAATTCACAGGGGGTGTACACAATGGAGAATATGTCCCATGGCTATATTGCTATGACCCTGTAATGGATGTCTGGGCTCGAAAACAAGATATGAACACAAAACGCGCGATCCACACTTTGGCTGTAATGAATGATCGCTTGTATGCAATTGGAGGAAATCATTTGAAAGGTCTTTTTCTTTTTCTTTTTTTAAATCACAATATCATTTGCATCTCATGTTTCTTGCTAAAGGGGTTTCTCGTTAGATAATCATAGTTAACCAAGTAAAAAACATGTTGACCAAATAAAATCTACTCTGTGTAAATTAGCTGTACCCTTGGGCACACATTTATTTTGGCTCCTCTGCAGATAGGATTATTTTTAAGTTACTACACACATTAAAGAAATGAATAATGATGTCAACAGAAAGTAAAAAACGAAAGCATTAATAACTGAAAGCACAAACAATTTGTTGTAACAATGAATTCAGTAAAATAAATTATTCCCTATCTCCGAAGTCATAGCAATAAATTTTTTCCAGAAAATTGTTTTTTGTAGTGATCATAAAGAACTTCAGTCATAGCTGCACAAAGAAGCTAATACGTGATTTTTCTTAAAGAAAACATTTAGTAGAATTTCATGTCTAAATTTAGAATTATTTCTTTTAAGAGTTGAACATCAAACCTATGCTTCTCAAATTCTTTCTATTTCCTTTTATAATTTAAAAAGAACACTTAAAACATGGTATTTTTAATATTTATTTATTTCTGAGACAGAGGCAGAGCGAGCATGGGAGGGGAAGAGAGAGAGGGAGACATAGAATCTAAAATGGGCTCCAGGTTCCATGCTGTCAGCACAGAGCCCAATGCGAGGCTTGAACCCACGAACTGTGAGATCACGACCTGAGCCCGGAGTGGGGCGCTTAACTGACTGAGCCACCCAGGCACCCCTAAAACATGGTATTTTTAGAGTTTTGTTTGGGCTCCTCTCCTTCTCCATATATCTATATGATTACAACTGTTTGTTTGTTTTTTAGTTTATTTATTTGAGAGAGAGAGAGTGCGTGCACATGAGTGGGGGCTGGGCAGAGAGAGAGCAGGAGACACAAAATCCAAAGTAGGTTCCAGGCTCTGAGTTATCAGCACAGAGTCCAACACAGGGCTCAAACTCACGAACTGTAGATCACGACCTGAGCCCATGTCAGATGCTTAACCAAAGGAACCACCCAGGTGCCGCTGACTACAACTTTTTGTAATTTTGTGCATGTGTCTAACTATCTAAATGCATATCACACTGAATTTGACAGGAAAGCAGAGAGAACGGTGATATTAAGATTCCTGAACTGTACTGGACCTCAGTTTCCTCACCTAAAAATGAAGAAACTGGTCTAGATGATCTCTAAAATCTCCTCCAGCTCTGACCTGCCATGATTCTTGAAACTGAACCAAATGTGAAACAAGCCATCCAAGTATGATAGAGAAGGCCCTCGATGCATCTAGCTTTCCATCATACACCCATCTAAAAAAATGGTAGATGTAGACATTCCTTTCTGGTTCTCAAATACGTATATACCTCTAACATAAGAAAGACCACACAGGTGCAATTTTTATGTAAATATTTCCAAGTTCATATTCAATCAGAAATGTCAATATCCTAGTATATGTTGCTCACCTTTGTATTCTCCCCAGTGGGAGGGGATGGATTAACCTTTGCGGCTGCAACTCTTCCCTTTTTATTCTTTTTCTCTTTCACTGCCACTCCTTCATCTCGAGCCATACACCATTCCTGCTCATCAAAATATTTGTATGCAGTATTAACTTTGTAGTTTTCTTTATTAAAATGTGATTTCTACTCATTTCTTTTGCATAATAGTGACTAAACATTCTAGGAACTTTTTTTAAATGTTTAGTTTTGAGAGAGTGAGAGAGAATATGAGTGGAGGAGGGGTAGAGAGAGAGGGAGACAGAGAATCCCAAGCAGGCTCCACACCTTCAGAGCAGAGCTCAACACAGGGCTTAACCCCATGAACCATGAAACTATGACCTGAGCTGAAATCAAGAGTCAGATGCTCATAAAACTGAGCCACCCAGGTGCCCCACATTCTAGGAAGATTTAATATTTGAGGTTATACATGGACAAGGTAATGACAGCCTAAATGAGAAATAACACACACATATCAAAGTTAGGTCAGCTCAGGGAGGTATTATGGTGTAGAGGGAAAGGTATGGATCTGGGTCCCAGTTATGGACTTGTAATTGTGTGGTCTTACTCAAGACACTTAACCCCATACCTATAAAAGAAGGATGACTGTCATTTCCTTGGTAGTGTTTGTGAGACTTACAGTCAACATATGTAATATATGTAGTGGGCACCGAGAAGGCATACATATCCTCCTGTGACGCCACTAGAACTTCAGATCTGGGAATTTGCCCCAGTCCTCATTCTAATTATCTGTGCTTCAAATATTATCATCAATAATCTTAAAAGAAAGGAATTTACCACAGAATTCCAGTAAAACCTTCACTCTACTGTTCCCAAATCTATGTGATTTATGTTATGTAAGAAGTTCATGGCCTGAAATAATGTGTCCTCTTCTTCAAGAATGAAAATTATTCTACTTTTTGGTCTATCTTTTTCATTACTTTGAGGAGTCCAGTAGGTTCATTGATTTGCATATGCATTGTAATTGTCAGCTAGCAAATATCCGCTGCACACGTGTAAAAAGAAGAAAAATCCCCCTCCAGATTTTTGACTTTCTAAATTAAAGGCAGGGCCCCCAGTGGAGTCTGAGAACTTAAGTTGTTCTCTGCAAGACACTTACTGCCCCAGCCACTGAAAAACTTCATCAGAGGTGAAAGAAGAAGCCCTCAGCAGAAGTTAGCCTCCTAACTTGAACTTGATTTGTAGTAGATGTTGGAAACCATTCACTTCATCATAGTTGTTTATCAACATAAACTGTTAAAAAGGTAAAGATTCTGAACACCATGTTTTTAGTTAATTAAAACATTTTGATGGGGCACCTGGGTGGCTCAGTCAGTTAAGCATCCAACTTCGGCTCAGGTTATGATCTCGTGGTTGGTGAGTTTGAGTCCTACATCAGGCTTTGTGCTGACAGCTCAGAGCCTAGGACCTGCTTTGGATTCTGTGTCCATCTCTCTGCCCCTCTCCCTCTCACACTCTATCTGTCTGTCTGTCTGTCTGTCTCTCTCTCTCTCAGAAATAAACATTTTTTAAAATTTTTTAAAAACATTTCGAGAGCTAAATATTCATTTAGGAAAAGTGATACAGTTTAGTCTGTATTAATATGAGCTCAGAAGCCTGTTTGCCTGAGTTTAAACCTCAGCCTGTCTACTTACTTGCTGTGTGACTTACTCAAGTCATTACTTCTCTCTTGCCCTCAGTTTTCTCATCTCTAAAATGAATATAATGGCATAACTATCTCATAGGGTGGTTGAGAGGAATTAAGTGAATTCATCTATGTAAGCATTTGGAAGACAACTCGCTTATTGTAAACACTCTATAAAATGCTTACTTTTAATTATTTTAAACCTTTTAAATAAGGTTTTAATAAACATTTTAAAATAAGATCTACCCCTATATAATCAACATTTACCAAGGACATTGAGTCAGACATTCTTGCTTTGAATTAATTGAACATACTCCGAGTTTGTTTTAGGTCTCTTGTAGCATGTCTCCCTATTTCACTAGTAAACTTATACCTTTGTCTCTTTAAAGACACAATTATCTATTTCTTGGCTCTAGAACTATTTTTTAAAAAAGTCTTAATCCTGAGGCACCTGAGTGGCTGAGTTGGTTTCAGCTCAGGTCATGATCTTGCGGTTTGTGAGTTCAAGTGATGCTTTGGAAATCGGTGCTGACAGTGCAGAGCCTGCTTGGGATTCTCTCTCTCCCTCACTCTCTGCCCCTCCCCTGCTTCTGCTGGCTCCCTCTGTCTCAAAATAAGTAAATAAACTTAAAGAAGAAGAAGAAGCAGCAGCCCTAGCCCTGAATTGGGACCCTGAGTTGGTTTTTTTATGTTTATTTTAGAGAGAAAGCACGTGAGAGGGAGTGGGGAGGGGCAGAGAATGGAGGACAGAGGATCTGAAGCAGGCTTTGTGTTGACAGCAGAGAGCCTGATGGGGGACTCAAATTCACTAACCCTGAAATCATGACCTGAGCCAAAGTCGGATGTTTAACCGACTGAACCACCCAGGCGCCCATCCACCCTGAGAGTTTATTCTTACGTGGTTCCGTTTTGCTATGTCACTCAGGTTTCTCCCACCTTGATGTAATGCTTGTGGAATGCTATGACCCAAAAGGTGATCAGTGGAATATTCTGCAAACTCCCATTTTGGAAGGTCGAAGTGGCCCTGGTTGTGCAGTGTTGGATGACAGCATCTACCTTGTGGGTGGCTACAGCTGGAGTATGGTATGTGTCCACATTTACCTCATCCGCTCCTTCTGGTTGTGCTTACTTTGTGTTTCCCTCTACACGTTATCACCTACATATAAACCTTCTTTTTTTTAACTTAAATTTTATTTCGTTAGCATACAGTGCAATATTGGTTTCAGGAGTAGAATTCAGTGATTGATCACTTACATACAACACCCAGTGCTCATCACAAGTGTCCTCCTTACTACCCGTCACCCATCTAGCCCATCCCCCACCCACTTCCCTCCATCAACCCTGTTTGTTCTCTAGTAAGGCTTTTTTGAAGTATCTTTTCCTCTCTCCTCTTTCCACCGCCCCCATACATTCATCTGTTTTGTTTCTTAAATTCCACATATGAGTGAATCATATAGTATTTCTCTTTCTCTGATTGACTTATTTCGCTTAGCATAATGCATTCTAGCTCAATCCACATCATTGCAAATGGCAAGATTTCATTCTTTTTGATAACTAAGTAATATTCCATTGGGTACATATATGCCACATCTTTTTTATCTATTCATCAGTCGATGGACATTTGGGCTCTCTCCATACTTTGGTTATTGTTGATAATGTTGTTGTAAACAGTGCATGTACTTGTTCGAACCTGTATTTCTGTATCCTTTGGGTAAATACCTAATAGTGCAATAGCTGGATTATAGGGTAATTCCATTTTCAGTTTTTTGAGGAACCTCCTTACTGTTCTCTAGAGCAGCTGTACCAGTTTTCATTCCCACCAACAGTGCAAGAGAGTTCCCCTTTCTCCTCATCCTTGCCAACAGCTGTTGTTTATTTTAGCCACTCCAACAGGTGTGAGGTGATATCTCATCATGGTTTTAATTTTGAGTTCCCTGATGGTGAGTGATGTTGAGCATCTTTTCATGTGTCTGTTAGTCATCTGAATGTCTTCTTTGGATAAATAGCTTCTGCCCATTTCTTAACTATGTTTTTGATGCTGTATTTGGTAAGTTCTTTAGAGATTTCAGATACTGATTCTTTATCAGATATGTTGTTTGCAACATCTTCTCCCTTTCTGTATTCTGCCTTTTAGATTTGTTGTTTCCTTCACTGTGCAGAAGTTTTTATCTTGATGATATCTGTATAGTTCATGTTTGTTTTTGTTTTCCTTGCCTTTGGCAATGTGTCTAATAAGAAATTGCTCTAGCCAAGGTCAAAGAGGTTACTGCCTATGTTCTCCTCTAGTATTTTTATGGTTTCCTGTCTCACATTTAGGTCTTTCATCCAGTTTGAATTTGTTTTCACACATAAACCTTTTAGGAGTACCGTGCCTGTATGCGAGTAGTAAGTTACTTTAAGTAATAAAATAGAATTGGTGTGGTTGCTATTGAGCTGTCTTCCTATCTGATCAACTATGTCTCCAAATGCAGTAGTTCTATGCTTCTCTTTTCTCTCCATGCTTTTGGGATTCTGGCTTTCCAACGAAGGATACTGAAGTGGTTTTACAAATGTTCTGTTGCAATTGTTTGAACAGTTTCTTGGCTTGTTTGAATTGTCTGAAAAGTCTCTGACCAGTGAGGCGTGAACACTGGAAATTGTTAAATATCCACAAATTCCCTTGAGGATATATAATTTGCCATTGCTTTTCACTTTCCTCCATTTTTATCAGGAAAATTTCCAACAAAAATTGGGAGTACAATGAACTCTTGTTAACCCAGCATCCAGCTTCAACATCCACCAAAATTTTGGCATACTTCATCTATCCACCCTTAAAAATTTTTGGCTGAAGTAATTTGAAGCAACTTCGAGACATCATATTATTTCACCCTACATGCTTTAGTATTTATCTTTAAAAAATTTTTCACTTATGTAAATATACTATCATCTCACCCAACAAAATTAACCATAATTCCCTTATTTTCAAATTTGTCCTATTGACTTGTAAAAATATATATATATATTTCAAGTTGATATGTTCAAGTCAGAATCCAACACTACCCCTTGCATTTGGTTATTATATCTCATCCATCTCTTGCAATCTGGAAAATTACCCCACTCCACTTCTTCTTCCATGCCATTAACTTGTTGAAAAAAACAGAGTCAGTTATCAGAGAGAAAAGCTGACATTCTGGAATCAGCTAATGACTACCTTGCAGCGTCATTTAAAATAGTCTTGGTCTCACTTGTGGGGATGAGCACTGAGTGTTATGTGGAAACTAATTTGACAATAAACTATTTGTAAAAAAAGATAAAATAAAATAAAATAAAATAAAATAGTCTTGGTCTCCATATTCCCTACAAAACTGGAAGTTAGACCTAAGGACTTAACACAAGTTCAGCATTTTTCTTTTTTAAATTTATTTTGTTCCTTATCTCTTCTCTTCTATCAAGAACACTTGAGGAGGTGGTCGTGTAGTTCGAATTACATCACATTAAAAGACATGTAGGGCCTCGTGGTCTACATGTTCACTTTTTAAATGATGACTGTTGATTTATATGTGTTGGTTTCATAATATTAATTTGGGGTCTTAATATTAGTTTATTTCTTTTACATCAAATGTGGTTGTTGTATAAAGTTTGGGGGGAGTTTAAAAAGGTATTAGTTATACGGAGGCAAATATATGTTGAACTATCTATTCATACAGCAGCTTGTTCACTGGTGCACATTACTAGCTGTGAGAGTGGACACATTTAGAATCAGATACCAGGAGAGCACTTTCAAAAAATGGTGACCAGTTTGGTTGGGATTTTGGGGTTTCGCCTATGATAAAAACCAAACTGCTTTGGTTATAGAAGGGAAATGTCATAGAAAACAAAATTAAAGACTTTTTTTTAATTTCTCATGTGGCCACTTGGAAATAAATAAATCAATGTGCAAAGAAGTTGACAAGTCCTCTTGTCTGGTTTATTTTGAACTAGTTTTGAATCCTAGCTCTTAATCCCTACAGTACTAAAATAAAAATGGAAACGTGAGGCAACGATCTAAAACACAATTGACCAAAATTATTTGAAAATTTAAGATGACTGTTTTTAACTAAAACAAGCTGGATACATTCCAATTTGGGGTCAATTATTTTAAAGGATTTGCTGATCATCTAGGTGTTGTAGACACTTGACTTTTATTATTAATCACATACACACACACACACACACACACAGATTTTGAAATCTTGAGAATCTCAAACTGTCCTGTAGAATAAAACAGTTCCAAATCCACCGCTTTCATGTGGAACTTTCTAGCAAGAACAGAGAATTGACATTTTCTTTCCAATGTAAATGTGATAGGTAAGGTTGCCATTGCACTTCTCTAAATATTCTTCCCTAAACACACCCCTCTCTGCCATTACAGGGGGCTTACAAGTCATCCACAATATGCTATTGTCCGGAAAAAGGCACCTGGACAGAACTGGAAGGAGATGTAGCAGAGCCACTGGCAGGTCCCGCCTGTGCACCGGTTATCCTGCCCGCCTGTGTACCTTACAACAAATAACTCCAGGGAGTCCTGGAATGAACACTCTCGCATTCTAGAAAACAATGACAGGTGACATCACTGTTATACTAGGAACAGTGCATTCTAATGGTACAACTGCCGAAACCCACCCTTGGTTTCTAATGATTTACAAGTAATGACAAAAAGAAAAAGACCTGTTCTTGAACAGATACTGTGTCTGCGACTCGGATCACACCAAACTTCCTGTGGTGACAGACTCTTCCATTTGGGACTGGTTTTAACTTGTCCCAGCTTTACAAAAACTCCTCGTGTGGATCTTAACTTTCAAAAGGAGAAAGATAAAATACAGAAGAGTGCCCCAGAGAGACCTAAGATCAGTATTGTGCATTGTAGTCTACCTGCATGTGACCTATGTTGAAGTTTTGGGGATATTGTGTTCATGAATGATCCAGAATTTGACCCACTGAAATACTTACACTGCATTACAGAAATTGCCACTTGATTCTATATTCCTAACCTGTGGCTACTTCACAGACTCCATAGGCAACACAGTTATAGAAAATCATATAAGATTAAAGGGGAACATGTTTGTTTCTGTATAACTTCATTTCATGTACCGTCTGCCCCTTACAGCACCTCATGGGAATCACAGAAGAGGAAGATGTTGGCTCCTTTAACAATTGCTTTCTGCCCTGTGGGTTCTAAGCTAGCCGGTCATAATTTGTGTCCTCAATTTTATATGAAAGATTAAAACAAAATCTACTCTGTCACTATTCCTTCCACAGAAGCTCATGTTTTCTCATTTTTTAACATATAAAAAAGTAGTGAACATACCTATTATTCAAAATGTAGGACTGACAGTTTTCGTACAATATTGAAGAGAGTCTGTTAGATAACACATCTGACCCAAACTTAACCTATGATGAAACTGGGAGATTGCTTTCAGGAATTCAGGGATGAAAAGAAAGAATAATTTCTTTTAAGTGCGATCCCAGTTGTGTCTCTGTCCCTAAAACACATCACTTAAAAGAGCCTCAAGAGCGAATTATAGCTCTTAACAAATATTTTTCCCTCTTCCTCACCTTTGGCCCTAGAAATGGCTTTGGATTTGGCTCTAGGAAAGCACATGACTTACCCTGATTATTCTCCAACTCATCATATTTCTTTGTTATCACCAAAGAGGCCTGAGATCAGTTAGTTGAACAATTGCTAGTTGTCTTTAGAAGCATGAGGAATTTAGGAGCAGAAGGTCAGGAGAGCATGAGATAGTTTTCAGTGTGACCAATCAAAAGAGCAAAACGGGAAGGAACGCAAATTTGATTTTCAAGCCCTTCAGAGCTGAAGCAACAACAGTTAAGACTAAATGATATCCTAAAATATTTTTTAATCACCCAGAGGTGTTGTTCAATCCCTCCACAAAGGTGTCATTCAAAACAACAACATGGGGAAGCCACAGATTAAAAAATGCCTTGGTGATAAGATTTCACCGTGGAGCATGTCGAGATAGATGGGTGTCCTGGAATCCAATGCCGTTTCTACAGTAAAGTGCAATCTTTGTTGTTTTTGTATTTATTTGTATGTTCAGATCCAAAGGATCCGTTGTAAAAAAAATATATAAATATATATATATATACATATATATATATATCCAGTGCAATCAACTTTCATTTCTTTTTCCTTGAAAACATATGCCATATAGGAAAGAAAAGTTACAGTTCTTGGGAAAATCCTAGCTGACGTCACGAAGAGAACAAGGTCTGCTTCAGAACCTTTTATTGTCAACTGTCACCATTTCTTCTGAAAGTCACAGTTTATACAAGGATATTCACTTTCCTCAGATTTGTTCTTCATTTATTTTTTATTTCTAGCCAAAATAAATAAGAGCATTTATGAGAACTATAAGTAAAGCTTTTCTGTATTTCAGAAAGGCACAAACTATTAGAAGTGAAAAGTGAGTAAGTAAGTCACAGAGATTGTAAATTTTGTACAGTATTAGAATGTGTAAATGAGGCTTGCTTGGAAGGGGAAAACTTTAAATAAAAACTTTATGTACTAATTCAACTGTCTCATACTCCTACTTATAAGGCATATGTATAAATCTCTACACCGAACTGTTTAAAGGTTTACAATATATAAATGCCTAAATATTTTTATTCTGCTGATACACTTTATATGATTATTTAGCTTTCTGGAATATATAAATGTATATGGCATGGACAATGCAAAAAATTATAGATTGCTTCTGAAAAAATGTTGTGTTAAAAATTATGAGTAGAGGGGTTGGTTGGCTGGCTCAGTCAGTACAGCATGTGACTATTGATCTTGGCATTGTGAGTTCAAGCCCCACGTTGGGTGTAGAACTGACTTAAAAAACTTTTTTAAAATCATGATTAGAATCTGATTTATCCACTGCAAAAGTGGCATAAGTTACCTAAGATCTAATAACTAAATATGTAAAGTAATAGAAGCACCATAAGTATTAAAAAGTACTGGCACACCTTCTAAAGAATAAGTGAATCACATACTTAATTAGATCAATTATCTAAATACATAGTATTTAATTGATGTTTATTTTTAAAAATCTGAAAAGGAAGTGCAGGGCAAGGAAAGAGGCTATGGGAGGCGGTAGGGGAAACTGAGGCATGTCATTGAAGGTAGGAGTTGGGCAACCTTCTAGGCAAAGAGATACGAAGTATTGGAAGCTATTTCCTGAAGCCTGCAATCTAGAGGAAACTACTTTAATTTTTCCCAGGCAAATGCACCTTTATTGATGACTAAACTCACAACTAAGGATCATTTGATCCCTCCTAGTATTCCATGAAAGGAAGAGTAATGAGCTTTCTGTGTTCTACTGAATCTTCACCTCTCCACGCTTGCCCTCTACGGTAGCGTCTGTTACCATCTTCTCCTGAGCCAAATGGCTAGTTGTTGTATGGCTTCTTCCAAATGCTCTGAATCCCCAAAAGCTCTAGTACTAAGCAAAATCATGGACAGTTAAGCAAAAACTTGTCTTTTTCCTAATCCCATGAAACCACCTACTTTAAGTCCACAATTAGACTGGCAAAAACTGGGAGAGTGAGCATAGGGACCAGGTTTTTTAGTTAGTTAAGCTGTGTCTGTAGACTAAAAATTTGTACCTGCATTTGTTCTCTCCAGTTAGGGCCAAATTTATATTTTCCCACCTGCATGACACTTACATCACCTAACAAATTGTCATCATTCTCGACATTGAAGGATCAAGTATTTATTGAACATATCCCAAAAGGCATCATTATAAATGCCAGAGTTCTTACTAAACTTAGTTCTCTAGGTCAAAGCATTTTTTAAATGAAATAGCAAATGAGCTAACATAAGGTTGGTAAAGCATCCCAAAGCCAATTAATACACACTGGCAGGTATCTTGATAGACTGAGTTCCCAATAGATGAGGTAGCAGGAAGATCATGACTGATCAAGCCTGACTTCTTAGAAGCACCTGACCTAGAGGATGTTGAAGCTGTGATAGAAGATAAAATGGCAATAAGAAGCAGAAGAAAGGTCAGTATAAAAAAAATATCTAAATAGTATGTTTGCTTTGTGTAGCTGAAGCTGTATAGTGCTGCCCTGGCTAGTATAATAAACACGGGCCAAGTAGTGGATGCAGTTTCTTGATGGAGGTATTCTACATTTGTTGAGTTTACAGTCTTGGTGCAATAACAAAAGGTTCGGTTCTAGATGCATACGAACAATGTGCTTCAAGAATGCAACACAATGGTATGAGAATCAGACAAAAGTGTTCCGGCTCCTAGGAGGCTGAGTTGGTTGTTAAGTATCCAACTCTGGATTTAGGCTCAAGTCATGATCTCACAGTGATGAGATAGAGCCCCAAACCGGGCTCTGAACTGAGCATGGAGCCTGCTTGGGATTTTCTCTCTCTTTCTCTCTCTGCCCACCCCTGCTCATGCTTTCTCTCTCTCTCTCAAAATAAATAAACTTTTTTTAAAAAAAAAGACAAAAGTCTTCTACAAATTGAGTGGCTTATTTTATTCTAAGTTATTGCCTGGCATATATTAAGGACTCAGTAAATATTGATTCTTAATATTAGCAGGAGTAATATTACCTTAGTGTTTTTAGCTCACTAATGATGCTAAAAACAAGATGACTGGAGGGCGTTAACATGTAGACAGTAAAACCGTCTGCTCCTCAGTTTAAGAAGAATTATATAACTTTAGGTAAAGTGATCCTTGATTCTAACTTCCCCTTCTGTTTTTTACTTTTATTTATTAGGCTAACTCTTCCTCCTTGAAGAGTCCCCTCTTCAAATCCAAATCCCCTATGTACAAAAAATGACACACAGGGTTAAGCAGGTGGGGGGTAGGGACAAGAGGGAGAGGTAAACATTTGCTGCAGGACAAAGTCACCCTACATTTAGAGAGACGGCTGGCTTCTGGCTTCCAATCAAGTCACTCAAATCTGAGACATTTGGGAACTGATTGAATTAAACTAGGAAAAAGGAGTGAAAGAGATAGGATTTAATTATTCATTCAAAGTTATTATGTCAACAACATTTTAACAACATAACCCTTCCACTAACTTAATGCTTATTAGGAATCAGGTATTATGCTGGTATTTTATACATATTTTTCTCCTTTATTCTTCTGAGCTGTTGTTCTATGAGGTAAATATTATCCATATATTAAAGGTAAGGACACTTATGCTCAGAAAGGGTAAACTATTTGATAAGGTTAGACAACGGATTGGTAGTGGAGGATTCAAACCAAAAGCTTTAAAAGAGTCATTGTCTGGTGTGCGTGGGTGGCTTAGTCAGTTAAGCCTCCCAGTCTTGATCTCAGAGCTCAGGTGTTGATCTCAGGGTTCATGAGTTCAAGCCCCACGTTGATGGACGTGGAGCCTACTTAAAATTAATTAATTAATTGATTAATTAGAATAGAATAGAATAGTCATCCTGAACCACCATTTTCTCCTACCAACAAAGAAACTTCTTAAGTCAACCATTTGAAGTCATGTAGAAACTCCAGGGATAGGTCTACATTTGCCATATATGAAGGGGATGTGCTAGAGGGGAAAGGGAACAATTAATGGTGATGCATCGTGACAAATGCTATATTGCTGGTATAAATTAACTATAGGGAAGTGCAAGAGTGGGCAAAAAGAACTTGCTGTGTGACCTTGGGGGGTCATTTAGCTTCTTCAGCTTCAGCTTTGTCATCTGTATTTGGAGTGATACAATCTCTTCTTCAAAGCATTATCGTGAAAATCATAGGTAAAGAATGTGAAAATTCTTTGCATCTGGTAAATTCCAAAGTAAGATACGCAGATCAACTATCAGGATGCAATGACAAAATCCAACTTTTCAATTTGGTTTGCATGATACCTTAAATCTGGCCTCAGCCTCACATTCAGGTCACATTTTTCTTTACTACCATGTCTATTAAGCAATGTGAATCCTTGCTTTTCCACAAACACAGCTATGCTTTTCCATCTTTGCCCTTTCGCTTGTGCATTTTTTCCACAGAGAATGCCATTTCATGCTCAACACTATCTATTAAAATCATGTCCTTCAAGGTCCCGTTCAACCTCCACTGCTTTCATTAAGCCTTCATGATCACAACAGTCTTGTGTGATATTTTTCATCTGACTTACTATGGCTTTCTTACTTTATCTCTACTATACTATTTGTGAGGTTTTTATGTCTTACCCTTTTACTAGATTCAGGGTTCCTTGAGGGTAGAGATAATATCCAATGTGCCTTTGAAAAAACATAATGCCATAAAATATTTATTGAAGAAGGGTAATATTTCTTTAATTATCAATGTAATATAACCAAATTATATTTGCAAGGGGAAAAAAGATTACCTTTAGTCCAGCATACAAAACAATAATTGTTATCTTTAGGGGTCTGAGCTCTTACCCATGTCTTTTTCATTTACATTTTGCATCCTATGCAACTAAATTTATATTTTGACAGCTTAAACTTTTAACATTTCACAAGCCTGCTTCCATGTAACTAGGTGGTCTTTATGGTAATTTTTAATAATTTCATAATATGCTGGAGGAACATTCAAGCATTGGCAAGTTTTGATTTATGTACTGGTGCCACAGGGTCCTCAAACAGCATTCTTATGTGTCCTTTCTGGTTCCCTCCCACCAATTTCACTCTGCAGTTCATATTCTACCCACTGCTAATATTGTTTGACTATAACAAACACTTGGAAATACATAAAAGCCCTGGCTCTCCAGAGATCTTGCTTATTCAGCTCATCTCTAGCCCCCAACCTCCAGGCTCTTCTAGAATAGTTGTGGTAACTTCTAATTTCCTTGCGAATGGACTCAGGCCACCAACATCCCACTTCAGGCCACCTGGCATTCATACAGTTTGGCAGGAAGTTCTTTACTTGTCTTACAAGTTCTTCTTAAAAGCAATTCAGACTATTAAAACCAGCTGGGATAGGATGCCATATTAAATGTATTTATTTATTTTCCAACATGATTGGTCATGTTAATCCAACTCATAGGAAAGAAAAAAATAGAAAGGAAAAGAAAGAACTTTAAAACCAAAGGCCCTTGGGGCTACATGTCTTATGAGAAAATATAATTCAAGTCTCTGACTAAACCATACGTAGGCTGGTCATCATACCCTTTAAATACTTAGAATATTTACTACCTATACATACATTCATACAACGTCAATTGTATATTTTATTATACTGATGGTGTTATATGACATACTTATGTCTTGTTTTAATTAATTTCCTTGGTGCAGAAAGCACAATGCCTGAGATGTGTGTTTTCCCAAAGTGCTTTGCCCACAGTTGTGCTCAATAAATGAGAACAAGTTGATTTTTGAAGAACTAGAATCTGTGGAGTAGTAAAAGTCATTTCTGACTCAGAAATTTTATGCTCATAATCTTGAAATTGTAAGTTGTACGTGGATTTTCTCAAGGACAATTCTGACTGCTTTCAATATGACAAACTCTACAATAGCCTCTGTTTTGTAAGTGTGAGTGAGCTAATTGTCTTTGTCATATCAACGATGTTTCCTCTATTTAATGACTGTGAAAGCCAGAATTTTAATGAAAAGACCCTTGTTCAGTTGTATTAAAACCTTACTTTTATAGAACTCTTTGCCCCAGTACACAAATAAGATAGTACTGGTACAATTCTGGCCTCTGTTCAGAAAACATTTACAAATATTGCTTCTTAGGGGAACTCTTCACAAATTATGATGATGAATAGGTAATAACTCTCTTGGTATCCCAGAGAGCATCTCCAATATTATGCTATCAGTTTTTTTCCTCATTTATTCCTTCTGGCATGGACAAAGCTCTATGATATACCCTGTAAATATATATGTGTATATAATGCAAGGTATATATGCAATAAAGACACATGAATAAGGTGATGTGGGAGTTTCTGGAAGGAAGAGTTTATGCCCAACTAGGGGTATCAGGGAAGGCTAGGGTGGAGGGAGTATATAAAGTCTGTCCTAAAGAACAGGTAGAAAATAAATAGAATTTTTTTTCTTCAATTAATGCTTGTAAGGTAATTTAAAAATTTGGTAAATAACAACTAATTTAGTTTCATATGGAAAACTTCTAAATAAAAGATATTATAATCCTCTCCAGAGTAGAGCGAATGGCGGCATAAATTATGAAGAAAATGAAAAAGTGTGAGGGCAAGGACTTTTAATGTTTACATAGAATGAAGTAATCCATAGTAGGCCAAGATGTTCACTGTGGCAACTAACAAAAAATGAATCAGTTAATTTTTTAAAATATTTTGTGAGGCATCAGAGAACACTAAAAGCAATTAGGACTCAATGAACTAAAGTTCCAAAGAGAGGAACAGAGTTCTAAAGTGAGCTGATGATGGCCAGTAACTTTTTTTTCTGGGGACAATTTCAAGTCCTGGCCACAAGGTGATCAACCTTTGCCCAGGCAGATAATTCGTGTTATGGAAAAGAAAAACCAGCAAAGTTTTAGCTGTCATATAGAATTGGAGTGACAAAATGAAAACTTGAGGAACCCTAAATGCACAACCAGTTTTCCCCGACAGGAAATGTTTGGAGTTTAGAAGAATGGGGAACTAGGCCAAAAACTTCTAGAAGACAGGAAAAAGTTCCCACAATCTCATGGTGTCTAGGAATTAAAGATTGGCCAGGTAAAGAGAACTGCTTCAAATATATGACTCCTCATTCCTTTAAGACATTTGTGAATTTTCAAGTTATACAAGTCAGGAAGATAAAAAATTAAGCCAAAAGCCACTGCGGGAAAGAGCTGAGTCTTCATCAGACTTCAGACTGAGGATACAAAGACCAGACTCAGCCCAGAGCCTAGGAGACACTGCTCTAGGATTAGGAACAAACCAAGGGTAGACAAAGAAATCCTGAAATGAAAGGCATCTGGGTGGTTCAGGGGTTGAGCATCCAACTTCAGCTCAGGTCATGATCTCCTGGTTTGTGAGTTCAATCCCACATTGGGCTCTGTGCTGACAACTCAGAGCCTAAAACCTGGAGCCTGCTATGGGATTCTATATCTTCCTCTCTCTGCCCCTCACCAACTCACACTCTGTCTCTCTCTCTTTATTTATTTATTTTAATATTTTATTTATTTCTAGGAGAGAGAGAGAGAGAGACAGCGTGAGNCGGAAATGAGCCTCAGCCAAGCTCAATGCCTGAATGAATTGAGATAATCACCTCCTCACTTTGTCTGCATAACACAGTTCAGAGGAAACTTTTCCTCATGGAAAATAAAGTTATATGGAAACACTACAGTTCTTTTATACACAAAAGCACATATTAAGTCAAAAATTACTAGACAGGATAATAAATACAAGATCATATAATCTATAATCAATAGAACAAAAAGAGAATACAAATAAACCCACTATTGATCTAGATTTTTGATTTAGCAAACTAATAACTTTGATCAATATATTAAATAAAATATAGGAAAAGTAGACAATATAAACGAAAGGATGGAAAATTCACCAAAATATTAGAATATGCATTTTAAAATGTTTTTAATGTTTTATTTATTCTTAAAGGAGAGAGAGAGAGAGACAGAACATGAGCAAGTGAGGGACAGAGTGAGAGAGGGACACAGAATCCAAAGCAGACTCCAGATTCTGAGCTGTCAGCACAGAGCCCAACACAGGACTCAAACTCACAAACCATGAGATGATGACCTGAGCCAAAGTCAGGTGCTCAACCTTCTGAGCTACCCAAGACACCCTAGAATCTGTATTTTAAAAGAATCAAATAGCTATTCTAAAACTAAAAAGAAAAATAATACAGTATCTTAAATTAAATGAATGGAGTTAACAGCAAATTAGATATACCAGAATACAAGACTGGTAAACTGAAAGTTTAATAGAAAATATCCAAATGGGGGTGCCTAGGTGGCTCAGTCAGTTGGACATCTGACTCGATTTCAGCTCAGATCATGATCTCACAGTTTGTGAGTTCGAGCCCTGCATCAGGCTCTGCACTGACAGTGAAGAGCCTGCTTAGGATTCTCTCTTTCTCTCTCTCTTTCCCCTACTCCTCCACTCTCTCTCTGTCTCTCTCAAAATAAATAAATAAACTTTAAAAAAAAGAAAATGTCCAAATGAAGTACAGAGAGAAAAAAGAATAGAAAAGAGTATATATACATATATATGGATAAGTATGTAAGTAACTAAAAATGAATATTGATCATACAAACTAATTGTGAATTCTCATGAAATTTAGAATATATAGATAACTAAATTATAAAGTAAGAATAATTCAAAAGACCAAGAAGGAGTGATAAATACAGTTCAAGTGTTCTAAGTTTCTAGCAGTATTAGAGAAGAGATAAAAGTAATGATTTATAATAAGTCAAGGAGACATATGGTCTCTCTGGGTTAATCATCAAAAGAATAAGAAAAAATGTAAAATTAACAAATAAATAGGAGAAATGATATAATGAAAATATTTAATTCAAGAAAAAGCAAAAAAGGACAGAAAATGGACATAAAACAGAAAAAATAAAAAACACATAGTAGGATGGGAGATATAAAGTGAAATACATCAGTAATCTCATTAAAGGTAAATGGACTAAATTTACTCTAAGTAAAAGAATATGATTGTCAGATTGCTTTTTAAAAATTCATTATATAAAGCTTACAGGAGACAAAATTTAAATGTAAGAATATACCTAAAGAAAGCTGATGTAGAGGTAATAAAACTAGTTATAATATAAACATAAGCAGAATTTTAAAAGTTCATCAAAATGGGTAAGCCTAGCACCTCTGGATTGGTGATATTTGCCATATTAGATAAATGTTTTTACATAGTATTAATCAATTGTAGCTAATCAGTGTTTTAAGAAATAATTTTGAACAAAAATTAACATGAAAGAAAAAAGGAAAGAAAGAAACAGCAAAAAAGATAGATAATATGTAAATAGGGAGAGAGAGAAAAAAATCCTGGATATTTATTATAAGCTAACCCAGAGTTCATATCTGCAACTTAAATTTCTAATATGATATTTATTAGATCTTTAGACCATCCCCACAGCACTATTTCTTTAAACACGGTTCCTAGTCTCCAGGAGGTCTGCAATCTTTGTCCCCTAACATCAGCCCTTTCAATAATGTTTAGGTAAAAAAGGTACTATGTCCCCCCAAAAACTCTAAAACTGAGTGTAGAGGTGGAGGGCATAAAGTAATAATGGAGGCAGGATGACATTTCCTAAGAATAAAAAGATAGACTCTTGTTCTGTAGAAAAGAAATATATAAGGAAGTATTATTCATCCCAAAACGAAACTAAAACAAAACAAACCAAAAAAAAAAAGTCCTGTTTGGGGATAAAAAGTCAAGGAATATATTTGGTATATATTAACTCAAATATCAGTTAGACTCTCAGATTCAGATGTGACTCTAAAATGCCAGGAGAGGCAGATCAAACGAATTGTGTGAGAAGTGAGTAGTTAATGGGAGAGGCAGATAGTGTTAATAAATTCCAAAAGGCTTGTTCCATCAAGAAAGATTCCATTAATCTGCAGAAGCCGAACTCATAGGACCTCATAAGACACATTCTGTTAGCGTCAGTGTTCCACACCAATTACAGATTTCTGAAGGGCCATCAGAGCAAATCTATGCCCTTAATATGTAAGCCGGCACTGCTGTAACTAAGATTGCAATTGGACTGGGACAAATCTCTATGATCTTGATATATGAAAATCCAAATAGATGGTTTCCACAGAAATGAATAA
Organism: Crocuta crocuta; assembly: GCF_008692635.1. Lineage (NCBI taxonomy): Eukaryota > Metazoa > Chordata > Mammalia > Carnivora > Hyaenidae > Crocuta > Crocuta crocuta. Next base: position 6,608,957 of record NW_027528357.1, read on the forward strand.
AAACATTTCCAAATTACTTATTCAGAATTAATCCACTGCAGCTCTGCAAAGCAAATACATTTGATGAGGCTCAGTAAAGCAGCCAATGAAAAATAAATGAAAATCGCCCAATAAGGTAGGGCCATTCGCTGAGAGAAAACCCAAGCACAGTTAAAATATGAATTTAGACAAAGTGTTATCTTTTAATTTCAAGTGTATAAATCCATGAAGTTAATAATTGGAGACATGTTAAAGATGATTGGATGCAGTTTTAACTAGATGAAAAGGGCCAAGGCCACAGCCACTGATCCTCCTATCCAAATCTAGACTCTGTTCTTGCCTAGCTAGGGGTCGATTTGGGCCAGTTTAATGCTTCTCTCTCAGTTTTAGTTTTATCATCTGCAAAATGGGAGTAATAACACTACTTTTACAATGATGAAGTGTTGTATTCAGGACCAGCATTAGAAAGAGATAGAGATGGGGCTCCTGGGTGGCTCAGTCTGTTAAGCGTCCAACTTCGGCTCAGGTCATGATCTCATAGTTTGTGGGTTCAAGCCCCACATTGGGCTCTGTGCTGACAGCTAGCTGAGAGCCTAGAACCTGCTTCAGTTTCTGTGTCTCCCTCTCTCTCTGACTCCCCCCTGCTCAAGCTCTCTCTCTCTCTCTCTCTCAGAAATAAATAAAACATTAAATTTTTTTTTTTAAAAGAGAAAGATAAATTTAGGAGTCACATAACTGGGCTCAGAGCTTCAAATCAATCCTTTTCTATTACTGCTCTGTTTCCATTTAGACATGTAAAGTGAGCTAGAAATATGCAAAATTATCCCAGGAATCTAGACTAAAATGATTTTTCTTCAAATGTTCTATGGATTCAAATCTAACTCCTCTTCCCCCAAAAACCCTGAGTTTCAGATATCTGGCATTAAGTCAAATATTCTATCATTTGAACCCATGGCATATGTAGCGGGATATTAAATGGATTTTTCTCTGTTGTTTCAAATGAAAATTATGGCTGAATCCTCAAAACTGACGATAGTGGTTATTAAATACAAATATGTGTTAGTTGATGTTCTCTAAGAAGCAAACACCAAGAGAGGTGTAGATGTGAAAGAGATGTATTTGAGGAAAATGCCTATTAGGGAAAAGGGGAGGGCACCAATGAAAACAGGACCTGAGAATGCAGTTCAGGCCTAACCCCAGTGAAGGAGTGAGGGAAGAAAGGAGGGTTGGGTAGGAAGATTCTCAGTCCACAGCAAAGGTCTAAGATTTGAGGAAGGCCAATGGGAAGTTCTGGCCAAAATTTTCTTAGAAAAGTTCTCCACCTCATAGGAACAAGCCTGTCTTAGCATTGCTGATACACTTGGTCATTGGCTGGAAGAAATCTGTGGGAAGTGTGGCTCTGGCATAAACGCAGTGATAGATTCAGAGCGCAGCAGCTGGGCCTGTCAGTCAAGTATGCTCTGTACAGTAGAGGATCTGAGTGGTTCATTTATATGGCTGCTGCACCACATTTTCTATATGTGAGTGTCATATTCCCAGAAGACTTCCTCGGAAGGAGGCTTACTGATCCAGTGACTATAACCTTCAAGCACTTCTGAAAGCAAGGACTGTAAATTAATTAGAGGGAGATCTTCAAAGGGAATTGGTAGGCAAGAGAGTGCTGAGGTATTTCATCTCCCGTCGGACATTCATGGAAATTGGAATCACCTGATTGAGTAGAAGCTGAGATCCCTCCTACCCCAAGCTATCATGCCTGCTATAAAACACTGCTTCCAGAGCAGAAAGCAAGAGCATCCTTGAGAGAACCTAATGCATGCCACCATTGAGTTAAGGACCACAGAGAGCACCAATACCTTCCCTTAACCTGGGGAAGCCTGAAGGTAGAATTCCAGCTGGAGAACCATTGGCATATATGTATTAGACACACCCTCCTCATGTCAGATCTCCCTATTATTTGAAAGACACCTTTAATACAGTCCTGCAAGGGGCAAAAGAAATGCAATCACACTGCTCATTGCCTTGCCATTATTTGTGACTTGAAATATATTATTTCACTCTCTTGAGCCTCAATTTCCACATCTATAAATGAGAATAGTAATTTCTACTCTAGAAGTTTGTTGTCAGAATTAAATGAGTTAATGTATTTAATAGCCTGAGAAACCTCAACAAATAGTAACTCTTTTCCCAAGTAGAGAAGTAAATGTAGTGCTCCGTAATCCTGGCCTACTGTACAGTTTGAGAAAACACAGATTTGATAATTTAAATAACACCTTTAGGGGCATCTGAGTGGCTCAGTAGGTTAAGAATCAAACTCTTGGTTTTGGCTCAGGTCATGATCCCACGGTTTGTGACTTTGAGCCCCCATGTCTGGCTCTATGCTGGCAGCATGGAGCCTACTTGGGATTCTCTCTCCCTCTCTCTCTGCCCCATCCCTGTTCACCCTGTCTCTGTCTCTTGCAAAATAAATAAATAAACTTAAAATAAATAAATAAATAAAACGTGCTGCCCTAAAAGGAATTTATGAAGACCTGGGGACTCAGTGGTACTAAGGACAGCTAATGAACTTTTTTTCAATATTCTTATTATTTGAGGACAATATTTTAGTAAGTTCCAGTGTTTTATTATTTAATGGCTGTAAATTACTTTACAGATTTCTTGGAGATAATGATGTGACAGGGTTACCCAGTGTCCCAATTTCCCTAGGATCTTTACAGTTTTACCACTGCAAGTGTCACAAGCAAACAAAGACACTAGGTCAGCTCGTAGAACATTGCCTAGAATATTTTAGGTATTCAATAAATGTTAACCTTTGTGTTATTTTTGTTCATTGAAATTTGACATTTACAGCATCGTTATGCATAATAACTCAGCACTGGAAAGAGCCAACATGTCTCACAGGAGGTAGTGTTAAATAAACTGTGGCACATCCATGCCATGGAATCAACAACGAGGAATGAACTATTAGTACATGTGACAACCTGGATAAATCTCCTTTGAATTAGGCTGAGTAAAAAAAAAGTCATCTCAAAAGACTACCTACTATGTCAATCTATTTATGGAACATTCTTAAAATGACAAAATTAAAGAACAGAGAAGTGGTTGCCAGGGGTTAAGTAGGAGGTAGAAGAAGGAGGGAGGAGGGCAACATAACATGAGGGATCCTTGTGGTGATGAAATTTTCTGTATCTCGACTAGATCATTGTCAGTATCCTTGATATTTTACTATACTTTTACAAGCTGTTAACATTGGTGGAAAACTGGGTAAAGAGTTCTTTACCCAGGGTACTTTACCCAGGATCCCTCTGCATTATTTCTTACAATTCCATGTAAGTCTACAATTACCTCACCAGAAAACATTTAATTGACAAAAATCTGAAAGTGTAACTGTTGGTGGGAATGTAAACTGGTGCAGTCCCTCTGGAAAACAGTGTGGAGGTTTCTCAAAAAATTAACAATAGAACTCCCCTATGACCCAGGAATAGCACTGCTAGGAATTTACCCAAGGGATAAATTCAGAAATTTATCAACAGAAATGCTGATGCATAGGAGCACATGTACCCCAATGTTCATAGCAGCACTCTCAACAATAGCCAAAACATGGAAAGAGCCTAAGTGTCCATCAATGGACGAATGGATCAAGAAGATGTGGTTTATCTATACCATGGAATACTACATGGCAATGAGAAACAATGAAATCTGGCCATGTGTAGCAACATGGATGGACCTTGAGGGTGTTATGCTGAGTGAAATAAGTCAGGCAGAGAAGGACAGATACCATATGTTTGCACATATAGGTGCATTAGGAGGACCTTAACGGAGGACCATGGGGGAGAAGAAGGGGAAAAATAGTTGGGGAGAGGGAGGGAGGCAAACCATGAGAGACTCTTAAATGCTGAGAACTAACTGAGGGCTGACGGTGGTAGGGGAGAGGGGAAGAGTGTGATGGGCATGGAGGAGGGCACTTGTTGGGATGAGCACTGGGTGTTATATGGAAATCAACTTGACAATAAACTATTTTTAAAAATAATAATAAATATAAGTAAATAAATAATCTGAAAGTGTAAGGAAACCAGGATGTGAAGTTTGCCTGGAGTTGATTAGATTTCTTTTCTTACCATTCAATAGAACAAAAGTGGAAAGAAAGTTTCGGATGAGTTGTTGAAAAAATCAGTTAATGCTTTAAAAAAAGGGATAATACAAAACTATATTAAAGATTTTACTTTAACTTAAATACACATCTACATTTATCTGATAACCTGTTGTCATGGCATCGCAGTCTGTTCTTTGAGTATCAAGTCCTGGCAGGGTTCTGTGTGGCTGCATGCACTCACACTGTGCTGTCTACCATCACCAGGTGGCTTCTTTAAAGCAAAAAAAAAAAAAAGCTTAAAGAATTTGGGATACGATAGGGCACCTGGCTGGTTCAGTCGGTTAAGCGTCCGACTTCGGCTCAGGTCATGATCTCACGGTTCGGGGGGTTGAGCCCCACGTCATGCTCTGTGCTGACAGCTCAGAGCCTGGGGCCTGCTTCAGATTCTGTGTCTTCCCTCACTCTCTCTGCCCCTCCCCTGCTTGTTCTCTGTCTCTCTTTCTCAAAAATAAATAAACACTGAAAAACGTTTTTTTAAAGAATTTCACACACAATCCAAGTCCTTCACTTCTAAGTTTTCTTAGTTATTTGGTGTGTTTTGTTTTCTAGTTATCTCCCACACAGGTCTAATTCAACAGCATTTTGAAAGCAACTCTTTGGTTCTCTCTAAAGGAACCATAAAAATGAAATGACCATACTAGCAACCCCTCCACCAGGATAACTACTCTTAATACATAGTACAAATCCTTCACTGCAGATCGAATTCCAATATTTTTTATCTGAGGTCAATTTTTAAAGGTGCTTATTTATATTTTTTCTATACAATAGATGCTACTTTTTAAAAATTTTTTTAAATGTTTTATTTATTTCTAGGAGAGAGAGAGAGAGAGAGAGAGAGAGAGACAGCATGAGCAGGGGAGGGCCAGAGAGAGAGGGAGTCACAGACTGAAACAGGCTCCAGGCTCTGAGCTGGCAGTCAGCATAGAGCCCGACGCGGGGCTCGAACCCACGAACCGCGAGATCATGACCTAAGCGAAAGTTGGACGCTTAACCGACTAAGCCACCCAGGCGCCTCGCAATAGATGCTACTTTTGTAATAAAAATAAGTTGTTGAAAAATAAGCTAATGTCCCTATAATAAAATATCAGACAAAAAAAGTACATACTTTATAATTTTTAAAAAGCTATCAATGTTCCCCAAGTCCTCTTCAGTACCCTTCCTACCACCATAAAAAGAGGAAATTTCTGTTTGAGGCAATTTTTTTATCCACTTCATTTTCCCATTGCACTCAATACAATCCTGGACCACCTTTCTCCAATTTCAGGTAGTAATTGTGCTCAGGAAATATAACCTAATTTTCACATCAGCAAAAATGAAGTATAACTAGAATGGGAAATACGCTATATAGGTTTTACAAAATAAGTACACTTTTATAGTCCATTCTAAATCCAAATGTAAGTTATCTGAGAGAATTCTTGGCTTTGTTATCTCAGTGCACTTAAGCTAATAGAAGGAAATCATTAATGAAGCAACTAATCTGGAAAGGTGAAAACATATAAGGTATTCTCATTTGGGGACTTAACCCAATAGTTGGATAATTGATGTCAATCTTATTTAATATTAAGTGGGTTGCCCATGTTTTGAAAGTAGTGCTTATGATCACTTGGGACCTTCTGTCCTTCCTTGCCTGATTCAATTATGCCCCTACACAGAGAGGCCTTGTAACAGAATACTGTGTGTGTGTATATGCGTGTGTGTAAAAATCAGAAGGTTGAACATGTGTATACCCTGAAGCAATGGAATATGTGCATTTGTATATTTAAAAAATAGACTGTTGTCTGTGTGTGGGTGCATACTTGCACCTGTGGAGAAGCCTAAAGCTTTTGATTATATTCCAAACCAAGTAGACATTATAGACCACATGATGTACAGAAAGAACACTGGAGGAGAATTTGGGAGACCATCCCCAAGCCCCATCTTTGACAACCCAACTTTTACACTTGACTCTGACTTCCTGCTTACAGCGCCAATAACTATGCCAGCAAACCACAGGAAGAAAGTGATGTCTCAGAGGACACTGAACAGAAAAGAGAAATCAGCTGAAAGAGAAACAAGTGTACACAGGATGAACCCTGCAAGGGAAAGCTGAAAGGTTTAGAATTTAATTTTTCTGTTAATGGTGTAATTCTGCTCTCAAGTGAATCACTCTTTACTCCACTTTATTTTGCACATATCTCTTAAGATATGCACTACATAAATGAGTCTGGTGCTAAATTGTTTTGCTGGTGTATGTTTTATCATTCCCATTTTTTAAATATATCTGTTTGTTCAGAGCCCAACTTGGTGAAGCAATGCAATGGTGTAACCTACATGACAATGGCTGTGACAATACTAAAACAACCCTCCTACAAGCTGCTATGTCAAAGGGTGGAAAAGAGTGTTCAGAAAGCATGCTTCTTTCTGCCAAAGAGAAGTTTAAAACTTCTCATCCTATTTTCTCCTAGAAACTAAGAGGTAGAAAGAGCGTGAAAGTGGACATCAGGCAGAGCTGCATCAGGAGGAAAAAGAAGGGTGAAAGAGCAGTACAGAAATAAGAAGGACTAATGCAGAAAAGAGACAGAATCTGAAAGAAGAAAGAGTAAACAGAATCAGGACAAAGACCATTCTTTCTATCATCATGATGATGAGATAAAACCAATTTCTTTACCATTTGGGCAACCTCAAAATTAACTTCCATGGTTTCTACCGAGCATAGCATTGTGCTTACTCCTGTGACAAGTGCAAGAAAGAAAGAAAGAGAGAGGGGAGGGAGGGAGGGTGGAAAGAAGGAAGGAAGGAAGGAAGGAAGGAAGGAAGGAAGGAAGGAAGGAAGGAAGGAAGGAAGAAATGAAAGATTTGTTGAACGACCAATCTTTTCTGCGTTTGGTGGGAGGGGAGCTCTTCTACAGGAAAAATCTTAACAATCTCCTACCCACCTTCTCCAGGTCTCCAAGTAAAAACACCCCAGGAAAGACTCTGCTCCTTTTACTCTTTGTAAATTACATAATAAACAGAATCTCATTGGAAATTCTTGCTCTTGTTGTGGGTCAGCTTTTAATTTTTGTCATCCAGTCTACTGATTACATAGTGGAACCTGAATTTTTATTAATCTGCTTTTCCTTAGCATGCGAATTACTCAGGGAAAGAAAACAGACAGCAGATTCTAAGCAATAAACTGGTCCAAATCTGCAAGTTTGAGTCCAACCTTCCTTATACCATCCGAAAGGGTCTAATATTGAAATTCCAGCTACAGTAAATGTATTAATACATATTTTAATTAATGCAAACCTTGAGATCTAGCAATGTAGTGGAAACAATTCCTTTAAAAAGAAAAACAGTGGGGCACCTAGTTGGCTCAGTTGGAGAGCATATGACTTGATCTCAGGGTCATGAGTTTGAGCCCCATGTTAGCCGTGGAGCCTACTTAAAAAAAAAAAAAAAGATGAGGCACATGGGTGGCTCAATTGGTTGAGCGTCCAACTCCTGATTTTAGTTCAGGTCATGATCCCAGGGTCGTGAGAATTAGCCCTACATGGAGGCTTAAGATTCTCTCTCTCGCTCTCCCTCTCCTTCTGTCCCTCTCACCACTCACTCTCTCTTTCTCTCTCTAAAATAAAATTTAAAAAAAGAAAGAAAGGAAAAAGAAACATAGTTCCAGAAGGATATGTAATTTTAACTCACACCTATAATTTTTAAAAATTTCATCCCTAATAAATATACAAATGTCATGTTACCTGAAAATCAAGTTTACTTTAATTAGGGACAATAGGAAAGTTCTAGACTATATTTTGCCACTAAAAAGAAATAAGAACCATCAAAGCATTGATGGTAATACAGTAGTGGGTATGTCTTACAGAATATTACCCATATAGGATTTCAATAGAGGCATTTCTTATATTTTTAATTCAACTCTCATCTGAAATAAGGTTCATAAGTAATAATGTTATTTTAAAAAGTCATCTTATTTCAGCAAAAATGTAGATGCCATTAAGAGCCCATAGACAATACTTTATGGTAAAAAGAAGTCAAAAGATACAAAAAGACTCTAACCTAAAAACAAAAAAGTTTTCAACCAAAATAAAGGCAAACAGAACAGACAGTGTTATGTCGCAGTCATAAGCACCACTTCCCAGAATTTTAGTGGCTTAATACAATAAAAATTTGTCACTCAAAATTTGCAGAATGTGACCCTCAGGAATCTCTCTCAGACACTGAGTGAGGAAACTCGGTGAAACAGTCTACTAATCCAGGCTGGCAGAAGCTCCACCTTCCTACATTCGTACCTTCTGGAACACACAATCTCCTGGTCCGAGAGAATAGCCCAGGTGTGGAGAATAGTACAACTAGCATTTATGGACCTCTACCCAATTCACTTCTGCTCACATGTCATTGGCCAAAGCAAATTCCAAGGCTGTGTCTTTGTGGATAAAGGAAATTTAATATTCTGTGTGACTGGAGAGGGCACCAGATATATTGGTGAACATGAAGAGTATCTACCACAAGTAGTAAAATCAGGTTATGGAGTGGAGGGACTTCATTTTTCTGATTGCATCTAGGCTGACTCTCCTGCCAGGGATTACTTCACACATAACTGGATGAGTAGCGCTTATTTCTGGAGGCATGGAAATCGGCTGCCTCCTCTTACCATTGTAATGTGCCACCTTCATGCCCTCCTCTCACACTGCAGCTCACCCCTGCCCATTTAAGAAATGCACCTTCTCCTGGAAACTTAAAATAATCCACCTAGATCAGGTTAGATAACCCTCTTGTGTGATTTCATAGCATATCAAATTACTCCTATCAGAGTGTTCACATAAAGATAAAATGTTTGACACTTGCCACCTGATAAGTGCTCAAAATGCATCATCATCATCATCAAAGCACCTAACTCTTCACGTTTGTTAACTTAACAATCTCTCTCATAAGACTGAGACCCCATTCTCCTGCCCCATTCTTGCTTAAGGACACAGGACACAACCTACTCGGGTCACTGCTGCCACTCAGATCCCACCAGCCTTGACCACCAGCCTTGATCAGTGACCTGGACCTGAGTGCCTCATAGTCTCTGCTTCCCAATGGCTCCAGTTACCCACTCCTTCACTGACCTCAAAATTTCTGGATAGTGACTTTCTACCATGGTTGTGCTTAAAGTGTTACAGTATATATAACTACTAAGCCTTCCAGTAACACACACACATCAGTATAACATTCCATTTGCAATGCATATCGATACCAGGACATTACAACGAACGAAATAAGGAAGCAAATGTTCAAAAACGGTGGCTGTCAACACCCATGTACATTACTAAAGTACTTTCTCCTCTCTCTTATTCCAGACACTTCTTTCTCCTACCTCTTGCTTCAGGTAATCTTATCTCCAACACCTCATGTAACTGTCACATGGTGTGGATGGTTGCAGTTCCAAGTGTGTTTGTCCAACAGCTTTGCACATTTATGTCCCAATAATTCCACAAAGCCCATTTACTTATTCAGACAACTGAAATGATTCCATCATTAGGAATAATAATTTAGATTAATATAAAAGGTAATATACATACACGCTCCTATACATATATCATCTCATTTGATCAGCAATATAGCATTTTAAAGGTCCTCTTTTAAAATCCATATTGAAGAGTGCCTGGGTGGCTCAGTTGGTTGAGCATTTGGTTGTCATAATCTCATGGTTCGTGAGTTTGAGCCCTGCGGAGCCCGTTTCAGATCCTCTTCTCCCCACCTTTACCCCTCCCCAACTTTCTCTTTCAAAAATAAATACACATTTAAATGAATAAATAAATAAATAGATAAATAAATCCATATTAAAAACAGTGCGTGGCATGATACATAACCAGCACCAACTATAGTTTGATCCTAGAGTAACATAAACGAGCACATTATTATTATGTACACTTGTATATGCCTTATTAACATTCCTTCTGAAAACAGGTTGCATTAAAATACTCTATACATCTGGTTTTCCCAAGTATAACTCGTGGCTTCTCTGGGTGTCACACTGTCTTCTCCCTGTAGGGTAAAAACTCTGATCTTCTCATCAGTGTCAGCCATGAGTAATTTTACAACCTCCCCAGTAGGTTATGTGCTTTGGAATTTTTCATTGGCCTGTGAAACATTTATTATATTCTGAGAACTTATTAAGCATGGTATAAAACATGGAAAAGATATAGTCCCTATCCAGAACCCTCTTCATCTAAATAGCACAAGCAACCAAATAAAAATAGTGTGTCGCAAAGATTGGTTTCAATTTCCTTCATTTCTTTTTAGGATTATGATGTCATTTTTCAAAGACCATGTCCGGGAGCTTCGGTCTAAGGAGAGCCTGTGGTCATATGAGATTAGAGGCTGGTTCACCAAAGAAATGAGTTTTGAACAAGACCCACTGAAGCAGAATTTGGGCCATACATCAGAAGAAATGCTGAAATGGAGCTTAGCATAAAAGAACTGAAACACCAGCTTTTTTTTTTTTCTTTTGCAGAAGCATCTATTAGATAAAATTCTGAATTTGGAGTAAAGAAATGTTTGAATGCCTGGTACTTGCTCTTAGCAATGATGAAGTCCATAACCTTAGGCAAATGATTTTACCTCTTTCTACTTGTTTCCCCAGGTGTGAAAAAGGGATACATTTTTGATCCTGTGTTGCTTACAGAGATGACAGAAGTGCATAGAATAGACACACCGTGAGCATTTTGAGACGTTGGGTGTAGGGGGCTGAGCACTTTGGTTGCTGACACTGGCTTCTCTCCTCTCATTGATAAGGTTTAGATCAAGAGAGCAGCCAGAATCCTGCAATCGTCCAGTCTCGAGCTTTTGTGCAGCACCCGAAGGAGAGCAATTCTCCATTTGCTTTTTGCCTGGATCTTCTCCCCAGAGCAGGGAAGGGTTAACATCCCTGCAGTCACTGAGCTGTAGGAGAGGCTGAGATCTGTGGACAGCGGCAGATAGGGCAGAGCCAGGGGAGCCCTGCTCTGTTTGGGACCATACGTACAAGATGGCCATGTGCTGAGGGACACGGCCATTTGTCCCTGCTCCCAGTTATGTTAACTAGCATTTACACAAGCCTTAATCATTTATCAACACTGTTTTATTCCACTGTGCTATCACAAGAAACTCAAGCACTATCATCTAAGAACTGCATAGCACTGGGGGACCAGAGTCTGGAGACAAGCATTCCTGAGTTAGAATTCCAACGTAACCGTTTGCCAACTGTGTGGCCTTGTGCAAAGTACTCCATCTCTAAACCCCAAATCTCTGCCTACACTGTAAGGATCATAAAAAGGGATCTAATAGGGCACTGTGAGTATTAAGTACGAATTTAAGTAAGGCATTTAGTGTAGTGCCTCATTCACTGTAAGCACTCCATAAATGTGCCTAAGTTTGTTTATTTGTTATGAAAACAATTTTAGAGCAGTTTTAGATTCATAGGAAAATTCAGGGGAAGGCATATAGATTTCCCATATATCCCCTGTCCCCTCCACACCACCCCCCTCCCAACACACACACAGAGTCTCCCTCATGATCAACACACCTCACCAAAGTGGTACATTTGTTACAACTGATGAACCCACACTGACACCTCATAATCACTCAAAGTCCACAGTTCACACAGCAGTTCCCTCTTAGAGTTGCATAGTCTATGGGTCTGGACAAATGGCATGTCTCCATCATGGATCATACAGAGTCTTTTAACTGCCCTAAAAATACTCTGTGCTTCCCTTATTCAGCCCTTACCTCCACCCCAACCCTAATAATCATGGATCCTTTTACTGCCTCCATAGTTTTAGCCTTTTCCAGGATGCCGTGTAGTTAGGATCACACAGTAGGTAGTCTTTTCAGATTGGTTTCTTTCACTCAGTAATGTGTGTTTAAGTTTCTTCCATGGTTTTCTATGGATTAATGACCCCTTGTTTTTTTTTTGGTGTTGAATAATATTCCATTGTCTGGTTGTGCCACCCAGCTATATTTTTCATGCACATATCAAACAGACACAGAGAGGTAATAATATGAGCAATCCTGTATGGCCAGTAAGTAACAAATCAGGACATTAACCCGTGCTTTCCTCATCAGCACTCCTGCAGTCCAGCCTTGGATGAGCCCATGTAGCTGGCAAACACACTAAGACATGAAAAACACAGCCTCACTTTCAGGGAATGGTCAGTAGACTGGACATTTTCGTTGTTGGGGAGAAATTCTCACTCCCCTTGCATAAAGAAACAACCACTACTGGGTAGAACACAGAAGGCGCTCACAAAGGCACCCACCCTTTCAGTCAGCTAGAGCAGGGCTGCTCAGACTCATACACGATACAGTTGGCCTACATTTCTAACAGAACTCTGCCTTTCTAAGAACATTTCAGGGGCGCCTGGGTGGCTCCGTCGGTTAAGCGTCCGACTTCAGCTCAGGTCATGATCTCACGGTTCGTGGGTTCGAGCCCCGTGTCGGGCTCTGTGCTGACAGCTAGCTCAGAGCCTGCAGCCTGCTTCAGATTCTGTGTCTCCCTCTCTCTCTGACCCTCCCCCATTCATGCTCTGTTTCAATAATAAATAAACATCAAAAAAAAAAAAAAAGAACATTTCAGATGGTGCCATGCTGTTGGTCCACTGACCAGACTTTGAGAAGGAAGAGGCTAGCCTACCTGGCTCTTTTGGAAAATGTCAATGACTCAATAATTCAGCCAGCAATTCTTTATGAGTGTCTATTGCATGTTAAATACTAGAAATCCAATGAAGAGGGAGCAAAAACCAACGTGATCCCTGATAACCTGGACATTCTATAGAAGGGGACAATTAAACAAACAAATAAAATAGCAACTAATGCTGCAAAGGAGAAAATAAAAAAAACAAGGCAGACAAAAAAACAAAACAAAACAAAAAAACAGAGACAATGAAATGAGGATGTTTGTTAGCCTGGTCAGAGAAGACCTCTGTAAGGAGGTGCCATTTAAACTGAGACTTGAAGGATACGAGTCTAGCTATGCACAAGAGCAGAAGAGGAACACCCTGGGCTAAAGCATTTGTAACATCCCTGGAATGACAAGAGGAGAAGAAGAATTCTGAATTTCATTTTAATGTATTCATTCTGTCTGCTGGGTGAAGAATGGACGGGAAGGGAGCAAAAATGGCAGCAAGGAAACTAGCCAGAGGCCACTAGAGGAGAGAAATGATGGAACTCCAGGCATTTGGTGCTGAAATAAAGCATAAAAGATGGCCTGGCAGAAGGAGAGGGTTAAGCAAGGGACAACAACCCAGACTTTTCGATCTTTGCACCCAGTATCAAGTCGGCCTCTCTCACACAATGACAGCAACAAAGGCAGTGCAGAGAGAGAAAATATGCACAGTACAGAAGGGCTAGCCCCATGGAGAGAAGGACACACGCCGCTTTGGCAGGAGGACTCTCCAGGTAGCAGCAATGGTGCTGGAAGGAAGGCAATGCCCCAGCTCTAAAGCTGCACTGTCCAGCATGCTAGCCACTAGCCACATGTGGCTATTTGAACTTAAATTAATGACAATGTAATAAGATTAAATTTCAGTTTCTCAGTCTCACTGGTCACATTTCAAGCATCTCACAGCACATGTGGCTTGTAACTACCATTTCTTTTAAATGGTAGAGATTCATAGAACATTTCAATCACCACAGAAAGTTCTAGAGGACACTGCTGCTGTAGATGGCTAAGATGTGAGTTAACATAAAGAAATGATGACAGCTCATAAAATAATCCCTGAAAGAATATTTGTTATTCTCTGGCATATAGACTGTACTCGGGTAATGTGGCCTAGGGTATATTTGCTATGCAAGTAAACGGGAAAACAATGTGTAGTGGGGCTTCTATGGGATGAAGACTGGAAGAGCAGATACCATATAAAGGTAGGTGGGTAGGGAATGAAGTATACTGATATGAGAATCATTTCATTACCCAATACAAGGGACTTACCAGGCAAGAACTTAACTAAAGCCAAAATGAAAACAGATGGATCTTGAGTGTGTTAAAGGGATGTGAGATCTAGATGTTGGTCAGTAAAGAATTCAATTGGTGAATGGGACAGGAGAAGGGAATGTGGAAAGTGAGTCCAGAGAAGGACCGAAATTTCACAGTCTGAGATCTTGATGGAGAATTAGTCTGAGAGATGCTGAAGTCCAGAAGTGGAGATAAAGATCATATTCAGAAACTGTAAAACCAGAATTTGGGAAGGGTCATCAAGATGGATTGTTTTAGCTTTTTATTATGAAAAATCTCAAGCTTACATAAAAGTAGAAAAATGGCATAATGAGTCCCAATATACCCTTAACCCAGTATCAACAATTAGTAACTCGTGGCCGGTCTGATCGACATGAATTTTTCCATCACCAAGACACTGGGAAGTCTTAGTATAGAGACGGGAAAGTGGGAGCAGGTGGCCAAAACAGAAAAAGGATGGGCAGTCCTCCTCCCCATGGGCAACAGTGGCAACTAAATAGAACAGGTAAAATTCAAAACAAGCATGGTGTGAATGCAGGAACGATGGGAAGCAGCCAGCACAACATCTGGCACATAGTAGAGACTCAATAAATAAGAAGGCAGAGAGGAATAGACAGTGGAGGGCAAGGGATATCCTATTCCCATCTCCCTATATCTGTGGGGGATTTTACCCAACAGGAGACAAACAGTGAAAGAACAAACCCTACGGAAAAGACTTCCCACTTTAGAAAACCTGGGCTGCAGAAATGCATACAGCCCCCATAGGTTATAATAATCTGGCCAAGCCACATTAGATCCATAAAATGCTGAGCAAAAGCAACACAGCAGAGAAGTTTGCTCCCTGCCGATATTTGAAAATAAAGCTCAGCTACAAAGATCAGTCTCGGTTAACGGGACCCCGGCTGGCTCTTCATCACACTATGCTCCATCCTGATGAAGATCAGCATCGCCTCTATGGTTCGTCCTCAACAAGCACAAAAACCTCAGAAGCCAGAGGGTTACCCTTCCAGGTTGAGTGCAATGAACACAGCTGCCAATGCACAGACCTACGGTGCCTCAAAGACCCTCAGAGGTTTTCTGTATTTCTCTCAGTTTTAATAGAATTTGTGAGTGACATAAGTCCACAATCAGATCGCAAGCCTCCTTCAAAGTTTGCCTCTTGGAGCATTCATACTCCTAAAAATCTAAACACAATAAACAAAAGCACAGACGTTAGTATTCCTATGTGCTTAAAGCAAGACTCTAGATTTGTCTTTCTTTTCCTAGAGGAAAACACGCCACGGTCTCCAGACCCCACAGACGTTCGCTGCTTGGTTTTCTAAGACACTTTCCTGGTTCGGTTTCGGAATACTCTGGTTTCTCTTCAGATCGTATAAATCTTTCGCCTTTTACTGGTTCGGTTTCGGTCTGTAAGTGCATCAAGCTGGTAGGGTGGGTACAACTAATACATGTGGTTTACATTAATGCCATTCATGATGTTTATCTTAACTCTGTGGGAAGCGGCTCACCATATGGTATTCATGTTTGTGTGTCGCTAAAATACATTCAGAATCCCCATTTTAAAGAAGAATTCATCAGTTGCAACGTAAACAAAACACATGCCTCTGCATTTGTTATTGCAAAGGCAATTTTCAATCAGAGTAGAAATACTGCGACAATATGCTCAGAATTAAACGTCAAAATCAAGCATCTACCCAAGGCTGCATCATGACTTGGGGATGGGCTGATACCTACAAAACAAAAGAGGAGCTTAGGAAGGGGAATTTCAAGCGA
Source organism: Crocuta crocuta (assembly GCF_008692635.1). NCBI lineage: Eukaryota > Metazoa > Chordata > Mammalia > Carnivora > Hyaenidae > Crocuta > Crocuta crocuta. The sequence goes on from NW_027528357.1 coordinate 6,624,808, forward strand.
GAGTTTGGTGGCTTCAAGGAGAGCAAGTGATTCAGTGCAAAAAGGGTAAATTTCCTCAGCACCTTCCTCACTGAGGACATTGTGCTCATCTCAGGCGGGTACTAAGTGGTGCAGTAAAGCAGCAAATTAGAAGAATGTAAATTCTTTAGTAGGAATTGCACGCGGGGGAAAAATGCCTCCTAATGCTCATATTTGTTTTCATGTAAATAATGTACACTCTTCCTAAAATCTGACTGGCACAGTCCTAAGTAAGATGTCAAAATCTCCGATAGATAATATACTGGGCTCCAAAATGGCAGAGAAGCAGTTATCTTCCTTCCTGGGTGCAATTCTTGCTGGCAAATGAGAGAGATCTGCCCACACTGAAATCCAGCAGTTTCGGTCTTTTGCTTCCTCTCTTCCTCACGGTAGGCGCATGTGTTCTTGTTCTCATTCTCTCTCTTTCTCCCTCTCTCTGATTTCTTATTACACTAAATTGTGTGCTAATTGGTTGAGTGATCCCAGCTGATATCATTTCTATTTTAATTGGTGTAACTGCTATTGTTATTCCTCCCTCATCCCTCTCTTTGTCGCCCTTGCACAGTTCTGGTGATGCCCAGAGCTCTCTCTGAGGCCAGTCGGAGCCCCGCTGTCTGGGAGACGGTCTCCCAGAGCCCAGTGGGTGCATCACAGTCTCTTAGAACTGGGAGGCTTAGAACAGGGACTCATATCCGCATCCTTAAAATATCTTTCATTGGCTTTCTATCAGCCTCACCTTCATTCTTCCATCCCTAACTGCTCATGGCACTTACAGACTGTATCTCAGCATGTAGCACCTAACAGTAATGTGTCTTGTATAGTCCACTGCCACATTATTCTCGCATAAGTTAACCTTATCACCCTCCCAGGACAACTTCTCAAGGATGCATGTTGCTGAGCGTATGACACTGTAGGCTGCCTTCTGCTCTTATCAATCACTTAAGAAGGTCTAGCCCAGCTCTTGGGGAGCTCAAGACCTAGGGGCCAAGAGGAAGGAGTTAACAGAGGATTTGCAACACACTGCTCCGAAGGCAGTTCACGGAGGATGTTAAGATGTCCTGGGGGACACCTGGTTTGTGTGGGGGGCCCAGAGCTCCCTGTAAACACTGATATCTCAGGATTAGCAGTACAACTAGCAGTTAGCAGGAAAAGGATTGGGACAGAACCGACTCAGGCGGAGCACAAAGGCCAACGTCTATGGGGAGACACAGGTGGCACATTCAAGGATAGCAGCAACGATGGAGCAAAGAAACAAAGGGACCGCACAATGCACTTAGAGACGTTCAGGATGGAGCCTGAGAGATTACCAACCTTCAACCAGAAATTTCTGGCCTAAAAATACATCATGTTCATATATTATAAAATTTGTAATACTATCTTTCTTTATATTTCCCAGGCATGCTATCTAGATTTACTTTTCCTTTAAAATACTTTCCCATAAACGTGTTTCCATCTAGCTGCAAAGATGGAGGCCCGTGCCCTGAGAACACTCATTCTGGAGGCAGACGAAATTTGAAAGACTATAATGGAAACGTCACCTTCCACGTGAGGCTCTAGGCTGATCAGCACCAGAGACTTTCTTTGTTAGGGTAATGGATGTGAGAAATGATTTCTCATTGGTGAAATGAATGGTGATCAAGATGTGTGTATCGACCGAAATATTGTACAGGCATTCCCACTCATGCGAGAACAGGGCGTGAGAATCCAACGAGCCCAATAGCCTATGCAATTAGGAGCAGTGCCCGAGGCTTGATTCCGAAATTGTCCTGGGTCCAGCTGCTGACTCAGAGGATTCTCCTTGTCTGAATCTGGCTGGAATGTTAGCTGAATCCTGCTGCTAAATTACTGCCTCTTTGCCTCTAGTGAGCCATCCGTGCAAGGAGCTGTTGCAGCACTCAAAGGGACCTAGAGCTGGGACTTTATCAAGCTTATAGGACAGGTTATAGGACTCTTTTTGTGTCTCCTGGCTAAAATCCGTTTGTATATGCAGCAGAATTCGATCTGAGCCCCATTGTCCTTAAAACCTGGTGTCATGGTTGTCCTAAACTATGATATCTATCACCCTCCCAACTTTCAGCTAATGGAGGCTGCCAGTATCCTTCCCAAGAGCTTAATGTGGATGATTATATTGGCCTAAGTCATCTCACAACACCCCTCCAGCATCGTGCCCAGAAGAGCAACAGGCACGATGGGTAGACAGTCAAATTGTTAATTAAGTTACTGTTCTGACACAAGATAAGATAAAGGATTATAGGTGTATGCAGGCTAATAAGAGGAAGTTAGAGACTTTTGGGGAAGAGTCCTGTTCCCCCAAACATTAGAGAGAACAGCCACTCTCTTTTTCAAGCGGTCCTTGGAGCCATAATGAGACTGAATCCAAGCCCTGATCAGGTGTGGCACAACAGAATTATACTCTGGTCTTCACATTTTCATGAAAGTCTTTATTTCATGAAGAATGTTTCATTAATGTTTCCTTGGATACTCATGATAAAAGGGTCTCCATAAAGAGGATGTCAGTTCAGAGGTTATCTCTTCCAACCCAATTTAGTTAATAGCGAAACAGGGGCCTTATAATTTCACTGATAATCCGTGAGAACCAGCACTACAATGCAGGTTATTTGACTCTTGGTAAAGTGTCCATTTCACCAGAAAATGGTCCTCAAACCTGTGCATGCATCGCAATCCCCTGCATGGCTTATTAAAACACAGATGGCTGGGTGTACCCCAGACTGCCTGAGTCAGTAGATCTGGGATAGGGTCTGAGAATCTGCATCTCTAATAATTTTCCAGGTGATGCTGGCATTGCTGGTCCAAGAACCACACTTTGAGGACCCCAGCACTACACTAGACTCCTTCCTTTTCAATCATCCCAAACTCCCCTCTACTCCATCCAAATATATCTGTTTCTGTACAATCTGGGTCGGCTGCACTTCTATGGCATCCATCTGCAACCTGACCCAAATGCACCCAAAGTAGCACCCCATCTTCTCATGCTACTCAGCGGGGCGCCCACGTTCTCATCACAGGCTTAGCAAATGATCCACCTTCAGAGAACTAGCAGGACATGTTCTGTTTTCTTCTCTTTTTTTGAAACATAGGATGTCTGAGAGGAAGTAATGCAAGTTGACCTTGGAAAAGCCTCTTGGGGCCAGATCACAGTGAGTCTGGAGTATCAGGTTAAGACACAGGATGACCAACTTGGCCCAGTGTTGGCACTAAGAGTTCCACATCCTGAGAAACCCCTCAGCTCTGGGCAAACCAGGATAGTTGCTCATCTTATACAGTATGGAGTTTGATTTGCAACTGTAGACAACAGAATCCAGCCGTTCCTTCACCGTATATGTGATCCCAGACTTCGTTCTTACCACTCTATCAGGTCCAGGGAGACCGAACAACATATCACTCCAGATCCCCATGGTCTATTGAAGGAGAAAGAGAGGCAGATAACAAATTATCTCATTATATGCTATGTACTTTGACGAAGGTGCTTCTGCACCAAAGTTAGAGGGAAAGGATTGTGCTTCAGAAGCATTGAGAATCCAGTGCAGTGGGGGAACAAAACGGGGATGGTAGGATCACCTAGGGAAGTTTTGGCTTTGTTTCAATGACACGCCCCATGCTCCTCACTGACCGTCCATGTAGAGAGTGAGTTCTGTTGAGGACCACAGGTGAGTCAGGAGAGACTGAAACTGTGTGAGAGAGAAGTGAGAGAGATGGTCCCAAGAGAAGCAGGAGGAGGAAGCATCAGTGGCGTAACTGGAGGGGTGAGCTTTGGATAAGTGCCGTGCTTCCTTTTTCTTGGAGCCTTAAGCAGGGAAGTGTCTCTGTGACATCCCTAATCCCTCCTCTCTCCACTTCACAGCCCTTTAACTCCAGGTGCCCACTGATCTTTCTCTTCGAAACCCAGATCCATCCCATTTATGCGGAGTAAACCTTAGGAAATCATCTAACTTGCCTGAGTCACAGTTTGCCTATTTATAAAATAGAGATAGTAATGTCTACCTCAGCAAGACTTGTGCAAGTCAAGCGAGAGTAGGTAAGTCAGAGTCTCAGAGACAGTGTCTAATTTGCATTGCCTGCTGATTAAATAACTTCATTTCTTTCATTCTTGTCTTTCTCCGCTACCCCCATACAAAATCTTATCTGTAGATCCTTCTTTCCTTTATCTGTGATGATGTAGTACCTTTTGAGTTGAAAACTCCACTCCAGAAAATGCTTATCAATTTTGCAGATAATTTCAGGGAACTGACTGACCATTTGGAGCCCATCTATGTATTTTCCCAGGTTTAAAGCAGGAATCTATGAAGCTGGATTTATTACACAATCCACTGGGAATTGGAAAAAAGGCATCATTTCTATACATTTATCTTTTCATTGTTATTTTGGGGTCTTCTTCAAATTCACTTAAAGGCAGCGTAAAGTCACAAACACCTTCAGAGGAAATTCATATTTTAAGTAACTAGAGCTTAAATAATAAAAGAAAGTACTAGAATTTCAGAGTGACCAGTATATGGGGAACACTGGCAGACAGGAGAGATTTTAGGCCTTCCTGGAGGTCTTTGTAATACCCTTGAAATCACCCCCACTGGGCTGCTGTCTGCTTTTTCACTGCCTAGGCAGAGCCCTGAGGGAAGGAAGAAGAGAATGATTAGTATTATCCTATCCCACAAAGACAAAGAGAGAGGAGTTATTGCTGCTCAACACTTAAGACCTCCATACCTTGCCAACATCCATTCCCCCTTAAACAAATGCTGGTTGTCATCGAAATGATGATTATTACTATGCAGGCCAGATCCTCTGATGAATCAAAGCTGATGAAACACTCCTCTCAAGTAAAGAGACTAAACTATTCCCAGGTGGCCTGATTTATTCCCTGGAAGTTGTGGTTTTCCAAGTGGAACCCTGATCATTGAAAAGCATTCCCTCATCACATGAGAATGGAAAGTTAACCCTGAAGAGTACACATCTCTGAAACAGGAGCACAGGGATGGATAGAGGAGCCCGTGCAGGTGACTGGAGAAGAACACAGCAGTTCCCCATGAGTATCTTACAGCAACATCCACAAACTTGAATGTGCATAAGAATCTACTGGAAGGCATGCGAAAAGTTTCCTGGACCCCATCTGCAGAGATTGGATACCATAGGCAGGGCAGGGCCTATGGATTTGCAGTTCTAACCAGCTCCCAGGAATTTCTGTTCTGCTCCAGCGGCCATCACCCATCAAGTAACAGGAGGCACTGTGGTCAGAGATCCCTGACCTATGCGACATTAATTCCATCCCCACTGATCTCTCTCTCCCTTGGTGCTCCCTGCTTCAGCTCCTTTACTCTGCTGGCTGCCAGAATGATCTTTTTAAAAGCAGAGCATATCATTCTCTTATTCAAAATCATGTGGCCTCAAACCCCAGTTAACTCTACAGCAGAATCCAAATGGCTTACCATGGCACAAGAAAGCATAGTATAGCAGGCCAGACTGGTTTGGTTTTGTTTGTTTGTTTTTTTGTTTTGTCTTGTTTCATTTTCAGCCCCCAATTGTGTCAATGCAGGCATGTGCACATCTTCTCTCCGGGCCTTCATTTTCCACCTATCAGAGGAGACTTGAAGACATTCCAGGAGATGCTAAATCCTATCAGGATGTCAATGAGTTAACACTCGCCAACCACACTCTTGTCTACTGGGTTCACCTTTCATAAGACACCCTCCCACAACACACACTACTCTCTTCCTCTCACCTAAACTAGCATGACCTTGGGGAGCCTGGGTGTTTCAGTCCATTAAGTGTCCAACTTCAGCTCAGGTCATGATCTCACCGGACCCACGGTTCAGGCCCTGCGTTGGGCTCTGTGCTGAGAGCTCAGAGCCTGGAGCCTGCTGCAGATTCTGTCTCCCTCTCTCTCTGCCCCTACCCAGCTAGCGTTCTGTCTGTCTGTCTCTCTCTATCAAAATTAAATAAACATTAAAAAAATTTTTTAAACAAAAACAAAAAATACTAGCATGTCCTTGCTCCATGACTTCTCCTTCTCTTAAGTATTTCCTTACCCAAGAGGGTGCTCGAGCTATGGACGGGAGAAGAAGGAAAAGTATTTATTAAGCATACCTTTAGCCTAGGTCATCCTAAAAAAAACTATTTGTTTCCCAGTGTTGCTTGTCAGTAGAAAGGGGGGATTGGGAACACTGGTTCATTTGGTCTTCCTTCCAAAGCTCCACTTTTGTTCTCCTGTGTATCTCTTTTTTCCCAGTCAGGAGGCATCAGTAACTCTGCATTCGTGGTCCTGTTAACGCCCCTACTTTGCCAGGAATAGGAGGATCTGAACCCAGCCCCAACTGTGGAGAACAAACATGACCTCAGAGCTGTCCACCAAATGCCTCCAGAAGGAATTCTAGCCAAAGACCTTTTGTTTGGGTAACCACCGAAACATCTAAGAGAAGGTGGGGGGTAAACTGTAAAATAAACAATTAAGTAGTTCGGATTCTCCTCAAGAAAGTCTAAGAAATCCTTGCAAAGATAACCTTCCTGAGAAAATGTGGCCAACCCCTAATATTCACATATCTGAGACCCAGCTGCCTCAGAACCTGCTTCTACCATTCTGGCCCCTCTATTAAAAATCTCCAAAGCACAATCTCTAGGAAAATTATTTAATTTTTATGTTTTAGAGTTTTTATTTCCAATAAACATTATGAATATATTTTCCTTAAAGAATAAATTGGTCTGGGGCACCTGGATGGCTCAGTCGATCGGGCGTCTGACTTCGGCTCAGGTCATGATCTCGCGGTTTGTGGGTTCAAGCCCCACGTCGGGCTCTGTGCTGACAGCTCAGAGCCTGGAGCCTGTTTCGGATTCTGTGTCTCCCCTCTCTCTCTGACCCTCCCCTGCTCGTGCTGTCTCTCTCTCTCTCTCTCAGAAATAAAAACATTTTTAAAAAAAAGAATAAAATGATCTGATTAAATATCTTGGAAACCTAAGCTTATTGCAGGACTTAAGTGATTATTAGATATGAAAACCAGCCCCTCTACATATGTATATAAATGTATACAGGTATATAGATATAGGTACATATGCACACACAACACTCACAAAACTTAATTCACTTGCTATGTTAACAGCTTCATTGGTACTCTCTTATCTTTCAAGAATGGTATGGTTGGCTGCCTTTATGGCCTCATTTAGCATCTCAAAATGGGCACTTCTTTTTTGAGAAGGGTTACAGTATGACTCAGCCACTTAGTTAATCTGACTAATTAGCATTCTGTCACCCATTAACAGCATTAAAAACAACAACTAGGGCTTTAAATACTTCCCCGATTTCCAAACAGACCTTTTCAGTGTCAAGGACATTTGTTGCTCCCTGACCTTGGTGAACTTTTGGCCCAGTTAATACCCCAAAAGAAGCTCTCCTACTATCCTTAATAGAGAAGGCATCATTTTTAATGGCCTCCTAAATTGTTAGCCTCCTAAATTGTACCACCTTTTCAGAAATACAATTCCAAATTAAAATTCTGCGTCAGGAGGAAAACATTAACCAAATTGCAACCGTTCTTACGAGCCTCATTTAACTCAGGTGCATAAAGTTGAGAAGGCAAATTTACATAAAGCTTGTTTTGACTTTTGATGTTTCTTTTTTGGAGGTGGGCTTGGGGGAATTCATATATTCATAACTGCGAATGGGCTATAGCTGAAATTTAGATATAAAATTACAAAATTAAAATTCAGTATTTGCTCCAGGGCAGTGGGTAGAGAGAACGAGAAAGCTAGCTAAATATTGAGGAGGCATAACAGCACGTGGAATGCATGCAAACTTATCAGGTTTTCTCTTACTCAAAGCGGGGAAACTTAAGCAGCAACTTCACTGAACAAAAGCAGACTCAAATTACCCAAGAATCAAAGCAGTTTTTAGTATTCTTAAATCTTCATTTGTTTTATGTACACCTCTGCTGTCAAAATGCAATGAAAAAAATGAGTCACTGTTGTCTCAGGAAAACGCTGACAATCATTCATTTATTCAGTCAATATATTTGTACTGTTTCTATGTTGATGATACAAAGATAGATATGATCTCTGATGTCGAAGAGCTCTCCATCAAGGGCAAGACAATCACAGGAGGAGTAGGCAGACAGGATCAGAGCAAATTGAAGACCCACCTGCAGGCAAGGAGGTTGCTCAGGAAAACATATTTCAGAAAAAAAAATGACTCAGAAAGTGAATCTTGAGCTTTCTTCTCTACTTCCTTTATAGGTCTGCAGGTTTTCCTCATCTAGGTTATTTATTTAATAGTGACTGAGTCGCAGCTGTTGTACTGAAGGTGTCATATATATTTTCTCAATTCTTCTTCCTAATATCATATGCAATAGGTTTTAATGTCATTCCCTTTGCTGTGAGCTGAATTGTAACCCCCCATTCTTATATTGAAGCCCAAAACCCCAGTACCTCAGAATGTGGCTATATTTAGAGATAGGGCTTTTAAAGAGGCCATTAACTTAAAATGGGGTCATTAAGGTGGACTCTAATCCAATAAGACTTCTCCATTCTAAGAAGAGGTGATTAGAATGCAGGTGACACTGAGAGATGACCCTGTGAGGACACAGCAAGAAGCCATCTGCAAGTGAAAGAGACGTCAGAAGAAACCAAAGCTGCCAACAACTTGATCTTGGACTACCAGCTTCCAGAATTGTGAGAAAATGAATTCCTGTGGCTTAAGACCACCCAGTGTGTGGTATCTTGTTATGGCAGCCCCAGCAAGTCAATATACCTGGCTTATGGACTCTAGACACATATTCAACTGAGACGAAAACAAACGTAGCATCTTCCCCCAGGTCTATTCCTTTTCAGTTCCCGCTCTTGGTGAACTGTCTCCAGTGACTTAAGCCAGAAGCATAGGATGCATTGGTTTAGGAAGTTCAGGATTGCAGCAACAGAAATCATGTAGGTCAGGTTTCATCACCTCTTCGTTTCTTTGAGCTTCAGTGTCTTCCTCCATAAAAAGGGGAAAAAGGATCGTAGTATCCACCTGAGGCAACTTTTGTGAGGCTGCAATTTGAGAGTCCCCCAAGAACACACTCGACTTCAAGAGTTGGCTAAAACTCACAGAACCCAGAAAAGCCGTTATACTCACAATTACAGTTTGTTACAGTGAAAGACACCGACTGAAATCAAGGAAAGGAAAAGGTGCAGAGGGCAGCGTCCGGGAAAGACCAGGCACGGAGCTTCTAGTCGTCCTCTCCCAGCAGTGTCATGCAGACAGCACTTAACTCCTCTCAGCAGCAACACGTGGCAACACGCACGGGGTTTGCAAACTGGAAAAGTTCTTGTCAGCAATTGGTGTCCAGAGTTTTTAATGGCATCGGTCATAAAGACATGGCTTACCACCCATGTGGCTGACTGTCTTCGGCAGTCCCTCCAGAGTCAGGCAGATGCTGTGTGGCTCAAAGCGCTTACCACAAATCACTCTGTTAGCATAGACTATCTGGCATGGCCCAAGGTCTTTCATTAAACAAAGCTATTCTTTTTTTTCTTTAATGTTTTATTTTTAAGAGAGAGAAAGAGAGGGAATGAGAAGGGAAGGAGCAGAGAGAGGAAGACAGAGGATTCAAAGAAGGTTCTGCACTGACAGCAGAGAGCCTGATGAGGGACTCAAACTCATGAACCGTGAGATCATGACCTGAGCCAAAGTCTCATGACCTGAGCCAAGGTCGGAAGTTTAACTGAGTGAGCCACCTCGGTGCCCCTATACAAAAATATTCTTATCAGGCCTAGAGGTTTACTACTAGGAACTGCTAAGGGTCAAAACTCTCATTGTACAGATTAATGAGATCATGCATGTAACATGTTCAGCACAGTGCCCGACCATGCTAAGTGTTCAATAAATGTTAGCTGTTAATAGTTTTACCTTGTATTCTTCTTTTTTTAAATGCTTGTTTACTTTTGAGAGACAGGGGGAGGGAGGGATGGAGAGAGAAGGAAAGAGAGATTCCCAAGCAGGCTCCACACTATCAGCACAGGGCCCTACTCAGGGCTCCAACTCACAAACTGTGAGATCATGACCTGAGCCGAAATCAAGAGTTGGACGCTTAAGCGACTGAGCCACCCAGGAACCTCTCTTCTTGTGTTCTTTCTTCTTTACTTCCCATGTTCAGTTAGTTCCCAAGTCCTGACAACACTACCTTCTTCTTCTCTTTTCTTTTAAAGATTTTTATTTTTAAGTAATCTCTACACCCATTGTGGGGCTCAAACTTACAACCCTGAGATTGAGAGTCACGTGCTCCCCCGACTGAGCCAGCCAGGCATGCCTACCTTCTTTCTTTACTTAACTATCTTCTTTTTCACATCATCACTGCCTTTATACGAAGTGGAGGAAACATAATGGAATGATAGGAAAATACATAAAAAGAACAGGTCCATTTGAAAACAGAGCCAGTAAAACCACAAAAACAGTAGTCTCTGAAATTAAAAACTCGATAGATATCATAAACATCAGATTAGACACAGAAAAAGAAAGATTCCATTTTTAATTACATCCTAAATTTGTGTACACTTTTATAAGGAAACATGCAAAAGAATCCACTGCAACACTGTTTGAAACAGTGAAAAACTAGAATCAATAGGAAGTGTATGAAATATAATGGTATATTTTTACAATAAAGTGCTATTCAGAAGTTAAAATAAATGAGCCGGATTTACTTCTATAAATTTGTATGAATGTTTAATACATTTAGTAGTGAAAAGCATAAGTTACAAAAAAGATGAAGTATTATGCCATTTATGTAAATTTCTAAAACTCAAAATCAACACTCAGCAGTTTGTTCATTTACATATATTGAAAATGTGTAAACATGGATCAGAAGGGTATGCACCAGCTGTAGAATGTTCCTTAGCCTAGGAGAGGAGGGGCAGGGAATGGGGGAGTGAAGAATAGGATTGTAAGAGCTTCAGTGGTATCAACAATACTTTATAACAAAAAGTTTTTAATAATAGAGCAAATATAGCAAACATACACCATAGATTACTTTCAGTTCTGCAAATGTGTCAGGTCCTTCCTCTCCCTTCCCCTATCCCATGCCTCTGCATCATCCAGGGTTCAACCAGAGAAGGAGAACCAATAGAAAATATATGTTTTATTCACCATATGACCCAACAGTTTCATTCCTAGGTATATATTCCCATAGGAATTGAAAGCAGGCATGAAGCAGCTATTGTATGCCGATGTGCAGTACAGCACAATGCACCATAGCTAGAAGATGGAAGCAACCTGTGGCCATCATTGGATGACTAGACAAACAGAATATGCTGTATCCAGGGCACCTGGGTGGCTCAGTCGGCTGAGCATACAACTTCAGCTCAGGTCATGATCTTGCGGTTCATGAGTTCAAGCCCAACATGGGGCTGGCCGCTATCAGCACAGAGAAGCCCGATTCAGACTCTCTGCCCCCCCCCCTCAGCCCCTCCCCTAATGGCATGCTCTCTCTCTCAAAAATAAATAAACATTAAAAAAAAAAGAACATGCTGCATCCATGTGATGGAATATTATTCAGCCATTAAAGGGAATGAAGTAGTGATACATACTACATCATGGATGAACTTTGAAAATTTATGCTAAATGAAATAAGATAGACACAAAAGAACAAACATTACATGATTCCACTTAGATGAAATATCTACAATAGGCAAATTCATAGACAAAAAAGAGATTAGATGTTACCAGGAGTTGGGCAGGAGGGAGGAAAGAGAAGTTATTGCTTAATGGTGAGAGTTTCTTTTGGCAGTGATGAGAAAGTTCCAGAAATAGACATGATGTTGGTTGCACAGCACGATGAGTGCAGTTCATGCCACTGAATCAAACATTTAAAAATTATTAAAACGGCAAATTTTGTTATATGTACTTTACAGTTTAAAAAATTAATAATATAATAAAAACCATTGAACTTTATGCTTTTAAATGAGGAAGTGATTTGGTATGTGAATTACATCTCAATAAAGCTGAGGGTTTTTAAGAGATTTATTGAAGATATTGACTCCTACACTTGGGGAGGCTGACTGGGCAAGTTTGGAATGGGGTGCAGACCCTTCGGAAGGGCAGGCTGGAACTCCCGGCCAAAGGCTGACGCCACTATCTGTGGGAGTAGGGGAGGGGAGTTCCTTCTTTTCCAGGGAAGCCCATTCAGCTCTTACAGCTTTTCACCTTATCCGATCAGGCCCAGCCAGAAGATTATATAAGACAGTCTTCTTTACTGGAAGTAACATGATTATAGATTTTAGTCATATCTACAAAACACCATTCACACCAACACCAGAGTACTGTTTGAGCTGAATAACTGCCTGTAGCCTAGCCAAGTTGACACACATAAGGGACCATGATATCATGGTTTATGTTATGGGTACATCTCCCTCCTGTCCTTGACACTGATGTGCATTCAAATCACAAGATGTTTAACAGGGTTCAACAGAACCCAAAAGTACTAAGGAAGCATTTTGAAAAATACAAAATGATTTTTAATGTGTGAAAAGTATCAATATAATCACTCAGTGGCTTTGAATATCCCCTGAGAAAAGATGTGAATTAATATATTTTAAAGTGTCTGCCATAAATCCTTCATTTACCCTTAAAAAAAGTCTCTATACCAGGCTTTGAGCTTATATTGAGGATATTAAAATTAGTAAGGCACAACACTTGCCCTCAGAGAGTTTATTCCTACTTACATAACAATAAAACACAATTCTTCCTTAGTAGAGGCTGGGCTCCACTGACTGGGTTTGCCCAATAGTCCACCGGGGTTCAGAAGTCTGTGAAGCAGCCACTACCCAGTGGCTTCCGAACCTTAGACATCAGGATATACCAGTTGGAAAACTCAACAGTAAGAAATGGAAACACCTCCTACTCTTTCAGAAAGATTAGAGCTATTTCTTTCTGGTATAATTCTTTTCATGAAAAGCTTCCCCAAGGCAGAACTCCTTCAAAGCAGCAGAAGCTAGACATCTGTTTCTAATTGAGATGCAAGAAAACAATGGTCCCGACACCTGGGGTAACTGGTGATACCTACCTATTTATCTCCTGGCTGCGTTTCATACCTTCTCCTACATTCTTGTTCCCATGCTCTTTTCCATTCTTTTATACTTTTCAGTTACTTTCCTCTTTTCCTTTTCTCCTGCCTTTTCACGACTTGGGGCCCCTCATCTTTCTGTGATCATTGTTAAGCCCCCTGGTTGCGCTCCTTGTTAAAGAGAATGCCACATTCATTCTCTAACCTGAAGGGCAAAGGGATGTGGGTGGGGGAAAGCAAAGAAAAGGGAAGAAAAACACCATTCAAGGTGACATGGTTAGAAATGGGAAGTCCTAAAGTTCAGGTTTTCTTTAGTTTGTTTGATGGTGTAATTTTTTAGTGACGTTCAATTACGTAATCGCAAACCACAAATGACTTCATTCTTTTAAGATAGTTCCTAAAAAGACAACTACTACTATAATGTTTCAGCATATTCTTTTTTAAAGCCTACAAGTTCCTTTTCCCCATTTTTGCTGCCTTTAATTATCAAATGTCTTTGAAAAAATCAATAATTTGCGAACTGAAACTGTATAATCCCCACCCTTATTGAGCATCAGGCAGCATGCAGTCATGCGTGTAAACTTAATTGTGAACAAATAATTCAGAATTCTATTAAAATTAATTTAATTATGCTCTCAATGTGCTTCTATTGACGGCATGTGCATATAAGTCCTTTAGGATAATAACAGGAGTTATGAAATCTAAGTCATAGGAGCAAAAATCTCTTTGTTGTTGTTGTTTAGATAATTTAGTTTTTTACCCCTGTCAGACACCATGTTGTCCAAGTGAGCAGTTTCATTGTCATTCAAGAGGATAAACTGAGGCAAATGTACTATTAAGCCAGAAGCTCTGTACCAAACATCACAACATATTCCTGTATCATTTGCCTTCTCTGCATCGAAATATCAGTGCAATGCTATATGCTATTAGGCAATAGAATCTCAGCACTGCATAGTCCCTGACATTTTAGTTGAACAAATACCCACAGGACCCTCCCAGGTGGATGTAACTTGGCTCTGGGCAATTAGTGTCCAAAGCCACATTAATGTTGTCTTCCTGAATCTGCAACTTGACAGTCTGATAAACAATAGCACTGAGAGAGGTGTGAACTTCCACTATTTATCTCAATGGGCTGTTAACTTTGAAACCTAATTATGATCACTTAAATGCCAACACTGTTAATCATTTCACTGCTGATCACTGTACCAGAAACATCCAGCCACAGTAATGTGCTTCTTCCTGGGGCTGCCGGACTCAATTGCCATGTCCTGATGTGCTTTTTCAGAATGTCCTCTTGTTAGTAGTGTCAACCTTCGACTGTTTAAATGGGTATATTCAGTGCTTGAGCCTTTGGGTAAGCAAAGCACCTATTAATCCATTTAAAATAAAGAAAAGAAATGGATGTCTGCTGTTGTTTCATTTTGTTTGCTGGATTTTAAACAGTGGGATTGATGAGTTTTCCTTATGGTAATCTTTTAAATCCCATGAGTCCTTATGGAAATCTAAATTCTTTGGAATATCTGGGCATCACTGGGGATAATGTAAAATAGGAGCAAAGAGGGTGATTTTCCAAAGTCACTGGGGCAAAATTCATAGTATAATCGAATTTGAGGAATTCCCAATATCATAGACTCCAATCTCCCACCTAAGGTGGAAGTCATTTGAATACTTTGAGTTAGGCAACTCACTGCCTCACGCAGAAACCCATTCCATTTCTTGCCTAGGTTTCCTTCTTAGCCGGTTCTTCATTGTATTCAGGGTGATTTTCCTTTGTATAATATTTGTCCTCTGGTCCCAATTCACTTATCACACAGAAAATGTCCACCCTCTCATCCGTCTTTTATTTTTCACATCCTCTCATCCGTCATATTTTTCACCCATCTTAAATGCCAGAAGTTCATTTGTAATGGCCTCCTCTATTGCATACCTATTATGAGCCACGCTCTATACATGTGTTAACTTATTTAATTATCAAAACCCCATGATGTAGTCACCTTATTACTATCTTAAAGATTAGGAAATTAAAACTCAGCAAGATTAAGCAGACAAAGTCCACTAGTGTGGGAGTCCCAGGCAGCCATGTTCCCCCATGAGGCCCAACATAGACGTAACTGAGGAAGGCATTCTTCCCCACGGAACGCCGACACAGTCAACATTCATCTCAACCTAGGACGCTAGGCAGCCACCATATAGCTGTCAATTGACCAAAAGAATAACCCAGTTTGGTTGTCCTGGTGACCAACTTTGGTTACTAGTTTGTTTATGTTAATAATATACTGAACTGCATATGACAAATTTCAAATGTGATGAATATAGTTAAGTTGGAATGAAGAAAGTGACAAAGTATCTGTGATGAGAAAAATGTGTAACAGCCAAGCAAATGACCATTATTATACAAAAGGTAAGCCTTACTAAAAGTATAAATCGGAGGGGGTCGGGGAGGGGTGTTTGATACCGGCAGGTGGGGTCTGAGGACCCAGAGGCAGTTCCCGCAGGACCAGCCAAAGGGTCCTTGGCTTCATGCAGGATGGAAGTCAAACGTGAGCCAGCAGGAAGTGAGAGCCGAGTTTATTCACGATATGAGAGATACAGATGGAACATTCAGGAGACTCAGAAAGGAAAAGAGGGAGTCTCATCTTTGTTCGGGGTCTAGAGGTTTTTATTGACGATTGTGGTCTGGTGCACATGCCCTCTTAGGCATCCAGGAACTAGTCAGAACGAGGACAAGGTCAAGGTGTCCATCATAAGTCACTTATTTCCTGACACCAGGGGTCTTGGTGTCTAGATGTCTAACACTGGTGGCCCAAAATATGCCTGACAGCTTCGTTTGGTCTTGTTCACCTGGGCCTTCCCTAGATGTACTTTATCTTTCTTGAGAAATCATTAACTCCTTGTCCTTTATAAGGAGGACACACACTGTTTGCATTCTGAGGCACATGTAGAGTGGGGTGGGGGTGCTGGTCTTAGTAAGAATAGAAACCAGAGAAGAAGCAAAGAAAACAAACAAAAACCAGCTTTTTCTTTCATGGGGTGCCTTCAGTTTCCCTGTCTCTTGGCCTTAAAGGTTACACAATTTGTTGATGTAGGACACTCAGAAATTCAATAGGTAAAATCTAAGAGGAAAAGGAAATTGTCTCCTTCCCATTCCAGAAGGAATGTAATGGTCCTTTGTTGCAGTTTAGAAGAGGGCTGCATAATATGCATTATTCTGTCCAGAAAAATCACCTAAAAATCAGTGGGTGTTACTTCACACTGGAAGGAAAAAAGATGATGCAAGAAAAAGGAAGGAAAGAAGGAGCCCTGACTTAACTACAGGCTAAGGAAGAGTTTTATTTTAACTTATGTAAAGTAGGAATACAATAGAAAACAAAAATCAGCAAGAAGAGGATGGAAGGTCCCCTGGGAAAAAAAGGTCTTACCTTCCCTAAGGCAAATACGGAAAATAGCCTAAATATTTACCTTTCTAACGAGCTCAGCTCAGAAGCCTATTTAATCCCACGGAAAAGGTTTAGGGCGGTGGGTAGAAAAATGCAGCCCTGGGACCAGCAGTATCAGTGTTATGTGGAAACTTATTAGCTAGGCAGATTCTCAGCCCCACCCCCCGACCAAATGAACCTGACATTCTTGGGGTGGCTTATGAGACTAAAACAGCAAACCCTTTCAGGGAATTCAGATGTTCACCAAAGTTTGAGAACCAGTGGCCTATGGAAGTCTAAGTAAATGAGCCAGGACTGGTCCAGCTTCAGCCAATATTGTCGTTATTTGAAACCAGCTACCTCATTCTCTGCATCCATTGCCATTAATCCAATTGCAAAATTAAAAAGAAGGAAATCCATGCACTCATATTTGAAATCTGTGCTCTAATGCGCCACTGACCAGACCCTGCCTGGGAGCCTGCATATTTTGGCTACTTTTTCACACAGTGTCCTGAGTAAGCCCTGTGCCTGAGCCGCTAAGCAGAAAATTTAGGGAGAGATTAGATATGTGCCTGAAATTTTAAATAGTTTGAATAAAACCTTGGGTTCAACCTTTCGAGTGTATGCCTGTTGCATGAAATTTAGGTAAATATTCCTAAAATCTACTGAAAACTGTGGAAAACCCAAGTTCTTTCTCCCTAAACTCTGAAAATGCATAGTATTCAGAAACATTTAAGTAAACTGACTACCCTTTGTACATTCTAATAATCACTTTTTCTTTATAAACTGAAAGCTTAGTTTCCCCCCAATAAACTTCTAAGATTTTCCCAAACAAGTGTCACTTATTCCAGAATGGCTCCTCTCCTAAAATCCCATAACTTTGACATTAGCTAGGTTCTGCTGTTAATAGATGCATGTCAGGCTTGAAAGTAACAACAAAACCAGACTGGGTGAATTTCCCTTGTGTTTATTTTATCCATTAAAATGAGTCCACATCCCTTAAGGGCACCAACCAAGGCAACTCAGCAAAGTGCCCTTCTATTTTGCAAACTTAAGTTGGAAGCCCTGCGTCAAGGTATGCTTAATCAGGACTACGTTTCTAGAGGTGCCTGGGTGGCTCAGTCAGTTAAGCATCAACTTCTGCTCAGGGCATGATCTCACGGTTCATGAGTTCGAGCCCCACATCAGGCTCTCTGCTGTCAGCACAGAGCTAGCTTCACTTCGGATCCTCTGTCCCCTTCTCTCTCTCTGCCCTTCCCCAGCTCCCATGCATTCTCTCTCAAAAATAAATAAAACATTTTAAAAGAAAGGAAAGAAAAGAAAAATGATAAAAAAGAACTGAAAAACGAGAAAAAAGAACTGATGAGGGCCCATAAGGCAAGCTGAGGGCAAAGCACAAGCTAACAACATCTACCCCCCAACCCTGTAGGTGGGATCTGTGTGTGATATTCCTAGGACACTCCCAGCTGTCCAAGAACAAAGGGAAGGAAAGAAAACAAATGGTTAAACTCATAGAGATCACAGTCATGTGGGACAGGAGTCTCCATCAGTTTACAACTGTCTTTGTAAATTATAAGAAAAAGGTAATCTTATCAGTAGCCTCAACTTCGGAAACCTATAGACTCAGTTTCCTGGAGCCCCAACATCACCTTCACCTCCATAGTGATGCAGGGAACAAAAGCAAGAAGAAAATAGCAGTTAACATTCAATTTCTTTATAACATGCAACCCATTGACAAATACTTGAGTCAAATACAGAGTCTAACATTTCTTCAGGACCCCCCCCTACCGTCTTAATGATAATGCCTTAATAGAGGGAAAACAACCTTAGCTTGATAATAGCAAGGCCCCTGGCATCTTATGAGTCCCCTTTAGCCTAGTCCTTCTGGAGGTCTCCCATTTGTCTTTACCTCCCCCAATTCCTCATATAGAATCAGTCACTCTTCACAATCCCAATGCAGCTCTTTCTGTCCATGGGTCCTGTCCCCATGCTTTAATAAAATCACCTTGTTGAACCAAAGACGTCTTCAAGAATTCTTTCTTGGCTTGGCCGTCAGCTCCAGACCCCCACCATTCCAAAACCTCATCAGAACTACATTTCCAGGCTATCTAAGGAGAGTCAAATTCTCATTTATACATTTTATTTGCTATCTAACAGAGATAAACTACCCATCTTCTAAGGCCATTCATATTATAAAATTCTTTTATTTTTTATTTTAAATTTTTTTTTAATTTTAGTGAGAGAGAGAGAGTGGGGGAGAGGGGCATAGGGAGGGAGAGAATCCCAACCCAAGCAGGCTCCACAATACTCAGTAAGGAGCCCAGTGTGGGGCTCAATGCAGGGCTTAACTCCAAGCTCCATCCCATGCCCCTGGGATCATGACGTAAACTGAAATCAGGAATCAGATGCTCCACTGACTGAGCCACCCAGGTGCCCCAGTATATAAACTTCTTGAAAAGATAATTCAGAACAAGGCAGTCAGTGTCTCTGCTCACAAGACAAATGGAAATGCAAGAGATCCTTGGAGGATTCTCTCCCAACAATAACTAGAGCTATAGGCAGTGGAAGACACTGTCTTTCTGGGTTCAAACCACAGCTCTTAGGTACATTATTTAGATTTTTCACCTGTTACCTTTTCTTTTTAATTTTTTTCAATGTTTATTTTTGAGAGAGAGGCAAACAGACAGAGTGTGAGCAGGGGAGGGGCAGAGAAAGAGGGAGACATAGGTCCCAAAACAGGCTCAAGGCTCTGAGCTGTCAGCACAGAGCCCAACGTAGGGCTCAAACCCACAAACTGTGAGATCATGACCTAAGCCGAAGCTGGACACTTAAGTAACTGAGCCACGCAGGCACCCCTTTCACCTGTTTCTTAATCCATAAAATGGAGATAATAATAGGAAGCATTTCAGAGGGTTGCTGTGCAAAATAAGTGACATAATACCTAATACATGTAAAGCATTTTATACAATTCCTGGTTCCAAGTAAGCATTGTTATGTTATTATCGCATTTCTGTTATCACCACAGCTGGAAGTATTGAGGAGAATATCCTCAGATGTCACAGAATTCCCCATTATAATAGGCCCCTAAAATTTCCAAACTCTAAAAACAATGCAACTATAAACAAAATTACAGAACCCAATACATGATCCACCTGAATTATGAAGAAACACATTTCTATTTATTGTAATATTTAAGCGTCATATACAATACATTTCTTATCAAAAAGGAACCAACAAAAAGTAAGTATTACCTTGTGGAAAAACCAAACACTATCACTTTTCTTCCTCCTTTGCTTCCACACCTAATACTATCTAAGATTGAGAGAAACTCACATAGTGTATTTGAATTTCAGCCAAGTACTCAATAGGGTCTGTCCTGGTGTCCTTACGGACAAGATTCAGAAGTCTTGTCTAGAAAGAAATCTGGGCCAGAAGAGAACGTAGGTTGATAGATTTGTAGGAGGCTGAACATTCAAGGAAAGACCTTCAAGTAATTAGAGGCAATTGGGCTACTGGTAAGAGCATAGAGTTAGACAGATGTAGAATCAAAAATCAAGACCATCACTTGCTAGCTGTGTCTCCATCATTAAAGGTTAAATGTGGTAATGCATCCAAAGAATCATCTGTAATACCAGGTTCCTGGAAGATGCTCCAGAAGTTGTTTTCCTTCTTTTTTCCCCCACTAAGTGATCCATGTCAACCCACAGGAAATTCTTTAAGGCCTGAGGGCTTTGTTCTCAACCCCATCCTCTCCCCACTTCCAATTGATTATTTGGATGAAGGTGTCACTGGCACAAAGCTGGGCGAAACAGGTAATACCCTGAATGGCTAAATTAGTATTCAAGAACTCTGAACAGCTTTGGAAATTTGGCCTATTTCAAAATTGCAAGACAACATTAAGTAAAGATAAATATAAATATAAAGTCCTCTACTTGGTTCCAGGTTCCAAAAGCTTAACTCTACAAATTACACGATAGAGAAATTCAGATTTGTGTTTAAAAAAAAAAAAGTAGAATATAACTCAGAGTTGAATATGATTCAGTGTTTTTGCAAAAAGTAAATTGTGGAGGTCTTTAAACACCAGGCTACAGGGCTGTGACAGTGCCATCTGTTTTCCAGATTCCAACTTTACTTATATCTTTGAATTTTGTGTGCAGGGGAACCATATCTAATACTATTGGATTGCTGCCTATTTTAATACACTTTACATTTCCTGAGTGGCATTTGGGATGCAGTCTTCTTGCATTCAGCTGGGGGAACTTGAAACAGAAGGCCTTTCAAAGAGATTCCACTGATATCAACCAGAGTCACCCTGGAGAGATGGAAGGCACCTTCCTTCCCCTCCAAGGCTGAGCGCTCGCTCTCCCTTGCCATGACCCCCCTCCCCTGCTGATGCTGCTCAAAAGCCATTCTTACATTCTCCAATTATTAAACAGTTTCATTAAAGAAATTAAATTACATTTAAATTATTGACATTTAAAAAGACTTCACGTTAATAGTATCAAAAAGGAGAGAGAGAAAAGGACATAAAAACCAATTATCTTGACTAAATTCAATCTTACCATTTCTCTGTAATTCATAAAATGATTCCAGCTGTGTTTCTTTTAGTTTTTGCTGTTACGAGTACTTTAGTGAATAGTCCCAGACCTATACTATGTCTTTCTTGATTCCCCTTAGGAATCTTTATAGCAAAATCACCAGTTTTTCCTCTCTGAAACTTCAGAGGGATCACGTGATAAATTCAAAAGACTGTAGTGCTATTGTTAGAAATACAAAGGGCAATGGGCCTGAATCTCCCCTCTGAGTTTAGGAAGCGCTGACTTCAGATTCCAGAGCCTGAGGCAAGAGGAGCTGCCTCCCATCCCTTCCCCAACCATAAATTCTTGCTTCTGGTTATGCTCTTCCTGATTCCCTGATCCCCCACATCCTGCCTGCTGTATCATTGAGCTCTCTTGCCTGATAATTACTGGCTCAGATATGCCTTGGACTCTGGAGACCACCTTATCTTCATCCTGGGGACTTGGGGCATTTTAGGGCAATACTGGAATTCTTCAGCATTAACACAGCCAAACTTCCAGTCTTCCCAACGCCTTGTGTCCCAGTAACTTGGATTCTGATTCCAAAAGTCCCAAGCTCTGCTAGTCTGTTTGGTTCCCCTGTGTCTAAATCCCCTTCCTCACAGCCTGACCACCTTCTTAGTCCCTCTTGACTGGGATTGTCTTTCATCCGATAGCTCACCTTTCACTCACTCCCCAAAAGCCACTGCTGTTCTACTTGAACACTTGACAGTGGTGAAAGGTACAATCTGTTTGCTGAACTCCCCCATACCACCCAATGGATCTGTCCTTTGTTTTCTCTTAAAGAAACCAGTGTCTCCCTAATTACTAAACTCACAGACAATCCTAAACTGTCATCTTCCTCTGTCTCTTTTTTCAGTATCTAACATTGTTGGACACCCTTCTTCCGTGATCCTCTTTCCTACTGTAGACAATTCACCATCTTTCCAGCTCCCACATATATATTTCATTTTGCAATTATAGTGACACCATCCTCTTAGGCACCCAGTAAAAATTTGACTCTTTCAAAAATTCCTTTTATCCAGTCCATCCCCATATTAATCTGTCACAAATCCTGTTGATTCCAAATCCTAGGAGCCTGCCCCTTCTCTTCCATTGCCTTATTTCAGTTCTTATACCTTCGCAAGAGCCTCCTAGTAACCTCTTCTCCTCCATTTCATCCTCCATCTCACTGTCAGAATCATATGTCATTAACCTTTCAAGGAACAGGCAACTTCTCCTCATTCACCTTATTTGTGCTGGCTTCCCAATATGATTTTGTCATTTGTTTCTACTGGATTCATCAAACTTTTTCTTACCTATATTCTAATACAACCCATTGTATCGTAATTGCTTAGATTTTACTTCTATCATGGGATTGTGAGGAAGAGGCCATTTTTATTCATTTATATTCATAACACATAGTATAATGTTGTCCCAAAGAAGGCACTTAATTAATGTTTAATGAATAAGTAAATAAATGATTCTAGGTCTGATGCCTCCTGTTTCAAAACTTGCAGACATCATGCTCTGTTCAGCTTACTTATGACTCCTTTCTGAACCAGTGTGATGGATACCTACTTCTAGAACTAGTACCTGCTGCCCATCATATGCCTTAAATAACTTTATCACCTGCCTGGACATCCTGCTCTCAACTCTTGAATCCATTTTTCCAGTCCCTAAGCACAAGCTCTAGCCTGATGAAGATATCTTTTTAGGTGTGTGTCTCAGACATTGTACTAAGAGGTATTTTCTATCCAGTCATTATTCACAGTAAATAATGTCACAACATAAGAGAGAGAGATGACTAGAACAACTACCAAAATAATTTGTGGTAGTTATTGTAATGTGACTATAATGTGAACAAGCATAATAGTAATTGGGGAAGTGACTCCATCCTGTCTGGAATATATATATTATTTTCACTTCAGAAAAGTTTTCTAGTTAAAAAAAAGCTGAAAATCACCTCTGCTTTTTGTCTATGGGCTTTTTCATAAACTTGGTCATTGTATTGGCCTCTTCTCCCATGTTTGGTCAGTGAATTGAACTAAATGATATCTGCGGAGACCAAGTCTCCCACAACTTGCTCCTTGGAACCAGCTATCTTTACATTAAAACATTTTTGAGAAACAATTATCCTTTAAACTGTATAATGGTAATGAGTATGCATAATAGAGAATGACCATTCTGAAGAATTCGTCAACTTCACCTGTCTGGAGTTCTCGGGAGTTGTCTTCAAGTATTTGGAATCTGAGTACAGCCTCTTACAGCCACGTGAATGTGTTCAACTTTTTGGATGAGTTATTTCACCTCTCTGAGCCTCTTTGCTCATCTGAGGGTCAACTTGAGATTAAATAAGATGTATATAAAGCACTTAATGCAGAGTTTATTAAATGTTGTTTTTACTACTATTAACCTTTCTGCCCTTGGCTACACACACACACACACACACACACACACACACACACAGCTTCATAGGTTGACTTAAATGCCTATCAAATAAATATCTTTATTCAGACTACAGTTGGACAAATTTGCACAATTTAAATGTGGGACTATGGATTTTAGCTCCAATGTATGCAAAGCTAAAATATACTAGTGAAGGAAAGGATTAAAGTGTAAAACCCAAGAAAAAATATATGGGATAAATAGAAGTTTGTATTGACCATCAATATAAGTTTCTTTTAATGTTTGTTTAGTTTTGAGAGAGAGACAGACAGAATGTGAGTGGGGGAGGGGCAGAAAGAGAGAGGGAGACACAGAATCTGAAGCAGGCTCCAGGCTTTGAGCTGTCTACATAGAGCCCAACATGGGGCTCAAACCCACGAACCATGGGATCATGACCTGAGCCAAAGTTGGGTGCTCAACCAACTGAGCCACACAGGTGCCCCTACCATCAATATAAAATAGCTAGTAGCAAAATTATTCCTGGTTATAATTGCTAAACTATTAGGAGTATTTGTTCATGAATACCTACTCAAGGAAAGTCTTCAAAACTGCATTTGGACTCTGCAAGCATAAAGGAATCCTCATCTTACATAAACACCAAGGTTCTGTGGTTGCCCAAGGGATGTTCAAGGTAGAAAAACATTCCTGATTTTTACTATCTTTTTAAAAAATTTGTGTTTATCTGGCTAAATTTAATTGAAGATGTAATTTTAGAACTTTGGGTACATGTTCTGTACAAGGGTTTTTGAAAGCAACTGTGATCAATTGGTACACTCCTATTAATGGACACGTATTTTACATCCACTGGTAAGATCTGGCTCTTATGCTTTAAGAGCTGAAGCAAAGCAAGCACAATCAAAACTGATTCTATACAAGGTTTACCACTACTTTTGTAACCATCCCCACTGTGAGTGGTATCCTATTTTCCCAGGAGATCCTGGTGCAGGGAGAGGCTTTTGTGAAGCAATTCTGTCTGCAGAGTCCCCAGAGTAGGCAAGCCAGCCATGAAAAGAGTTTTGAGATCTGCCTAGGGTTTGCACGGAGAGGGAAGATTTCACTGCTCAGGAATAGACACTCCCAATGATGCAAGTTAAACAGAAACCAAAAACTATCCATAATAGGCTGACAGTTATTTTCAAGAATTTGCCTGAACATTTTGAAGAAAAAAACCTTCGATCTTTAAAAAATAATGAAACCCAAATTGGGTAAACCTCATTTGCCTTAAAATGAAAATTTTTATGAGCAAAGGATACTGCATAGCTTAGCAGACACTGCCTTTTCCTTAAAATTTATCCCATAGTGTTAACTGCCTTAAAATTTTTATGGACTGGAGAAAAGAATAAGCAAGTGTACTTCAGAGTTCCAACGAAAGATGTTTGGATTTCATCCTTCTTTATTTTTTATTTTTTTGCCTTAAGTCCCTGAGTGATAATGTTCAATCAGATTTCAGTCATCAAATATTTATTAAGAATATATCTCTAAAAACAAAATGAATATATCTTCTCTATGAGGTGATACAGACTGATTTTTCAGGATATATTTTTAAGTTTAAAATCCAAGACACAAAAGAATGCATACAGTATGTTACCTTTGTGTGATAAAAAGAGAAAATAAGAATATATAAATTTCTTTGCCAAAAAGAAACACAGAAATTACAAACCAGAAACTAATAAATTTTATGACTTATAATAAGAGTGGGAGACAGAATGTGTCAGGGAAAGGAATGGGAATGAGACTTCACTCAGTAAACTTTTTTATATTATTTTGAATTTTCAATTATGTAAATATTTTACATATTCAAAAACTAAAATTAAAAAAAGGGGGAAAAGGTACATGCTAACTTGGAATATAAACAAAAACAAAAGAAACAAATACTTATCAAATTGATGAAATAGTAAAATAAAATAACCTCAGAGAGAAAAGAATCAATTCAAATAACTTTTAAACACAGTATTCCGACCACAAATTTTTGTGGGATATATTATAAAGACAAAGAACTACAAAGTAACCTTAATTGTGGATTTAGAGTGATATTGGTATTGTAATTTTCTAATCATTTTATGTATATTATAAGATAAAACAAATAAGGAAATCCATTAATGTTATTAGGAATACAGAGTTTTACTGTACAAACTTAAAAGATGGCAAAGAATATGATACTGTGTGTTAAATGCAAATTGGAAATTTCAGAAGGATATTTCTTACCTACTTCTATTAAAATGACATAGAATAGTGTTTTGCAGAGTAAGCTCTATGTTTCCCTATGTCAGAATCATATATGGTATTTTTTGGAAATGCATATTCCTAGGCCTCTTGACAGATTTACTTAATCAGAATCACCGAGAGTAGAATCTGTAAAAATAAATTTTTAACCTTTCTATATTGAGATAATTGTACATTCACACACAATTGTAAGGAATAAGAGATTCCATGTACCCTTTACCCAGTTTCCCCAGTGGTAACATCTTACAAAACCATAATACAGTGTCACAACCAGGACATTGACATTGATACAAAGATACTGAAATTTTTCTTCTATGATTTTTCTAAAAGCTTTAAGGTTTTAGGTTTTATATTTAGTCAGTTATGCACTTTAAGTTAATTCTTGGAGAAGTCTGAGTTTTAGGTCAAGATTTATTTTTTGCCTACAGATGTACAGCAACATCAACCATGGAACTGCTTTGGCACCTTTGTCAAAAATCAGTAAGCATATTTGTGTGAGTCAATTTCTGGATCTTCTATTCTGTTCCACTGATCTAAGTGTCTCTCCTTCTACCAGTATAGTCTTAATAACTATAGCCCTATAATAAGTCTTGAAATCATATAGAATGATTCCTCCCACTTCATTCTTCTCTTCCAAAATTGTTTTGGCTATTCCAGTTCCTTCTTCTTTCCATGTAAAAATTAGGATAATCTTGTTTATATCTACAGGAAATACATTGCTGGGTTTTAAATATGAATTGCATCAAACATGTATATCAATTTAGGGAGAATTGACATCATTACTATGTTGAGTCTTCCAATTTATGAACATGACAATCTATTTCTCCATTAATTTAGATCTACTTTGATTTTTCTTATTGGCACTTTGCAGTTTTTAGGAAACAAATCCTGCATGTTTTAAAAGAGTTACACCTAAGGATTTCACGGGTTGTTGTGTTGTTGTTGTTGTTGTTTGAGTGATTATAAATGGTGTGGTATTTTTAATTTAGGTGTCCATATGTTAATTGCTAAGATATAGATGTACAATTGACTTTTGTGTATTTGTTTTGTGCTCCATGACTTCACTAATAGCCATATTATTTATAGCTATTTTTTAGATTCCTTGGGTTTTGTACTGATATGATCATGTCATGTGGAAATAAAGCCGGTTAGATTTCCTCCTTTTTAACCTAAATGCCTTTTATTTCCTTTTCTTGACTTATTGAATTGAATAGAATATCCACTGTTATGTTGAGTAAGGGTAGTAAAAGCAAATATCTTTCCTTTGTTCCCAAACTTAAAGAGGAAATATTCAATCTTTCACCATCAAGCATAATATCTGCAGAGTTTTTTTGTAGACACTACCACGTTGAAGAAGTTCTCATTATTCCTATTCATCTGAGAGTTTTTATCATGAATGGGTATTGAATTTTGTCAAGTGCTTTTTCTGCATCCATGTATGATTATGTGGTTTTTACTCCTTAGCTTACTAATACAGTGTATTACACTTATTGACTTTTGAATATTAAACCAACCTAGTATCCCTGAAATAAGCCCCATTTGGTCATGGTATACAATCTGTTTTATACTGCAGAATTTGTTGGCTAATATTTTTCAGATTTTTGTATCTATGTTCATGAGGGATATTGTTCTGTATGTTTTTTGTACTGTCTTTAATTAGGTGTCAGGTAATGCTAGCTTCTTAAAATGAATTAGTATGAATACTAGCTCTGTTTTCCAGAGAAATTGTACCAAGTTGGTGTTAATTCTTCTTTAAATATTTTATAAAATTCTCTAGTGAAACCATCTGGGTCTATAGATTTCTTTTCCAGGAGTTTTTAAATCACAAATTCAATTCATCCAATAGTTATAAGGCTACTCAAAAATCTATTTCATAGTAGATGAGTTGTGGTAGTTTGTGCTTTCAAGGAATTGGTCCGTTTCATTTAAGTTGTTAGGTTTATGTGTGTCATGCTGTTTGTGGTATTCATTTATTATCCTTTCTATATCTTCTGGGTCTGTAGTGGTATGCACTGTTTTGTTCCTGATATTAATAATTTGTGTCTTTTCTCTTGGTTGTCTTCTTTCTTTCCTTCCTTCCTTCTTTCTTTCTTTTTTTTTTTCTTTTGGTACAACTTATTAGAGATTTTTCTTTTATTGACCTTTCAGGAAACCAGAACTTTGTTCCATTGATATTTCTTTATCACTTTCTGTTTTCAATTTCACTGATTTTTTTTTTTTTTTACTCCTATATGTACTTCTTTCTATCTGCTTTGAGATTATTTCGCTCTCCTCTTTTGAAATTTTTAAACTGGGAGCTAGATTATTGGTTTGAGTCTTTTCCTCTTTCCTAAGGCATGCATTTAATGCATTTAATTTCCATTTTAACATTATCTTACCTGTGGTCCCCACATGTTGGTATATTATATTTTCATTTTTATTCAGTTAAATTAATTTTTTTATTTCCCTACGAATGTCATGTTTGATCCACGGATTATTTAGAAGAAAGCTCTTTAGTTTTGAAGTGTTTAGAAAGTTTCATATTATCTTTCTGTTACTGATTTCCAGTTTAATTCCATCATTGTTGGAGAGTAGATTATCTTCATGATTTCAGTTAATTTAAACTTGTTGAGGTTTGTTTTACAGCCCCTCAGTTTCCTCTTTCAGTTGTTCTTTCCTACTTTCTGATGGTCCAATTCTCTTTTACCATTTCCTCTTGCTTAGAAAATTTCTTTTAAGCCATTCTGTTAAGATAGATCTGTTGGTGATCAGCTTTCTTAGTTTCCTTTCATCTAGGCTGACAGCTCTTTTCTTTTACCACTTTAAAATGCCCCCTTTTTTCCTGACCTCCATAGATTTAGAGGAGAAGTATACTTATTCAAATTATTTCCTCCTATAGAAAAATGCCAATAATAAATGTAAAAGGAATGACTGAATTTTTAATTCAAAAAAATTTTTTAATGTTATTTATTCTGGGAAGAGAAAGCAGGGAAGGGGTAGATTGAGAAGGGGAGAGAGGATCCTGATGCAGGGCTCAAACTCACCAACCGTGAGATCATGACCTGAGCTGGAGTTGAATGCTTAACCAAGCTTCCCAGGCACACTTGACTGAGTTTTTTTAAATCACCATTTTGTAACCACTGCTATACTAATTAATTCTGGTAAGAATCATTAGTAAATGATAAAATTAATGAGTGAACAGTATATACACATCTCAAAGTATTAACCCATAAATTCCTAACAAATTATAGAAAGACAAAGGCACTTTTACAATGGAGCACTTTTACAATGGAGAGTCACCACCCTCCCCACGTGGTCAAAGGTAGCATTGCTAATAGAGGAAAACTGACATTATGTGCCTCCTAACATGAATGTGATGCAGTAAGAATTATACAACCTGATCTATGCACTACTGTGACAAAAATAAATACATAAATATACACATCTAGTCACAGAAATTGAAATCCAGGACTCACACAAATATTTGTAGGCCAATGCTCATAACAGCATATTCAAAATAACCAAAGGGTGGAAACAACCCAGATGTCCATCAATGGAGAAATCAATAAACATAATGTGGTATATATACACAATGAGATATTATTCGGCTTTTAGTAAGAATGAAATTCTGACATATGCGTCAACATGCATGAATCTTGAAGACGTTGTCTAAATGAAATAAATCAGACACAAAGGGACAAATATTATGTGTTTCCATTTATATGAAGTGGCTAGAATAATCACATTCATGGAGACACAAAGTAAAATGGTGGTTAGCAGAGCCTGGCTTGGGGCAGAATGAGGAGTTATTATTATTTTTATTTTATTTTATTTTATTTTTTTTATTTTTTTTTTTACAAATAGTTTATTGTCAAATTAGTTTCCACATAACACTCAGTGCTCATCCCCACAAGTGTCCTCCTCCATGCCCATCCCCCCTCCCCCCCACATCCATCAGTCCTCAGTTTTTGTCAGCATTCAAGAGTCTCTCATGGTTTGCCTCTCTCCCTTTCCCCCACCATTTCCGCCCTTCTTCTCCCCCTTGTTCCTCCGTCAAGTTCCTCCTAATCCTTGAGGAGTTATTATTTAATGGGTACCCAGCTTCAGTTTAAGATGAGGAGAAAGTTCTGGAGAAAGTGATCACAGTTGCATGGCAATGTAAATGTGTTTAATGCACTAAAGTCCCAGTGGTAAACTCACAAATGATTAAAATGCAAACTTTTATCATATATATATATAATATATATATATTCTGTGACAATTTTAAAAATCTTATGAAAAAATATTCAGGAAATTTCAGATATGGAACATTTTTAATACAATGGGCCTGGTGTGTTCAAAAACAGCAGTGTCATGAAAAATAGAAACAGACGGAGGGACTATTGTGGAGACTTAGTTAGATCAGTGGCAAAGGTAAACACAACATGTGCACTTTACCTGAATCCTAAATTTCATTTTAAAAAGCCATAAGAGATATTTGGATGATAATTGGGGACATTAGAAGATGAATTGTATATAAGAATGTATAGAATTATTGTCAACTTTGAGGTAATAGTATCATGGCTATGAAGTAGGTATATGCAAAGTATTTATGAATTGTGGTGTGATATCAACAGCTTTAACAATTCAGCAAAAAACAAACACAGAAAAAGAAGAAATGTGACAACATGTTAACAATTGGTGAATGTAGTTGAAAGGTAGATGGGTAGTCATTCAACCAATTTGTTCAACTATTTTGAAACTTTGACATTTCTTCAAAATTAACTAATTGGGTTGAGAAGTACCATTTGCTGACTTGTGTTCGTGTTGGCAAATAGAACAAGAGCAGAAAGCCCTTCCATTCCTTACTGTAAACAAAAAATGCTGGGTAATTTTTTTTTCCCTTAATACATGGTGAGGCTGGAAAGTGAGAAAAAGAAAGCTCACAGAACTAAAAGGCAAATTGTTGACTAGAAGCTGAACTGAACAACAGCCCGAGGACATCCAAACCAGGAAGATGCGGAGGCTGAAGAGAATGATTCCCCCCTCCTGTGAAGAAGAAGGCAGCTGAACTAACTTTCTGGGAAACGTGGAAAGACTCTCCATATGTGGAATTTTATTTTTTTAACATTCATTTATTCCTGAAGACAACACAGACAGGGAGCTCGCAAGCAGGGGAGGGGCAGAGAGGAGAGAGATAGAATCCCAAGCAGGCTTCATACTGTCTGCACAGAGCCCAACACAGGGCTCGAACTCACAAGCCATGAGAACATGGCCTGAGCCAAAGTAGGCCACTTAACCAACTGAGCCACCCAGCCGACACTCCATATGTGGAATTTTTTTAATTAAAAAAAAAAAGGCACCTCACCCTCACTGAATCTTCATGGCTGCCAACTAACTGCCTAGAGACGTGAGTGGGAAAAGTAGAGAAGAAAGCAGAAACCTAGCCCAGCCCCATGAGTGGATAGGAGCCAAGTCCGCATTAGTCCAGAATCTATAAAATCTCAGCAAAAGGGACTAGAAATGAGGCCCACAGGAGCGCCTTTACCATTCAATGCAAGAATACAAGCCAGACTGTGGCAGACACAAGGGAATTTGTGACTACTTTATCTGATTCTCCTCAAAAAAAAAAAAAAAAATCTCAGCTCCCAGTTGAATGTTCCTAGAATTCCCGTTAATTCTTTGCAGCAACTAGAGGGGAGGAGATACCTGACAGTGGTTGTGGCCTCTCCTCCCTCTGAAAATATATTTTAACCCTAAGCATCAAATTTTTCTCCATGCCCTTTGAGTTCCTGATTATTAAATAATCTGTGTTATTTGGAAGAGGTAATGTCTTTTTTTTAATTTATAAGCAAAGGGGCACAGGTTCCTTCCTATTAATGTAGATCTCTGGATCTTTCAGTCATTCATGGAGATGCACCTTCTCTTCCTGCTTGGGTTAGGTGTTTCTGAAAGTGACTTCTTCCCCGAGATCTGTCTTTTATATTCTGATGATTTACTGAAGGACATATTCTTCCATATGTTCATTTAAGAGATAAACGACCATTCTTTATCTCTTAGCATTTGCCTCATCATTGTTCTGTAATCTACTAAGAGCTGCTTGTAGTTTCTAACATGCAACAGCCTGCACGAATAAAGGTTGCTTATGAACAAATCCCCATTTAAAATAGCTCTGCTTTTTACATTTTCTTTTCTCTTTTTTTTAAATTAGGCTCCATGCCCACTTGGGGCTTGAACTCACAACCCTGAGATCAAGAGTTGCTTTTCACTTTTTCTAAAGTACTAGATATTGGCCTGTTGAAATCCCATTTGGGGTATAAAAGAATGGAGATTGATTTTAGGGAATGATCAATAACAATGGTAGCTGTATTTGGCTTCTTTTCTATTCTTTCTTTAATCATTGCTCACCCCTGAACTGTGGCCTCCCCTTCAGACCCGCATTCTTTTTCCCAGTTGGTCTAAATCTTGGCCTTTCAGTAAGAATCTGCAATGACAGATACTCACTGGCCAGTCTGTTCTCTTACTGGACAATTATAATTATCAAGAAACATATTTTGGAAGTGATTTGAAAACTTAATTTCCACCATATAATCCTAACTCTGCCCCTAGACATACAGCAGATCCCTGTGATTTGTGGATTCATATTTCCAAATTCACCTACATGCTAAAATGTGTCCCCAAAATCAGCACTCCCAACACTTTTGTGGTCATTTGCAGACATGTGCGGATGGATGAAAACCTTGAGTAACTCAACACACACATTCCCAGCTGAGGTCAAACAAGGGGATGCTCTGCCTTCTTGTTTCAGCTATCATATTATATACAAGTGTCCTTTTTGCAATCTATTGATGCCACATTTTTTCCATTTTATGTGCTTTTTTTTGGTGATTTCACTGTTTAAAATGGCCCCTAAGCATACTGCTGTCCAGAGTTCCAAAGTATAAGAAGGCTGTGGTATGCCTTACAGAGAAAACATGTGCTTTAGAGAAGCTTTGTTCAGGAATGAGCTATAGCACTATTGGCCTTGAGTTCAATGTTAATGAACCAACAATATATATTTTAAAAGGTGTCTAACAAAAACACACATAAAATGAGGTTATGTGTTGATTGGTTGATAAATCTGTTTTGACCACAAACGCCCAGAAGCCTAACCTTTTATTTCCCCCAGGAGCAATGGTTCAGTATTCATGAATTCAGTGTTCTTGGAAACTTCAGAACATACCTATTGTGAATAATGGTATGTGGAATCCTTCTGCATGCTGGTATGTTGTTCACCTGTTATCAGAGAGAGCAAACAGGCTCACATGGGTTTCTTTCTTTCTTTTTTTTTTTTGCTTTTTTTTTCTTGTTTTGTTTTTAGAGATCAGATAGAAAGGGAAAGGAATAGATATTAGTGAAGATAAATGGGGAAAATTTATGGTTACAAATCACCTTTTAATTTTTCCAAGATCTTAATAGAACCACAGAATATTGCTTCCAGGGCATGATGGGAGTCAGAGAACGATTAAGAACATTCCAGTAATAATCGTCTTAACAACCACCTCACTTGTGGTGCACTTTACATTTTGTGAAGTGTTTCCATGGGCATTATTTCATTTGCTTTGCACTTACAGCCACACTATGAGATAGGAGTGGGATTACCCCTATTCCCATGGAAGAATTGAGAGCTTTGACGGGAAGCAGATGGAACAGGCCTCTCCACTCATCCATAGCACAACTGAGAGTTGAACCAGACCCTTGGATGCAGCTTGCTCTTGCTAAGATACCACAGCTTTCTAGGCAAGCTGTGGTTCTCCTACCCCTTTTTTGCTCTTTCCTTTATTAGTGCATCATTCTTGACTCTCAATTTCATAATCCATTAAGCTAAATCATTGATTTTTTTAACGTTTTTAATGTTTAATTTTGAGAGAGGCAGAGAGAGATAGAGTGTGAACAGGGGATGGGTAGAGAGAGGGAGACACAGAATCCGAAGCAGGCTCCAAGCTCTAAGCTGTCAGCACAGAGCCCGATGCAGGGCTCAAACTCATGAATCGCAAGATCATGACCTGAGCTGAAGTAGGACACTTAACCTACTGAGCCACCCAGGCGCGCCTAGGCTAAATCATTGCTAAAATACAAGCCCCCAAACTAAAATGTGTGTGTCTTGGCTGCACACACAGTGACTTAGAAACATGCTCTTGTTCAATATGCATCTAATAAGGGCTGGCTGGATGTCCAACTCCAGACAATGTGAACAGGAAAGTCAAGAAAATTTTGTTTATCTGGGAAAACAAAATCCACATACCTAAAACTGAGTGGCATTAGTTACTTTGGTGTGTCACCATTTAAATCATTTCATGTGGGTCATACTGGTAGTGCAAGCTGGAGAGAGCTGCGATTTGTTTGTTGGGAAAAGAAAAGGAAGCTTGCAGTTTGGAGTGCATCTGCACATCAGGACGCACTACTGCCATGGCACCGTTCGTGTGAAGGTGCTCTCCAGAAGATGGAGGGTAAGGGAATCAGCAGAGACCTCATGAAGAAATAGTCCCACTATAATTGTTATTGCCTGTGACCACAGCCTACAATCACTACTCAACCAGGGCTTTATCAACTGACATTTAGATACCTCAGGAAGCTTCGGAGTTGTTCTAGTGGGGTACCCCAGTAAGCCAAGGGAGCCAAGGTACCTTAAGTAGACTCAAGACCAATTGACCTGACCAGTGACTGTCTATAGCCAGCCAAACTTGCACTTGAACGTGTAGTCCCTACTTTAGCCTTCAAAGCAATATCATTTTTATTTATCATTTGTGAAACAAATTACTTGCTATGAATTAAAAAAAGATGATATAAAAACAGCTATTAATGGCAAACAAAAAGTATCTCTATGGAATAAACAAAGACATAAGCTAGTGCCGATCACACTGAAGGAGGCCAAGTTTGACAGCCTCCACTTGTGAGCCACTCCATTGGCTGTTTCAGCCCCAAAATGAGGTGGCTCTAAAGAGATAAGGCTTTACTGGATGTCAGGATTTAAAAAGCCTGGGGTTCAGCCTGACTAGTGATCTGGTGCTCAGAAGAGCCCTGTAATACACATCCCTTCAAAGCAGTACATTTCAGATTTTGGGGAATATAGTGGACACTTTGGAAAAGTATCCCCCAAGATACATCTTTTTGCTTGCTGGAGCAGGAAATGCAATGTCTTAGAAAAATGTGAAAAAAAGGGGGGCGCCGAAATCTGTCTTCAGGTCACCTGCATAAGAGATCACATTATCCATGTTTTCCTTCTTTACAGCTGGGAGCACAGTGAACACAGAAAGTTGGGCCAACAAGTGAAACCCTTCGCTACATATTTCCCCATTGAGAGCCGCAGGCTCAAGAGGCCATCGATGCACCCACAGCATTTAGATATTTTTATGGGCTGAAAATCCCCATCTGATGGAGCTAAGACTCAAAAGCATGAGAAGGGAAAGACTTCAAATCCCTAAAGGAGCATATTTTTTAGGGAAAATTTAGGCACTAGCAAAGTTGGAAGGAAGAGGGCCCAGGCATCAGGCATTTTTACTATGTTTCCATAATTGAGATACATACATATACATAATATGTATTCTATTGAGAATTCAATGCCAGTCTAAAGAGGCAGGCCGATAGGAGAGTCCTGCCCCTCTCTGCTCCTTATCTTACCTGGTCAGATGAGGATAAAAACGACTAAACACTCTGAAAAGAAGATGTTTGCTGTTGCTACTGCTGCTACTATAATTACTACTATTATGAGCAATCTACTTCCTTCACGCTGGAGAAATGTATTGACTTATTCATCTGATCAAAAACGTTTTAGATGTCCAAAAGCCATTAGGAAATAATTCAGGGGAAATGCGCCATTGCGTGCACAACACTTTCCTAAGCGTAACCAAGAGACTGGAGTTTCGGATGTTATGTAGGAGTGAGCCCAGGATTCTGGGTCTGGCCCTCACGAGGGAGAAAAGAAGAGGCAGGAGGGTGAGCGGCAGGTCACTCGTTTTTGCCTTTCTGACAGAATGTGACATTTATCCTTACCACTCTGTCAGAGGCCTGAAATTCTCATGTCTTTACAAAATATTTTTCTATTTAGTTGAATCAGGCAGCACAACTACAATATGTCTTCTCTCTGTGACTGCCTTTCACAGCCTTTGCCTTCACGAGACTTAGATGAGGTTTGGGTGATTCATGGCGCTTAAACTTCTCCAGAGCACTTTTTCAATTGGAAAATTCTCCTAAACTGAATGCATCATCAGCACGGTTGTCCATGCATAAAAGAACTAGAAGCAAA
This sequence comes from Crocuta crocuta, assembly GCF_008692635.1. Lineage (NCBI taxonomy): Eukaryota > Metazoa > Chordata > Mammalia > Carnivora > Hyaenidae > Crocuta > Crocuta crocuta. The sequence goes on from NW_027528357.1 coordinate 6,660,743, forward strand.
ACAATGAGCACCATTTTTTAAAACCTACGCTTAAGCCAAGAAAAACAGTTATATCACAAAATGTTAAAAGACCTTATTTTTCAGTTTCCAGGAACCTTTCATGGAGAACATGGCCTATCTTTGTCTTAGAGCCCTTTATTCTAGTCTTTCGAAATTACAAATAAAACGAATAGTTTATATTCAGTTTAGCTTATCTTCAGGTTATTAACATGATATATAACAACACAAGTAATGCCACCTGCTATATTTGTGGAGAACTGATTGCCCCTCAACCACATTCATTTCTTTCTTCGTTCTTTGGGAAGATGTTTAGAAATTTTTTGTATTTCAGTTGGTTTCTCATTATTATTTTTCTATTGTTTATCAAATAAGAAGATAGTTCTTTTAAATGTTTTCATATAGAAGATGGCCTTTTGTGAAAATATAAGTTACACTAATGGACCCAAAATTTTACCTGGAGCTTCCAATTAAACTACTTGCCTATCTTTTGGATTCATAAGTAAGCACTGGATGATGGAAAGAGTGCCCCAGTAAGAGTCAAGAGTTGTAAGCTCTCACTTCTCTCAATACTGACTCAGTTTGCCCAAATGTAAAATGGGCATCATAAAAGTTTTTCATTCCAGTGTCAAAGCTTTATATTATTTCACTTAAGTATTTACTGAGCACTACTCTAAATCAGGAGAAGCAGGCAGGGCACTGGCTAAGGAACACACTGTATAGGTTTGAATCCTACCTCTACATCTTATGAAACACGAGTGTGCTTTTCCATCTGTAAAATGGTACCCACCTCCTAAGTTTGTTGTGAGGATTAAGTGAGTCAAATTTATGAATCTGTGCCTGGTACACACAGTAAACATTCAACAAGTGTTGCGCTCTAAAATTATTGTTCTTACTGGTTTCTAGAGATATGAGACAAATATACAGCCCCTGTCCTCAAGAGGCTTATAATCTAATGTGAGGAGCATGAACAGAGGAAATCAGTCACATGGTTCCTACAAGAGAAAGCTATATAAGAATGGAGGAGAGATGCAACCTTCTCTTGCCAGGATTAGCTCAAAAACCTGAACTGTTTTGTGCTTCCAAAGTTATATCTGAATCCACAGTTAAACATATGCTGTTGCACTGGGTCTTCTCTTTGCAAAACAAAATATTTTCACACCAGTAGAAAGTGTAGATATTTTTAAATATTTTTAATGCTTATTTATTTTTGAGAGAGAAAGACAGAGTACAAGTAGGGAAGGGGCAGAGAGAGAGGGAGACACAGAATCTGAAGCAGGTTCCAGGCTCTGAGGTGTCAGTACAGAGCCTGATGTGGGGCTTGAACTTACGAACCTTGAGACCATGACCTGAGCCAAAGTTGAACGCTTAACTGACTGAGCAACCCAGGCACTCCGAAAAGGTAGACATTTTTATGATAAAACTTGAGATCATAATACATGTTGTATAAATATAACTCTTTTACATGGAAAAGAAACTCAAATCAAATTCAAATCAAACAGAAGATCCATCGCCTTATGTAACTCAGAAATCAAAGAGTTCAGCTGCTTTAGCAAGGTCAGTACCTCTCTTTCTCCTTAAGTCACTCCTTCTTCATTCATGGTCAAGCCTGTCCTCCCCATGGACTGGCATCAGGAAACTCCAGTCTTGTGTTCACTCCATCAAATAACTCCTGCATAAACAGAACTCTTCCACACCAGCTGCAGCAGGAGTCCTAATCTGCCTCTCATTGGTCATGAGTCTGTTCCTAAACCCACAGGATGACTAAATATTCTGACTGGCTAGATTTGGGCCATATACCCACCGTTGGAACCCATCAGCACCACATAAAGCGAGAATGGAAGGTGGGTAGTTCCCACAAGGAAAAAGGATGGTGGATTCTAGAATCAGAAAGAGGGTTCAAAGCCCAGCTATAACTTTAGTAGCTAGATAAGCCTGGGAAAGTGTCAGAACCTTCTGGAACTTTAGCTCCAACATCCAGAAAGGATGAGTATTGAACTACATTACCTCTTTTGCCATTGTACCATTAAAGTTCTTTAATTCCATTGTCCTACTTTTCTAAGAAAATGGTATATGAAATGTTTAAAGACATCTAATTCTTAGAAATAAATTATTCTATAAGAGGCAGTTTTTATGAATTTCCCAAAATGGAGCTCTGGCATGGAAGATTAAAGATGAAATGGAGTCAGATCTAGTTCTTAGGGCACAACTTCCTCTTGGAAATATCTTAGACACTAGTAAAATATGACTCAATTCATTTTATATTACTCTTTCCTTTCAAGGATCCACCTCAAAACAGTACTGTCAGGGTAACTATTTGATCGATATTCACAGACTTTTCCTGGGGAACTCAGAGGAATCGAGCACAGGTATTTATTAATCCCATTTCACAAAAAGAGAAACTGAGACAGAGTTTAAGTTGTATACTAAACTGATATAAAAAGCTGAATCAGTTAATGGAGCTAAAATTAATTTAAAAATCACCAGCTGGCAGGGCACCTGGGTGGCTCAGTCAGTTAACCATCTGACTTTGGTTTAGGTCACGATCTCACAATTCATGGGTTCAAGCCCCTCATTAGGCTCTGTGATGACAGCACAGAGCCTGGAACCTGCTTCAGATTCTGTGTCTCCCTCTGTCTCTGCCCTTCCCGTACTTACACTTTCTCTCTCAAAGCTAAATAAACAAAAAAATTTTTTTAAATCACCAGCTGGTAACACACCAGCAAAAGTGACAAGACGACATAAGACAAAAAATCAGATTATCAAATCAAACTCACACATATGAGAAATATATATAATCCACAGTATCAAACTTTCCTAATAATCTGAAGGATACAAGTAAGACAGAAGTGAAGTAGGGACAGGTTCAGCACACCAGTTCAGTTCCCCAGATTATATTTTTTGTACATTGGATGACCTCTAGGCTCAGATCTACCAAGTGGTGTCTCTAAACTATGTATATGTTATCACATCACTTATCCAGAAGGAGTCATTTTGATCATAAAGCGTTTCTATGTAATGTTAGTTACATTGTTTTCATTGCATTTTCCAGGAGCCATGCCCCCAAATCCATAAACTCTAAGTTTGTTTGCCATAATGTATTCCATGCAACCAGGTTCACTCTGCTAAAAACATTTCATAGTTAAGGATCTCTGGCTAGTAAATACCACAGTTTTGTTTGCAGGAAGTCTGTCTCTGGACCAAGTCACCTTATTTCTTCCCAAGGCTATCTCCCCTGTAACCTGAGAGAATAGCTTGCAGACTCGCTGCTTAACCATTTACTTGCCCACGAGTAAATTCCAGCTCAAAGGGGCTCAGTGGTACTGGAATGAAAGGCCAGGATAATTTCTCCCAACATGTTTATGTTTATTTTATTTTTATTTATTTATTTTGAGAGAGAGGAAGACAGAAGATCCAAAGCGGGCTCCACACTGACACTAGAGAGCTTGATGTGGGGCTCAAACTCACAAACTCTGAAATCATGACCTGAGCTGAAGTCGAATGCTTAACCAGCTAAGCCACCCAGGTGCCCCAGCTCTACAGATTATGACAAACTTTGTTTAGTACTAATTTTAGTGAAAAGTGTTTATATCTCTAGAAAGGGCTTGTCTTGTCTCAGGATAGATTGTTAATTACATGGTATAAATTAAAAAGCAACAAAAAGTTTCCTGACCCCAAGGTGTCATTGCCTTTCAAAGCAAGTGCTTGAAAATCCACTTCCTACTTTTGTGAGATTTATTCTTCTGGGTTAAGCATTGGCCTTTCTATGCAATCATCTTTCAAATACCTCAAAAAATGAAATAGATTGGGTCATTTATACCTACAATAAACAAACCACAGCATTGTCCTTAGAAATAGGATGTCCCAGAGCTACCTGAGACTATCGATTGTCTATGGTCCTTAGGACGGGGGAAAGAGATAGTAAAGAATAGCAAAGGGAATATGATAGGAAAATGGCAAATTCTGAAGACAGATTTTAAATCAATTTTCTTTATGTTAATCACCGTCATCTATAGATCTACTTCTGACACAAAATATGTTTAGTTAGAGGATGGTAAATTTTTCTGGTTTAGTTAAATATATCAAGGACCTAATACAATATTGACTAATCTATATATTTTTTCCAGATTATTTTGTTTTATTATTATTTAGACCATTTATTTATCTAAGTAGGTAGGCATTTGGTTTATCTTTTAACATTGCTCATAGCTGGTGGCACAGGTAGGGCAATATTCAACTTCTAGCAACATCTAGCCGCCATTTTATTTTACTTGTCTTGGGACTATTTGGTTTAAACAGGCCTGTTGGAGATATACTTTTACTTTAGAATATCTTCCTATCCTTCCCGCTTTGACAGCAAACAGTTTAAGAGTATTGCCAAGAGAATTAAAATCATAATATGCGTGACATTTTTAAAATAATCGGGAAAAGAAGTGACACTTGCTTCCTGGAAAATGCCACAGTCAAGACAGCCAGACATCCAAAAGCAATCACTTTCTAAATTACCCATGATAACCACTTACTTCTGAATGAGGCTATAGATAAGTCCCTTAACCTATCTGTGCCCAGGTTCCCACTGTGAAATAAGGGAAATAATATTTAGGTTCTAGAGTTGTACTGAGGAGCCAGTGTGGCAATATATGTAAATAAAGTGCATGAAAATGTAATTTGCTGTGCAATTGTTATTTAGTCATTAAATATGTATTGAGTGTCTACTATCTGCCAGGCACTATGCTGTTCACTAGAGTTCATTGATAAATAAAGCACAGTCCCTAGTTTAACGAGCTTTCAGTCTAATAAAGGGAAGAAACGAATGGCATATGGCGATGCAGTGGATTAAGTGCTATAGTGAAGGGATTGCATAGGGTTCTATGGGTGTAGCTGCATACATAGAACATTAGCCCACCTTGAAGACATGGGCCATATGCAGTAAAAGATCTCTGAGGACTGCATCGGGCTCTGTGCTGACAGCTCAGAGCCTGGAGCCTGCTTCAGATTCTGTGTCTCCCTCTCTCTCTGCCCCTACCCCACTTGTACTTTGTCTCTCTCTCTCAAAGATAAATAAATGTTAAAAAAAATGTTTTAATAAATAAAATAAGGTGTAATAACCCCATACAGGCAAGGCTACCCACAGACACCAGGCAGAGAACAGAGAGAAGCCACAAATCAAGTGAGCTCAATTTTTTAAGGTTTTTTTTTGTTTTTTTTTCAGAGAGAAATACAGAGAGCACAAAGGGGGGTGGGCAGAGAGAGAGGACCCAAAGCAGGCCCCACACTATCAGTGCAGAGCCCAGTTCAGGGCTTGATCTCATGAATCCTGAAACCATATCCTGAACTGAAATCAAGAGTTGGATATTTAACTGACTGAGATACCCAGGCATGCCTCAATTTTATTTTTTTACTCTTGCAAATGATGTCCCTCCATGAAAGCTTTTTGTTTATTTGTTTAAGAATCTTTATTTCCAGCTTGTCAATAATATAGTATATATGTGTTGCATCTATTATAAGGATATTATGAGGGTTACTTGGGCGCCAATATAAATCTTCCATAATTAGAGACAGTAAGTGTAAAATGATGACTGAAGCAAGGCAGTGGCTGTGAGGAGGAAATGTGAATGAGTGTTTACTGGCCCACTGAAGAAAACAGAGAACTGGCTAGCTAGGAACCAAGGAGGATTAAGATGGGGACTGTGGTGGGCAGGCATTTTAAATTACTTGATACTTGAGCATATTTGTGGCTGGAAAGAAAAATATTGATGTAAAGGGAAAGACGGAAAGTACAGAACACAGGAGAATGGCTGGGGAATAGTCCAAGGGTTACGGGACAGGAGGGAGGAGACACCCAGAAAGCCCTCTACTCCCAGTCGGTGGAACCAGAGAATGCTGCCTGGTGAAACATCCTGGCAACGCTGATGGCGTGATCCTCTAGGCTGACAGTCCTGGCCCAAGGTTCACCAAACCCTGTGGTCATTCCGAGGAGTCCAGCAATGGAGAGGTTAAGGCAAGCTGGCTGAATAAATATCTTCTCCCACTTGTACCATTTTTTAAAGCCCATAGATGCTGTCATAAATACTAAAACACAAATTCACCTGAAAGTGTAGCAGAATAATTCTAAAAATACTGGGGTGCTTGGGTGGCTCAGTCAGTTAAGCGTCCGACTTTGGCTCATGTCATGATCTCACGGTTTGCGGGTTCGAGCCCCGTGTCAGGCTCTGTGCTGATGGCTAGCTCAGAGCCTGGAGAACGTTTCAGATTCTGTGTCTCCCTCTCTCTCTGACCCTCCCCTGCTCACGCTGTCTCTCTCTCTCTCTCTCTCTCTCTCTCTGACCCTCCCCTGCTCACGCTGTCTCTCTCTCTCTCTCTCTCTCTCTCAGAAATAAAGAAAAACATTTACTACTCTGAATGATTGGAATTTGGGGTTTAGACAATGTGGGATTTCTGATGATTCCTGAGATAGGCAATAATGTGATGACTGCAGAGGTTTTGAAAGATTAATCTGACAGTAGTGGATTAGATGAATTGAAATGGGGAGAGAAGAGAGGCGAGAGAGATTCAGACAAGCTAACCCCAAAAACCCCTGACCAGCTTTTTGCAAGCATCTCTCAAGGCCAGGCATGGCTGAGACAGACTGTCTCTTCCTGAAATTCCTTCTCTGCTTCTCAAAGAAACAATGCTCCCAAGTCCCCAGCATCATTTAAAAGAGAAAACCTGTTTTTTTTTTTTTGAAACGTCTTCTTTTTTTCTGACTGTATCATTGGCTGCAGCATCAGAACAAAGGGACCTGTGCCTCAATATGGTCACGGCCACACTGTCTTTTCTAAAGTGTGTGTCAATCGTAACTTTCTAGAACTGCGGGGAGAGCAGCCTACGGTGGCTCATGGCCCTCTAGTGGGGCTACAGCAGTTCCAAGTTGCACAGGCTGAGACCAAGCGCAGACAGAATAAGAAACCATTCTTATACGTGAATATAAGAATGTCTTGAGATGTAATGAAGTAGTTCCTATAAAAAGTCAAAACTGCAGACAGCATACAAACAAACAACAAAAACTGAGGCTCAGATAGTGAGGCTGAATACAGAGAAATTGAACATGGAGACAGTAGGCAATAAAATAAAATTAAAGTTAAATAAAACACAAAAGAAAGATTGGAAGAGCAACATCAAGGTGACCATCCGGTCTAAATATAGCTGGCAAGACTGCATAAGGAGGGAATGGGGGTCCTCTCCCAAAGGGCTGCGGCACAGCTGGAATGCCGAGGGTCATAGCTTTACGGGGTGCTCCTGGTCAGCACAGCCTTTGCCTTGTGGAGTCACCCCACCACGTGCCTTGCTCAACTTGGGAATTTGGGGGGCAGTGGTGGCTTTGTTTTGTCAGCACCTAGATTAACTGCTTTTAGAATATTACATCTCCTAGATCTTTACTATCTTTTCAAGCACAACGCCAACAACTAACTGGATATTGTGATGCTCAGATTCATTCTATCTGTACGCCAATCAGTGCCTTCCTTAACCGTCCCGTGGGGCCCAGACGCAAAGCACACAGAGTTGTGGTTAACTCGCCGCCAGTCACCCAGCTTGCTGCATGTTCCTAGGTTACATCAACTCCGTGAAAGCCAAAACTACAAGTCGGCAAGTTCCACACAGAGCTGTGGGTTGGTCGTAATCTTTCATACCTCTTCCCCACACCACACTCTCCCCCCCCCACAANCCTCCTCTGCCCCAGATAGATAGAAATCTATCCTGTCAGAAAGTCCCATTCTCACTTGTTAATTCACATCAAGAAATAATTCTCCCAGCCTGGAAGGTCTTCCTTATTTCTAACCTAAATCAAGAGAAGTTTTTTTCAGTCTGTTTCCTGAAATTCTATCCTCAGGGAAGATATATTAAAGCTGGCCATTGTCTTTTGTTTAAGAACCCTGGGTGTCAAAGAAAAAGTAAATTTGTTCCTGGTCTTAGAGAATCATCAAATGTATAGCTGGAAGTGATATTAGAAATCATCTCAAGCAACTACCTTCCCATTTTCACACCCCCTCCCCAACACCGCAACTTAAAATAGGAAGGAGCTGAGTCCCACAGAGTTGAGGTGACTTGTCCAAGGACACACAGTGAGCCCATCAAGTTTTACCACCGCATCGTGGATTTCCTTGGCTCCTTTAACATTTCATCAGATATTTTTCAATTACAGATAAACTCTGAAGTTCTCTCCTAAGTGACAAACTTTACCTAGACGATCGCAAACCCTAATGCACAAAGAGGCTCCTGGTCACAAGCAAAGGGAGCCAATGAAGAGGAAATGGCAGGTGACCAGCACAGCCAGTTTCCGAGTCCAACTCTGTGTCCAAAGTCTGCACCACCTGTCATTAAAGACAAGGGAGATATTGAAAGTGCTTTTAAAAGTTAACAGAGGGGCCCCTGGGTGGCTCAGTTAGTTAAGCATCTGACTTCAGCTCAGGTCATGATCTCTCAGTTCGTGGGTTCAAGCCCCACATCTGGCTCTTGGCTGCTGTCAGCACGGAGCCTGCTTTGGATCCTCTGTCTCCCTCTCTCTGTGCCCCTCACCTGCTCCCATTCTATCTCTCTCTAAAAAATAGACATTTAAAAAATGGCTTTAAGTTAACAGAACATTTTTTCCCTAAGGTATTCCAATGCTTTATTTGTAATTAAGCTTCTGCATTAAATATTTCAAGTCTTCTTTAGGTAGAAGCCAATCTGAATATTGTCCCTTTTAGCCTAGAAGACATTGGAAAGCAGGAATCATATTTTTTAGAAGGGTGCCATGGGCAAATATGCGCTGACTACATTTTATTGGTTTGTTTGACAACAGTAAGTTAAAAAAGGAATATTTTTTTACTTAAGGAACATTTTTTTTACTTACCTGTCAATATGTTCTGCTTGTGTTTACCACTGAGCTAACTGCACTTTGAAACCACTTGGCTACACGGTTGGCCCAGATCCAGACTTCATTCCATTCTGCCTTTCCTGCCATATTTTATATAGCCTGGCTTTTGCCTTCCCAAAGTGTTTTGAAAGGTTGTTTTTATTTCCCCTGCATATTAACACTGCCCTTCATTGTCCACATTTCCAATGTCTCCTCAAAATTAATAGGGTCACTCCGGATTCTGATTCTACTCCCTAAGGATCAAGAATCCTGATGAGTCTGTTCTGCCAAGCTTTGGAAAGTGTCTCTCATTAGTTGACGTATTGTAGTCAAGGCTCTTTTCGTTACATGGAACATAAATTCTCTCATGCTGGATCAAGAAAGTAAGAGGAGCTTATTCAGAGAATGTGAGGAAGTCTCACACTCTCAAAGGGCAGCAAGTAAAATAGAATATTATTTCTAATGTATTATTATGCTTTATCTGTACTTAGCCTTGTGCATTTAATGCCTCGGTCTTCTGTAGAAGATAGTTCATCTGAGTGTTATTTCTTTCATAAGCTTCTAGAGAGCTTTGTTATTTGAGATGGGTGTCAAAGTCAATTGTGTGTCTCATGGGGACAAAAGAAGGGAATTGAAGTGTGAGGCACAAAGGTGAATCTGGGAAGTCTCTGCTCTCTGGTCTTTTTTCGTCTCTGTCTCTTTCTCCCATGGTATCTCTGTACCTTCTTTTCCATCTCTTAGCACTATTGTTATCTCTTCATCTTTTTTTTTTTTTAAGCATCTTCATCGTTCTCTCTCCAAGGAGGTTTCCTATCCTTGTGGATGGATGGATTCAGTCCCTGTGTATACATGCACTCAAGCTCCAGGGTTCAGAACCAAATCCCAACAACAATCACTCTTTTTATTAATTCCACTTCTCAGGAGGGAATCTGAGTGGTGACTGGTCAGCCATAGGATTGACTCAACGGGTCTGGGCTGAGAGCCCATCTCTGGTTTAGTTAGCCACAAGGGGGAATGGATGTTTGTGGTGGGACTGCTCCAACCAGCAGCTGTGAGGACAGTAGTTTCACTAGAAAGGGCCAAAGCAAGATCATCAATCACATGGATGTGGCACATTCCTCTGCCCTAGCATATGCAACCCTGAAAGTGTGTGTGCATACCTACATGTTTGGAGCATCCTTGTTAAAGCCATATTCACGTTTACCTCCACCCAGAAGGAGAAAATCCAAAGTCATAGCTAGCCTCTATGTCCTGAGGTGATGCCATGGGTATATTTTTCTCCAAGTGAAGTCTCTTCCTCTCTAGCTCCATCTCACAATCTTGCAACCTATGGACTAAATGGTAGTCACCACCTCCAAATATATGTTAAAAGGGAAGACAGGACTTAGAAAAACTTCAAGGAAAAAAAGAAAAAGGTTTACAAGATGAAACCAGGTTAAAGCATATATGCTGGGGAAGTAATAGAAACTCTACCTCTTCATACTACCCACCCAGGACACATCGTGTAGCATTGGGGCCCCTTACCAACTTTGGAGATGAGATGAACACATTAAGGTAAGTTGTAGGACTAGTTCAGCAAACCCCAACTACATCAGCTTATGGATACTTCCTTAGCAAGCTAGTGAACTACTTTCAGTTTGACACAAGAGATTGTCCATTGGGAGTGTCCAATGAGAAGGACACTGGCAAGGATTCCCACTTCTCTCACACATTAACAGTTGTCTTTATAGATACAGTGTATTCTGGGGATTTGATTTAGACTTGGGAATTGCCTGAGACATGAACCTCCCTGAAGTCTTAGTCTGAGTTGAAAGCCATGGTCTTAGCTCGTAAGTGAGGTTCCCTAGAAACAGAGACTGAGATGGGGAAGTCTTGCTCAAGGGATTTATCAGGGGATCGCTCTCAGGGAAAGGGCAGGGGACTTCTGTGAGGGAAGTTAGGGTATTGACCCCAGAAGAGGCAGCCATTGTTTTTTTGTAGCAATTCTCTCTGATGCCAGCAGCATTCACTCAGTGCCTTAGTTCAAATTTTCAAGAAAGAATCCGAATGTTTGTTGACCAGACTATAATCACACAACACTTAGCCTTGCACTTTACAGGTGGGGCAAGTTTTCTAGATGTTTGGGAGGAGCAAGCAATGAAATATGCAACTATATAATGTACATAAATTAATGTGTGAGTGTGTGTGTGTAACATTGTAGCAGAAACAAAAAATAGCACAGAGTTTTTATGTTTGAAGAGGTTTTAATTTAATTGGGAAGCAAGATAACTTCACTTCAAAAATAACAACACATGATAATAAACTAAAAGAGTCAGATAAGTGTGTCAGAAAATAAATACCACAGGAATTCAGGAGAATGATCACTTTAGCCTCAGAGGAAGTAAGATATATGCTGAACTAAGTGCAGGGATCAGCAAATGATTTTTTGTAAATACTTTAGGCTCTGTGGGTCATATTGTCTCCATTGCAATTACTCAACTTTGCCATTATAATATAAAAGTAGCCAAAACAATACGTAAACTAATGAGCATGGCTTTGTTCTAATAAAACTTTATTTACAAAACACTGGCAGTGTGCCAAATTTGAAATGTAAAAACTGGTCAGATATCTATTCCTGAAAAATGCATAAACCTTGGGTGGCTCTACAATAATTTCTACCAATAAAAAAATATTCCCTATATTATTTAAATTGTTCCAAAACATTGAAAATTATGGGAAGTTTTCCTACCTCACTCCCTGAGTACAGCATAATTCTGATGCCAATTCCAGGTGAAGAGAATACTAAAAATCCTATTTTTCAAAACAACTTATGAAATCCCAATGAAACTGCAGCAAAGTAACCTTTACAGTGTATTAAAGAATGCTATATAGGGGCTCCTGAGTGGCTCAGTCGGTTAAGCAACCAACTTCAGCTCGGGTCATGATCTCATGGTTCATGAGTTCAAGCTCCATGTCAGGCTGACAGCTCAGAGCCTGAAGTCTGCTTCAGACTCTGTGTGTCACTCTGTTTCTGCCCCTCCTCTGCTCTTGTTCTGTCTCTGTCTCTGTCTGTCTGTCTCTCTGTCTCTCTCAAAAATAAACATTTAAAAAAAATAAAAATAAATGTTGGCGAGGATCTGGAGAAAGAGTATCTCTTTTGCACTGCTGGTGGGAATGCAAACTGGTGCAGCCACTCTGGAAAACAGTATGGAGTTTCTTCAAAAAATTAAAAATAGAACCACCCTACAACTCAGCAATTGCACTATAGGTATTTATCCAAGAGATACAGGTGTGCTGTTTTAAAGGGGCACATGCACCCCAATGTTTATAGCAGCACTATCAACAATAAACAAAGTATGGCAAGAGCCCAAATGTCCATCGATGGATGAATGGATAAAGAAAATGTGGTGTATATATGCAATGGAGTATTACTCGCAATCAAAAAGAATAAAATCTTGCCATTTGCAATTACACAGATGGAACTAGAAGGTATTATGCTAAGCAAAATTAGTCAGAGAAAGACACATATCACATTCACTCATATGAGGAATTTAAGATACAAAACAGATGAACATAAGGGAAGGGAAGCAAAAATAATATAAAAACAAAAAAGGACAAAACATAAAAGACTCTTAAATATAGAGAACAAACAGAGGGTTGCTGAAGGGGTTGTGGGGAGTGGGGTGGTCTACATGGGTAAGGAACATTAAGGAATCTGCTCCTGACATCATTGTTGACCATATGCTAACTAACTTGGATGTAACTTAAACAATAAATAAATTTAAAAAATAAAAATATTCTTATAAAATAAAAAAATAAAGAATGCTGTATATGATTCACCTATATTTAACTAAACAATAGAAAAGTAATTTAATATTAGAAAATGTATTCATAGGGGCGCCTGGGTGGCTTAGTCGGTTAAGCGTCCGACTTTCGCTTAGGTCATGATCTCGCGGTTCGTGGGTTCGAGCCCCGTGTCGGGCTCTGTACTGACTGCCAGCTCAGAGCCTGGAGCCTGTTTCAGTCTGTGACTCCCTCTCTCTCTGACCCTCCCCTGCTCATGCTGTCTCTCTCTCTCTCCTGGAAATAAATAAAACATTAAAAAAAAATTAAAAAAAAAAAAGGAAATGTATTCATATAATTCACTATCACAATGTATTGCATATGAAACAACATAAAATGATCTTGCTAAATTCCAAAACACTTTGTAAATTAAGGCATTTACTCCTGATTAAAACTTACAGTATGCTGGAAATAAGAGCAGCTTACTAAAATTGACAAAGGATGTAAGATAGAAATATGTCACAAATGCCTTACTTAAAAGTGAAACATCAGAGCCATTCACATTAAAATTATGAGCTGAACAATACTAACAAGACTTTTATTCCACACTATTTGCTACACCCTCATATCCCAATATTTATTCATAAGGGGACAATAGTATCATTATGTAGATGATACAATTATCTATCTAAAAATATCTATATAAATTACCTATCCAAAAAACAATTAACTGAGCAACTATTAGAACTAATAGATATAATTTAGTAAAGGTACTAAATTTAAGACCTAAATCCATAGCTTTCCTATATGAAAGCAATAATCAGAAGTAAGAACAAAAAAAATTCCATTCACAGTTGCATTCAAAGAAGCAATTTACTTAAAAATTATCTTTTTTAAATGTTTATTCATTTTTTGAGTGTCAGAGAAAGAGTGTGAGCGGGAGAGGGGCAAAGAGAGAGGGAGACACAGTATGAGCAGGCGAGGGTCAGAGAGATAGGGAGACCCAGAATCTGAGCTATCTGCTGATAGCTCAGAGCCCAAAACCCACGAACTGTGAGATCCTGACCTGAGCTGAAGTCAGACACTTAACTGACGGAGCCACCAAGGTGCTCCCCCTAGAAATTATCTTTAAAGCATACAAGAAATGAAGATAAGAAATACTTTGCTGGAGGACATTATTTTAAAGGAACTGAGGAAATAGAGTAGCATGCCATTATCCTGAGTAAAAAATTTTCATATTCCAATGTTACCAACTTCTTTAAAGCAATTAATTAAGTCAATAAAGTCCCTTTGAGATTTGTTTGTGGTATCTGACAAAATTACCAAGGTTATCTGAAAAAGGAAATGCACAAGAGCCAAAATATTTTGGGAAAAGAATAATGAAGTGAAAAGAACAAAAAAAAGAACAATTAAGTTGAATGTGACCTACTAGTTATCAAAGCTTACTATGAAAAAAATAGTATAAAGTTAGAGTAATACAGTATAATAATGAAGCAGGTATACTTAAAGGGTGAGCCAGAATAGAAATCCAGAACACGGCCATTTATATATAAGAATATTTAATATATGATAAAGATGGCATTTCAGAATCATGGGAAAGGATGTAATAGTCAAGTGGGTGAGACAACTAGCTACTCATTTGCAAATTGGAATTTAAATATTGTATTAGCCATAAAAACATAATTCCAAAAACATTAAAAACCTAAAATTTTTTTAATTATGAAATATCTGTGTAGTACAGAATAAATTTTACTGAGAGAGAGAGAGAGAGAGAGAGAGAAAGAGAGAGACCTGGTCTTTGTCTCAGTTCCTGGGAGGTAACCTCTAAACTCTTGGAACTTTCCCAGTGACTGAACTGGCCTTGTTATTCATGATGGGGCCCTCTGACCACACTTGATAATTTTTTCAATGATATATTATTTTTCTATCTTCAGAGCGGCAGGAAATAAAAATCCAGTATTGGCAAGGGTATGATCAAAGCACTACCCTTTGAACTAGTCATGGGAGAATACTTTGATACAATATTTTTACTTTTGCAATTTGATGATATCTCAAAAAATTTTGAATTCCAGGAATCTATACTATAAAATCACTCACACATGTGCACCAAGATTTAGGTCCAAGTATGTTACCACAGATGATTTAGTTCCAATGAAACCCAGAAACAATCTATATGCACATGCCAGGTTCTGTTTTACAAAATAACGAGTTACATCCACTTGTACTGATGAAGAATGAACTTTAAGATATATTGGGGAAGGGAGATAACTCACAATACAATATGTTTAAACATACTTTTTTATATAAATTATATGTGCAATATAATGTAGGGAAAGCTGTATATGGATACCACTGACTCTGTTAACCAAAGCGTGGAAGGCACTACAAACTAGACTTCTCAACCGCCCTCCCAGCCTCCTTCTGGTGGGTGAGGTTGGAAAAATAAAAACAAAACAAAACAATCAAACAAACAAAAAACCCCAAACCACTGTGGTTCTGCATAAGAATGAGGCTCAGCCTGTTAGAAGGACTTATTAGAGATTTGGGAGCACAAGTGAAGCAGAAGCAATTTTCCTGTCTGTCTGGGCTGTTTCTTTTGGCAAGCAAGGTTGTAGAAAGACGTTTTCCATAGAAACACTCCCACTTCCTGGTGTGGATATGCAGTTGTGGGGCAGCTGGCACAGTAGTGGATTCTTGGTTGTGGCTTCCTGACCCATGGCTCAAAGCTGCAAGTGTCCACCTTCCAGCTTGCTGGGTGTCAAGAGTCCGTTACAGCAGTAACCCTGGTAACTTCTTGAACTTGGGTCACCCCTACAACAATGAGTGTTGACTCCTATGTCCCAAGGCAGGCTTGAAGGTAGTGGCTTCCCTAGTGGGTCCCTGTTAGAAGGACTTATAAGAGATTCTGCAGTCCTTATATCTCTTTCAATGATTTGTGAGCACTTAACTCCCTATATCAAATTTCTTCATGTTTATAATGCCTACAGAGGTTTGTTTCCTGCACTTACTAGGTAAGAACAGTGGGATTGGTGCCGGGGTCCAGGAGTCTGCACACCGGGAGATTAACGGATGGGATATATGTTTCAGCCAAAAAGCAATGTTCCAGGAAGTGAGTGCTTGCGTCCAGTCACCCAAATAGTATCTGAAACAAAGCTGGGTTGTCTTTTCCTAAACACTTCAAGACTTGGGCTTCTACTTAGATGCTTGGCAACAAAGGTGCCCCTACTGTATAACAGGGCCTCCAATTAGCTACATTAGAGTTCTGAGTTTATGGGACAGATGTAAAAGGAGAATTGCTTAACATACTTTGTTGAAAAGACTGCAATAAGCTGGATGCTTCATCCAAAATGTAAAGGGACTTGATTCCAGATAATAGGCCTAAAGAACATTTCCACCTAATGGACAAGAAGGGTAAGAGTGGGATTCAGTTAAAATTTCTTTCTCTGGAGGCTGAGTGCAAAATAGGAGCAAGTTTGAAAGGAAAGTAATAAATGACATTTGGAATATCATGAATTGGAGGTATTAGAAATCCAGCAAGTCTAGAAGACAAAGATCAGTAACTAAAAAGACGAGTTCATAACAATCACAGATACAAGAAATTATTCTGGAGATAACATAAAACCTGATTTAAAAATCTTAATTGCACTACATTTTAAAAAAACACCCTTTCTTCTGGCACATCACCTGAAGTCTGTAGTCCCATGAATGAGCTCTTAACTCTTGTAATTAGCTAATTTAGTAAGTATTGTATTGACTGTCTATCGGGAGTAGATTCTTTAGGAAAGAAATATTAACAATTGACTGATATTTCGAATTTTCATTATGTTACATAATGTTTGGTTTCATATTAAGAAACAAGTTGCAGATGTCGGGTTTTTTCAGAATAGTAATCAATGTCAGTTTACGATGCTTATGGGTATTTTTTTTTGAGAACATGGAAGATTTTATCTGAAATCACTGAGCTGTCTTGACGTTTCTTGTTTTTTACATTTTTCTGACCAGTTACAAAAATTACTTGAAATGTCATATAAAGACAAAGAATTCAGGCATGCAATAGATATTGACTTGTATATTTTTCACTAACATTTGCTGACCTTTTGGGTCAATATGTTTTGAAATTTACTTAACAAGCCAGTATAACTTATTTCAGTTTAGATTTAAATTGTTTTAAGTTGCCAGAATTTTTCCTTTTGTTAAATAAATATAAAACTACTGGCAGACTATCTTAACATCTATGTTAAAAACCAGTTTCTTTGGAAATTAGAAGTATACTGCATTATTATGGGTTTTTTTTTCAAAACAATAGAAGCATATTTAAAATGACCCTTTGTCTTTCCCCCCTTCATCTCATGTGCCCTTATTTCCTTTAAAGAGCTATAATGTCTAGAAAGCTGTACAAACAATTAAGCTAAATCATTTTGTAAGCGGTTCTATGAAATGCAAGAGTGATTTTTTTCTTAAAGTCCAAATGTGTAACTCAGCTTACATGAGCATATAAGCATATTTTGCTTAAATTACATTTCCATCTGACAATATTAATTTCATCAAGGAAGCTTAGTATAAAATTAATTATAGCTATCATTTATGTTATTTCATCTTCCCCTTCCATTGAAGCTTCAATGAGAATTCATCAACTGAAGGGCATGATTCACATTTTAACAACAATAATAAAGAAAATAACCAAAACTACTTTTTCCCCCTCCTACTAGAATTCCGTGACTAAAGACGTATCTCTTAATGTCATCCAAAATGTAATAACATATTTTGAGGATCAGAGGAAATGCTTCCAATGGATATAATGAGAGTACATCTAGTTATATCCTCCTGCTGACAAAGAACATTTCAGTTTCATTGACTTTGGTGAATAACCTCCTGTGATTGTTTGAGAAACAAGTTCTAAGAAAGAATCGGAACAGGTGTTCAAATGCCATACTGTTGAGCATGAAGACAAGGATATCTGCTTACACTCTCATCTGCTTCACAGATCTTCTCCCCGGCTCCCCATGAAAGCTCATACTGGCAATGGAATAAGCCCCTTTAGGTAGTGGCCAGGTAGTTTAGGTAGTTGCAGGAAACAACTGCAAAGTAGGCAATAACCTCATATACCTCAAATATCCGCTAAGGTGAGAGAATCTTTGGAAAAGACAGACTTTCTGGGGTGTACACAGAGGTGGATAGTGTTAAGGAATTCAGTTTCCATACCCTCAGCTTCCCTTCATGGTTTTTCCTAAAGCTGACCTGCCTGAGAATCTGGGAAGGATTATCCTGGTTTCCTTTCCCGCCCCACCCTTTCACAGAGACCCGACCGGGTTCCCATATCAGGAATGAAAGTCTTGCCTCTCACCCACTGTGTATTGAACTATGGTGTAAAAATTTCCAGAATGGGGGCGCCTGGGTGGCTCCGTTGGTTAAGCGCCCAACTTCGGCTCAGGTCATGATCTCACAGTTCGTGGGTTCGAGCCCCACATCGGGCTCTGTGCTGACAGCCAGCTCAGAGCCTGGAGCCTGCTTCAGATTCTGTGTCTCCCTCTCTCTCTGACCCTCCCCTGCTCACGCTGTCTCTCTCTCTCTCAGAAATAAATAAAACATTAAAAAAAAAATTTCCAGAAGGCCAAAGAACAGATAAATTCCAAATATCAGTATAAGCGAGGCCTCCTTTGATTATAAATACTAATTCTATGGTAGAATGGGGAGGCAGAAGTGAAGACAGTGTTCTTTGAACAGTCTCACCACCTCTTCTGCCCCCTAAATCAGTGTCAAAGGAAGCAGCACTTCTGAGGGAGGGTCATGGAAAGGCAAAGAAAAGGATATGGGTAAAAACTGAAAGAGGGTCACCTTACTCCACCCAGGTGACAAGAGAAAGCAAGATTCCCAGGTCTTATCAATGTATCATAGAACAGTATTTGTAAAACCAAACCAAACAAAGCAAAGAGTATGCTGGGAAACCAATCTGCTGCAAACCCAGCCCCTCTGGATTTTCATCATTCTTAGTAATAACAGTATTTGGTGTCATGATGTCAGACACTTCCTGTGCCCCATATGCCCTCCCCCAGGCCCATCCACACACTCTAGTCAATGAGTTGCACACACTAGTGTAACTTCGGTGGTACCTCATGTCTCTCACTTTCTACCCAGCTTCTCTGCTGCAGCCATGTAGGACACCAACATCTGATACCCACACACACCAGGAAGGGAGGTGGCTGATATTCCATAGGGTGACCCTTGACCAACAGAACAAGAGCCAGAAGGTGAATACCTCTCCTGGGTGGATAGTTTTCAGGCATTTCACAGGATACTTCATAGGGTCCTTAGCAAGATCAACTGCCCACAGTGGTGACTCAGCTTGACAACACATCCTCGGATTGGCTTCTCCTCCTTCCCCCTTTCAATCCTGCCTATCTCTGATCCTTTTATTCCTTGGAATCATGTCTCAAAACAAGCCCCCTGCCTGCAAGCCCTTGTCTCAGGCTCTGTTGTGGGAGGGAGCCGAGGTCAAAGTGTCTCCACAGCATAATTTGCCACCTTTATGATTCCAGAAAAAGAGGTAAAAGTTTCCATGATTACTTCTATAGAATGACAGTATTTATGGGTAACAAGTAAGTCAATGTCTTCTATTTTCTGATATTATTCACACAGGTAGAAGAACATTTTCATTAACCTTTGCCAAAACACTAGCTACTATAAATAGGTATTCATTTTTAATGTGAACACAACTCTCTCACATGCCTGCATTTGTCAGCTACTCCTGAGTTCATTTATTCCATGTACTTAGGGCTTACTGTTAAATAGATTGTGTTAGAGTTTATACCATAAATCATGCACTTAGCAGTAATATTTAATTCGTCTCTTAATTTGATGAATCTTTTAATTTATCATTTATATGCCATAGAATTCATAGTGGCCATGGAGTTTTTAATGTCAATTTTTATAAAAATATAAACCTGCATTATTAAAAACAGACCATCCTCTTATATGCAAATGTGAGACAAAATGTTTCCAAACTGTATCCTAGGATATAATATCTTAAATTTTAGAAAACCATCATCATTTAACTAGAATTGGTTCCTTTTTTGCAGATTCAAACCTGCTCGAATTCTGTTAAATAAATAGTTATAAAAATCATTTTTCATCATGAAATAAAATCAGAAAATATTTATATGTAACAATTCTCAAGTATTATAACTTTAAAAGAGTTTGAGATGACTTCCTCAAAAATTTAAATTGATCATGAATATATAGATTTGTGTTCAAAAGTGATGGGTAAATTGCTAGGGAATGAAAGCCCGATTTTACAGGGTTGTTTTTTACACCACCTTTATGTAATTTTAGCTCTACAAACAAGGGAACTCTAAGTTAATAGAATAATAGCTGATAAATTATCATCTTTTTTAAAGTAATCTCTACATCCAACATGGGGCTCAAACTCACAACCTCAAGATCAAGAGTCCCATGCTCTTCTGACTGAGCCAGCCAGGCAGCCCTATCTTATAGTCTTTCTAATATACTTCACAGATTGAGAAATCAAATGATTTTAATAACTAGGTAACAAATTCTTTTGCCAATCAGATGGCTTCCAATTCTTGCCTTTTACCAAATTAAATGATCATTGTGAAGTCATCAGCTGCTAAATGACTTAAAAATACTTTTTATTATAGGTTATTTCATTCTTTTGGCATGCATCACCAAAGAACTTCGAATAACTAAATGATATTCCAATAGCAAAACTCCTTCCATTCCAGTCAACTTTTGCCAACAAGTTTCCTCAGTACCTACATCTGATTAAAAAAGGAAAGAAGGGACAGGAGAGAAAGGAAAAGGGTGGAGAAGAAGGGAAGGAAGGAGAGGAGAGACAGAGAGAGAGGAGTTTGAATTCTGTTACATCCTAGTGATAAATAATACTCATCTGTAGATTCATAAAGTGGTAAAAAGGGGCACCTGGCTGGCTCAGTCAGTGGAACATGCGACTCTTGACCTTGATGTTATGAGTTTGAGTCCCACATTGGGTGTAGAAATTACTTAAAAATAAAACCTTTGGGGTACCTGGGTGGCTCAGTCAGTTAAGTGTCCAGCTATTGATTTCGGCTCAGGTCATGATCTCACAGTTCTTGAGTTTGAGCCCCACATTGGGCTCTGTGTTGGCAGTGCAGAGCCTGCTAGGGATTCTCTCTCTCTCTCTTTCTGCCCCTCCCCACTCACGCTATCTCTCTCAAAATAAGTAAACTTTAGGGGCGCCTGGGTGGCTTAGTCGGTTAAGCGTCCGACTTTCGCTCAGGTCATGATCTCGCGGTTCGTGGGTTCGAGCCCCGCGGCGGGCTCTGTGCTGACTGCCAGCTCAGAGCCTGGAGCCTGTTTCAGTCTGTGACTCCCTCTCTCTCTGACCCTCCCCTGCTCACGCTGTCTCTCTCTCTTGTGTCTCCTAGAAATAAATAAAATATTTAAAAAAATAAGTAAACTTTAAACAAAATAAAATCTTAAAAAAAAAAAAAAGACTAGTGAATGTTCCACACATCTTAAAGATGTGAAAGATGGGGTGGGAGGGAGGTGGTAGTCAGGGAATGAAGCCAGGGCACGGGTGAACTTCAGGTCACCTGGTGTTTTACATTCTTTCTCCAAACACTTAAGCAATCTTGAACGAGCCCTAGCAGCGAGGCTCCATCTACACATAATAGCCATCTCTACATCTGGATTATTCATAGCCTTGACATCATTTTAATTTGAAAGGTCATTATGATTTTATTCTTCCCTTTCACAACACTCATTGACTGAAAACGTACGCAAGGACTGTACCCACTTGCCCCAGGAATCCTATAGCTTCGTTCCTCTAAAGAGAAGATGGGGCGCCTGGGTGGCTTAGTCGGTTAAGCGTCCGACTTTCGCTTGGGTCATGATCTCGCGGTTTGTGGGTTCGAGCCCCGCGTCGGGCTCTGTGCTGACTGCCAGCTCAGAGCACGGAGCCTGTTTCAGTCTATGACTCTCTTTCTCTGACCCTCCCCTGCTCACGCTGTCTCTCTCTCTCTCTCTCTCCTAGAAATAAATAAAACATTTAAAAAAAAATTAAAGAGAAGGTGCCAATTTTGCTAAATCTGTGTGGCTATTTTCAGTGAAGCCCTTCTCTAAGAGTTAAAATGCTAAGTCACAAGCACTTCCCTGCTTTCAGAATTGACTCAGTCTTCAACTCGAGACCTGAAGGGTGAGGCTTTGTACAAAATGTAAGGTTTTTCAAAATGTATTTTTTCATAAATGTGTACATTTCTCTGGTAATAGTGTGCCACACGACTCAAGTTGTGATGCATTTTTTCTTCTCCCCAGTGGCATCTGCTTATAATCAACTTCTAAACACGGTTTTGTTGTCATTTGTTTTTTCAATTTATTTATTTTTGAGAGAGAGAGTGGGAGCGGGGGAGAGGGGAGAGGACAGTGAGAGGGAGAGAATCCTAAGCAGGATCCATGCTGTCGGCACAGAGCCTAGTGCAGGGCCCAGAGCCATGAATCATGAGATCATGACCTGAGCTGAAACCAAGAATCAGACGCCCAACTGACTGAGTCACCCAGGCACTCCTGTTTTGTTGTCATTTGTTTGTAAATGACACAACAGTATTTTGGTTATACTCCAAAAAGGTAGGGTAACGTTGAAACAGGTCTGGTACGATGTTGACACTTGAGCTGTTATAGTTTCATGCTGCCATTGTTTTTAAGAAAACTACATGTCACGGAACTTGTAAGGGTCTATATTTTCATCTGCTTTTAATAGTTGACTTTTCCACATTTCAAGTTCTACTTCACAAATCTGTCTGCTTGATAGCAGATTAAGGCTCCACCCATAATTGTTTACTGGTCCATTTAAAAAAAATTTTTTAATGTTTATTCGAGAGACAGAGAGTGAGCAGATGAGGGGCAGAGAGAGAGGGAGACACAGAATTCGAAGCAGGCTCCAGGCTGTGAGCTGCGAGCACAGAGTCTGACGCAGGGCTCCAACTAATGAACTGTGAAATCGTGACCTGAGTGGAAATCAGATGCTTAACTGACTGAGCCACCCAGGTGCCCCTATATATTGGTCTTCTTATATGAATCACTTGATGTTGACCAATGACATTGTGCCTCTACAAATTCCAAATCCTACAATTCTTTAAGCACGTGGCAACTAGAAAGATAATTCTGCTTCCTTTCTCTTTTAAATTCCTCAAAAAAAAAATCAAATTTTTTATCCTTTGTTATTATCTCAAATGCTTTCTTTTTCTCTCACATGCCCTCTGATCAGGCTTTGCTTTGACATATTTATTCCATTTAATTAATCTAGTTAATTGGACTTCCACCTACATTTCTTCTAACATCTAGTGTGACTTCATTCCTCTCCAAATTTTCATTTATCTCTTATTCTCCTCAAGGAGGGAAGGAGAGAAAGAGGGAAAGGGAAGAGAAGAGGATGAAAGGGAGGGTGGGTAGAGATGGCAGGGAGGAGGGGGAGAAAGAGGGAGAGGGAGAAAAGGAGGGGGCCATCGACAATGAACATTGACAGTTATGAACTCCTCTCCATCCTTGGGCCACTCAAATACCCATTCAGATGCATGCCCTTCAAATCAATTGTGCTTTACTTAGCCAAAGGCACTTACTGATGACATCCATCCATACACATATTTCTCTCTTTCTTATTGTTACAGAAGTGAGTTATGCCTTCCTGTGCATTAGACTAGAACTAATAGAAAGGTGATATTAAAAATTATTACTTTTACCCTAAGCAAGTCCATCTTTCATGGGGTTGAGAAGAGGCTGAAGTCCTGTATATAAAGAATAAAGCTTTGCATGGCTTTGCCAATACTACAAAATGGTTTCTTGAGTTTCCAGAATTATTTTAGGGATATGGAACCATTCAAGCTGCAATATCTGAAACCCCATTACTTATAGACACAGCTGACTTAAATATTATTTTTAAAAACCAACGTCAAGAGTAACTTCCATGAAGATTATTGAAAACAATAATCTGAATTTAGCTTTTGACAAAGAAAAAAAATTGGGTAATTCTAATTTACATGACATTTCTAATATCTTTAAAATTATTTTAATTATAAAATTTTAAATATGCTCTCCAACATGTCATTCTCATATGTCATTTTAACCGTAACAGTTTTTGAGAGGATTAGATTTATTTTCTATTCTCATACCATTTTTTTACAGTAAGAATTATACCACCTTAAACACTCTTGCTAACTCATTCTCTTTGTTTCTCTTTGGGGACTAGGAGAATCGATTTGTCTAGAAGCCAAGGACATTCAATAGAACTGATGGATTTTCAATGAAGCACACACAAAGGCCAATCCACACAAAATTATGAAATATTCAAATTTTATTTGTATTGCTTTAGCCCTCTAGTTTTGAACATTTCTTCTAACTTTAAAATGATCCCTCTTTCCCCTGTCGAAGTGCCCACTAACTTCATGCTTGCTCCTGGTTATAATTGCCCCTTGGGAGAATATTTGAGACTAATTCACATTAGAGTATAATTGATTGTTTTCAAGGTGTGGGCATGGGGACAGGAGCTGTACCAGTTGAACTGAAAGTTAATCTTTAAGCTAAAAGATTGGATTTTCTACATAAGAATTTCATGTGTGCATGTGGAAAAAGATGTTTTGACACAGAGTACTTTCCCATCATTAAAGTCAACCTGCATCTTCTAGGCCACTGGCCACAGTGCAGGCTAGCCCACCCTGCATAGAGTCCTGCCACTTCTCTAGAAGAATATCCCAGTCTGCAAGCTGCAGCGGCCAAGGCCAGGCGGCCTTAAGATGGGTCACTTTGGCATGAAGATTATTTTGAGTTAAAAAGCCATCAAAAGCCAGCAGATTCAGGAAAAGCTCTCTACTTCCCCTACAACTGCCTGAAAAGAATTTAGACAGAGGACCTGCTCCGGAAGAGAGCTCTCAGCATAGAGAACTAAATTAAACTATGCACTAGGTATGGTCGATAGAGAGGAATCTGGCAAGGCCTATGTGATCAAAAGTCCTCTATGTCCTGTTGTTTTCAAGAGGCCCAGCAAACATTTGTTTCCCAAACATTTACTCCTCTTCATCTTCCTGTGAATTGCATTCTTTCCCTTTGAGGTACCAGACCCTTACCCTCTTCTCCTTAGTTCAGAACAACATATATGCCTCATTTTGTCTATCTTTGGAATCTCCCTGTTTGTGTGGACTTCCTGTGCACATGAAATTAAATTTTACTTTCTCTTATTATTTTATCCTACATCAATGTGATTCCTAGTCCATCTGTCCCTCTAGAAGGACTTGAAGGGAGAGGACATTCTCGGTTCCCAACAAACCCTTGTGCTTTCTGATAAAACCGCTGGTATTTGCCATCACTTGAAGATTCGGAATTGCAAAGGAACTACGCATGAGGCTTTCTTTCTTTTTTTTATATTTCTTTCTTCTGAGAGGGTGAGAGAAAATCCCAAGCAGGCTCCAGCTGTGAGTGCAGAGCCCAACCCAAGGCTTAGTCTCATGAACCACGAGATCATGACCTGAGCCGAAATCAAAAGTTGGACACCCAGGGTACTGACACTCGGGTGCCCTAAGGCTTTCTTTTTTCTTTGTCATTCATTTGTTCACTCCAGAAGAAATTTACTGGCCACCTACTGTGTGCCTGGATGGACACTAAAGTGCTGTCAATATAACTGTGAACAAGAAGTAGTCCCTTAAAGAGGATAAATCTAATGTGGAAAGTGAGAAATGAACCACTAACTGCAATAAAAGGGTTTGTCAATGGGATGGCAGTATCCTCTGGAAGCATAGAAGAGCACCTAACCCAGCTCAAGGAGGTCAAGGAGGGCTTCTCAAAGGAGGTTAGAGATCAGCTGACCCCCCCCAAAGGCCAATTAGGGTTAGCCAGGCAAATAGAAGGAAGAATAATATACTGAGAAGAGTGGGTGAGCAAAGGCTATGAGGCTACAAGTGATCCTATTTCACTTAGAAAACTACTTCCGAAACAGAGCAGACAGGGGAGCAAAAGGAGAAGGGAATTAAGCAAAGTCAAGGCTCAGGTCGTGGAGGGCTTTGTAAGCCACTGTAAAGAATGAAAACTTGGGGCGCCTGGGTGGCTCAGTCAGTTAGGCATCCAACTTCGGCTCAGGTTATGATCTCACAGTTTGTGGGTTTGAGCCCCATGTCGGGGTCTGTGCTGACAGCTAGCTCAGAGCCTGGAGCCTGCTTCAGATTCTGTGTCTCCCTCTCTCTCTGACCCTCTCCTGCTCATGCTGTCTCTCTCTCTCAGAAATTTTTTAAAAAAAGAAAAAACATTTAAAAATTTATTAAAAAAAAAAAAAAAGCATGCAAACTTAACCCAGAGGCAATGGAAAACAATTGTAGGGGTTTCAACAGAAAACTGACATGGTCAAATCTGTATTCTAGAAAGTTCACTCTGGCAACAGTGTGGAGATAAGATTAAAGATGGGCAAAATTGGATTCAGGCATGGCAGTTAGAAGGCTGTAGCAGTAATGCAGGTCAGCAGTATACCAAAAGCCAGAACTAAGGTGAGAAAGCCAGGGAGGATAAACAAATGATTACAAGAGTTATTAGATAGTAGGATCCACAGTACTTGGTAATTGAGCAGATGGGGTGGTGATCAGGAAGAGAAGAACCAACAATGACAAAGGAAGTGTAGGGACACTGTAACCCTCCTTGATATGAGAATCCAGGAGAACAAATTGCTTTCAGAGGGGCAATAATGACTTGAGTTTGAGTCATGTTATGTTTGGGTTTCCTAAAGAAAGCCTAGTGCATACTGCCGCAGGTACTACCCAACACCTGGGGGTGCCAATCGCATAGACTGAAATGAGAATGACCTCCTATGGAAGGGCGGTGCCCAAACTGCCCAAAAGTGTCTGGTGACCCTGGCTGGGGCTCAGGAAAGAGATTCTCATTGAAGATGAAGACTTTAGGGTTATCAGCATCTAGAGAGTATTTGAAGCTCCAGAGTAGAAGCACTGTGTAAAATAAGAGGGCCAATTACCCAATGAAACCTACATAGTTACTGAACAAGCAAAAGAAGAGAAACCCACAAAAGAAATCAAGAAAGAGGAACCATAAAAAACAGAGAAACACGAACACCAGGGGAAGAAGCACTTGCAGTTTAGGTAAATTGCCAGCAGGTGGAGTGTGGTCTCTTCTCAGAATACGAAATTAGTAGCGTGTATGTATAGGTCATTTGGTTCACAGCTCTTTGCAGACCTGTAGACAGTGGGGGACAGGAGTTCCATGGTATAATGTAGACAAGAAAGCATTGATAGAGAAGAAAGGAACTTAGGTCCTATTCCCACTTTTTTTTGACTCTAGTAAAGTGACCTTAGGCAAATCTTTATCTCTCTTTCCTCAGTTCTACATATTCAATTTAAGGAAGTCAGGCTAGGTGTTTTAAATCCCTTCCAACTGTAACATTATAATAAAAGACAATAACAATCACAAACATGTATACAGCACATATCTGGGCCTGATTTGGTAGGTGCTGGAGATTAAGAAAAAAAAAAAAGAACAAAGAACAAAGTCAGTCCCTAGACTTGCAGGCCTAACCCTCTAGGTGTTAGATGTAGTTGTAAACCATAGTCATAGCAATACCGCAAGTGCTATAATGGGTGCACACCCTGCTATGGAAGCACAGAGAAGAAGCTAACTGCTTTCCAGTCTTTATGAAGTTGGTGGTCCCTGAATGAACTTTACAGTATAGGTAGGAGTCTTCAAGAGATCATAATGAAAGAAATCTTATGCAGGCTATATAGACTGTGCAAAGGTCTGGAGGTATATGAGAGCACTGAATATTTGATTCAATATGGCTAAGATAAAAGTGCACAGAGGGGAATAAATGCAATGGAAAAGGGAACACAGACCGGAAAACTCACTGCAGGTCTTACATACTATAGTAGTATATGTTTGAAACGTATTTAGTTAACAAACACTTCCTTAGAAAGTGATGTGTGCCAAGAACTGTTTTAAGTGTATTACGAATATTAACTCCTTTAATCCTTGCACAAATTCCTATGTAATAAATGCTACTGTTATCACCCCTTCCGTATTACAACGAGGAAACTGACAGAGATTAAACAACTGACCTTTGTATAAACTTAAGCCTTTCAAGGGTGGAGCTGGGCTTCCCATTGAGCCATGCTGGCTCCCAAATTCCTACTCTTAACCTTATGCTCTAAGAGAGTGAGTCAACTAAAGGAATTTCAACTGGAAATAATGAAGTCAAATTTGCACTTCAGAAAGGTCCTGTGTGTGGGCAAAAAGGCTGAATTGGAGGGGTGGGTGGGGGGACAGTGGAAGAAGAAGTATTGTTTCAGTATTCCAGATAAAAGGTGACATGTGTTCATATTGAAGAGTAGGAATTTAGAACAAGGAGAGATTTAAGATATTTAATAAGAATTCATTCTAGACCCAGTGACCAGCTCAGTGTAAAAGAGCAGTGAAATCTAAAATGATGCCCAGATTTCTGGCTTAGAGAACAGGGAGAATGATGGTGACTTTAACTGAAAATGAGAATGGAAGAATTTTGAACATACAGAGTAAGAAATATAAGAGACCGTTGGAAATGTAGGTTGCAGAACTCAGGAAGAAAGTCTGGGTATCAGTTTGGGAATTCTTAAAGTGGATGGTGGTTAAAGCAATGGGAATAAGGTGAGTTAACAGGAAAAAAAAAGGTAGAAAAAAGAAAGGAAACAGAAAGAAAAAAATCAGAAACTGAATGTTGAACAAGAGGAAGAACATCTGGAGTATGAGGGAACTCTGAGGTAGGTGGAAGGCCAAGTAAGAGTGGTGCCACTTTTAATAAATGCTGTCTTTTGTTTCCAAGAGATTATTTACAGTTATGTGCTAGAATAAAGGTATAAAAGTATGATGTTACCTGTCTATAACTAGTCCTTTCCAGGCAGGAATCATATCAAGTTCATGTGTATTTCATCATGCCTGGAATAATACAGTCCCTCAACTAATACTTGGTAAGTTAATCTTAATTTGTAGACATTGATGTTTTAATAGCCTTAACTTTCTCTTATTTCTCTTGTGTACCCAGACCATCTTAGCAAAAGATCTCATCCAGTTTTCCAAAACAGAAGACAAACAATATCTTGATTTGGTTTGCTAAAATATTAATTTCTTAAATTCTCCCCAAATGAACATATTAACTATAGGTCTAAATTATAGATCACCCCTTTAAAGGAATCACAAAGCATCTCACTATTCTTCGTTGTACAAAATTCACACAGAAAATATTGGAAAAGCATGTTCGTTGCAGTCACACAAATCTGATTTCAATCCATGGGTCCAACAGGCCTAGCTCTTTGACCCTGGGAAACTGGCTTAATCTTGTTATGTTTCAGTTTCCTCTGCAAAATGGTAACTATGATGTGATATACTGTGTAGGGCTTCTGGATAAAATGAGATACATAGACCTCCTGCGGTATTTGCTGTCATAAAATAGATGCTCAGGAAATATTAAATCTTTAGCAGTATTGTGACCCTGACAATCATTTTCACGGTAAGATTTTGCATCTGCAAGAACTGATCCCCAGAAATTCAAGGCTTCCTCTGAGTCTGGTAGACCTGCAACGTCATCAAGGGCCACCAGGTGGTGGTGGTGCCTCTTAGGGGACCCTAGGTCAGAGGTTCTTCACATCAGGGAAGATCATTTCTCAGTGCCTAAGCATCAAGTTCTGTTTCCTGTTTGCTTCTTTCCATGGCGCTATACCCTTACTGAAATAACAATCTCTACAGATTAAACAGAAATGATTCCACGTGTGCATTTAACAGCAATAATAGATATTATATTATATAGATAATATATATTATTTGAAATAAGACTTAGTGGAAAAGAACTACTTAGGTATACATCACATAACTTCCTGATTCCTTTAAACTGCTTTTAATCTTTTCTTAACTTAATCTAACCTTGATTTTAACTCTCTAACATTAATTTCGACTCTTTCTTATGTTGGCAGAAGGCTAATAGTCTCTGGACTGTGCTTAACCTTAGAATTTGGCAAAGCACTCCATGGAAAATGCCCTGGGTCCTTTTCACCTGCTGGGGGATTAAATCCCCTAATTAAGAGGCTTAGGCAAGCACTTCAGCCAGTACTTACAAGAAAATCTTGGCCTCTAGATGCCATTTCAGAGCTTGGCCCTCTTCCTGCTGCCTGTCTTTGTCCACAGTGAAATAGAAAATACGTGCTGGGTTCCCCAGCCCTGTGACCCTTGACTTCTAATCAAAACCTGGTTACCAGAGTTATCTTGATTTCTGCACAGCTTCCCTGGTTCTCTGTGCTCACTACCAATGCTGCTCTACACAAGCCCCCTGCTTCCAGGTGAGCACTTGCACAGGGCCAGGCCTGGGGTGCCGTGGGCTGAGTGCTCGCACAGGGCCAGGCCTGGGGTGCTGTGTGTTCCGCAGTCCCTGGCATCCGGCGCCTATGCAAGCCCTCTGTTTATAGACATCAAATATGTTCTTTTTCTCCTTTCACACATTTAAACAATTTTGAACGCTAAATACAAAAAATGTTTAAAAAAACTTTTTTAATGGCATCATTGGTTTTAGGGTTTAGAAACTACTCTGTACGACATGCTAATGGTACATACATGCCATACATTTTTTTAACCCATAGAATGTATGCCAAGAGTGAACCCTAATGTAAACTGTGCACTTTGGGTAATAATGATGTGCCCGTGTAGTTTCCTCGACCATAAAAATGGACCACTCTGGTGTGGGATGTTGGTCGTGAGAGAGGTTTGTGTGTGTGCAAACAAGGGGGATGTGGGAACACTCAGTCAACCTACACCTGCTCTGAAAAGTAAAGTCTGTTTTTAAATGTCATTGTTGTAACCATTTCTGCTCTGTCACGTAGGTCCTTAGGTGTCAGTGAAGAAGGAAACAAGAGGCATGATCTTCTGTGTGTGGTTGTTAGGTCTGTGTTAAGGACTTCTTCTGTGCTGGTGGCTGTGCTAGGGGAACATCGGCCAACCAGATCAACCGAGCCAGCACCTACCCTCGGGAACCCTACAGTTAAAAGGAAAGGAAAAACATTAAACTAAGTTACGCAACTGAGTACTTAATTCCACCACGGCAAATGCAAGGAAGGTATCCTGAGAGGGTTTCTGAGGCGGCAGCTGGAAAGGGCTATTTCTCTGCCCTTGGCATTCATTCCCATTCCTTCTTCCACAACAGCATGCTGAGTAGTTTGTAGTGCAGTTGAGCAGTTGAGTTAGTGGATGAGGCTTGAGGACAACGTGCTAAGTGAAATAAGCCAGTCATGCAGACACACGCACACACATACACCAAATACTATATAATACCATTTGTATGAGGTATCTAGAATAGTCAAGTTCATAGATACAGAAAGAAGAATGGTTCTCATCAGAGGCTGGAGGGAGGGGGGGAATTTACTGTGTAATGTGTAGAGTTTAGTTTTATCGGAACAAAAGTCTTGGAGATGGATGGTGGTGATGGGTTTACAACAATATTAGTACACTTAATACCTCTGAACTGTACACCTAAAGCTGGTGGAGATAGTAAATTTTACATTAATGTGTATTTTACCACAATAAAAAAATTATTTATTTTGAGAGAGAGAGTGCAGGAGGGGCAGAGAGGAGAGACAGAATGTCAAGCAGGCTCTGCAGAGCCCAATGTGAGTCTCAGACTCAAGAACTATGAGATCATGACTGGAGCAGAGATCAAGAGTCCAACACTTAGCCAACTGGACCACTCAGGTGCCCAAACAATAAAAATTTTTTTTAAAAAAAACAACACATCCAGATGGCAAGAAATTACAACATCCTGTAGCTACCCTCAAGCTTCTAATCTACCTATCCAGTGATGGCAGTTGCAAGAAACCAGGCAGAAGGTGACCAGACCCTTTCTTCATCTTCCTCCTCTATTTGTACTCTGCTTCTCCCAAAATAATTTTTTCATTTGGTGTCTAACAGAGAAAGGGTAAACATGTAGAGATATACCTATGTATATTCCTATATATAATAGGAAATTATATCTTGACATGATTCTCATCAGACTTGGCAATCCCCACCTTTTGAGAAGACAGGGGTGTGGGGAAGGGGGCAGTCTCATGCATTTCCAGCCAGAGGTGCACTGACAGGACCTTTTCAGAGAGTGATCTGCCACCTTCCAACAAAAATCATCTATAGCTTTTGGCCAAGCCACTCTACTTCTGGAATGTTTCTTTTAGAGATGTATGGTGGGCAAAAATAAGGATGTCAATTGCAGCACTGTTTAATATAACAAAAAGAAATTGATAACCTAAATGTCCATTGATCAGAGGATGGTCGTATAAATTATGGCACATCCAGACAGTGGAGTCCTCTGCACTTGTCAAAGCAGCATGAGGTAGAACCGTGTAAATGGAGTGGGAAGAGGTCTTTGATGTACAAAGTAAGAACCATAAGTTACAAGGCACAATATCTAGAATGATCTCATAGTATTTAAAAATCAAATGTTCACAACTCCCCTATGACCCAGCAATTGCACTGCTAGGAATTTACCCAAGGGATACAGAAATGCTGATACATAGGAGCACATGTACCCCAANCGACAATAAACTATTTGTAAAAAAATAAATAAATAAAATGCAATATTAAGAGTCAAAAAAAAAAATCAAATGTTCACATAGTGCATAGTTTTGAAGTGCATTTTTTTAAAGTCTGGAAGGCTGTGCAGATGACCAAAGCAGATTGCTCTTAGGAAGTGAATTTTGGAAAAAGAAGCTTTCTTTCTCTATATGATATATTTTCATCTAGGCTATTGCTTATAACAAGCATGTATTATTAAGGAGAAAAAATTAATAAGGTAATTTTTAAATTTTTAGCTGCTATAGAACAGGAAAGTAATAATAGATTCATCCTTAATATCAATGCTTGCTTTATGACTGATTTGAAACAACCCCTTCCTTTTCAGAGTCCCCGCTTTTCCTCTATACTTGGCATTCTGAAAAAGCCAGTGTCTGGAGATGGCAAAGATGGAAATGCAGAGAAGAATGCACAGGAAAAGATAGGGGATGAAAGAGGAAATTATCCAAATAAAAAGCAGGCATCAAAATTGGGGGTGGGGGAACCTGGGCGGCTTAGTCAGTTAAGCGACCGACTCTTGATTTTGGCTCAGGTCATGATCTGATGGTTTGTGAGATCAAGCCCCACGTTGGGGTTTGCGCTGACAGTGCCTGCTTGAGATTCTCTTTCTCTCTCTCACTCTCTGCCCCTCATCCCTCTGCATGTGTGCTCTCTCTGTAAAAATAGATAAATAAACTTAAAAAAAGGTTAAAAAATTATGTTTTGGAGAATTTCTAATATGGTGAAATAAAAATACAGAGTTCAAAGATGGATAATTACTATGATCAGAACTAAAAAAAAAAAAAAAGGGAGAGAGATAAATGGCTTCCCCCAGCCTCCAAAAGGATTCTGGAGGAACATAAACCAAAATGTTAACAAAGATAGACTGGATGGTGAGACTTTAGATGTTTCATTTCTTCACATTCTACATTTTTTGAAATGAGCTGATTACTTTGATCATGTACATAATCATACTTTTATTTAAGATAGGCCTATCACTTTCCAACTTTTTGCACCCTCCTGCATAACACCACTGCAGGTACAGATCATAACACAAAGTATATGTGTGTCTCATTCTAAAATCATGTGTGATGCATGTGTGTCTTTAATTCTGAGAAGCCCATTAAATTTGGAGCCTTTCCTTCTCTTTGCAATAGAACATCTTGGAGGTTCCTTTACTTTTGTAAGGAACACAGTATAAGGAAATGAATATCAATGGGCCATTTGGTCTGTGACTTGGGAAGATTTTATATAACGGTCGTTAAAAGTACAACTGATGTTTGAACAGCATAGGAGTTAGGGGTTCAGTAAAAAATCTGCAAATAACTTGACTCTCCCCAAATTTAACTACTGATAGCCTACTGGAAGCCTTAGCAATAACATAAACACCTAACTAATACATATTTTGAATGTTACATGTATTACATAATGTATTCCCACAATAAAATAAGTTAGAGAAAACAAAATGTTATGAAGAAAATTATAAAAAAGAGAAAATACATTTATAATACTCTGTAAATTTATATTTACTGTATTTATTGGGGGAAAAATCCATGAATAAGTGGACTTATTCAGTTCAAACCTGTGTTCAGGGATCAGCTGTACTCCCAACCTCAGGGTGAGAACCCAGGACACAATGTAGAGGGTCTTCTTCCTTACATTTCATAAAGTCGAAGTGAGGAACCCTAAGAGTTTAACAAAATTAATCTCAGCCCCCAAATCCCTTCCTTTAGATTTACTGAATTTCTCTTGGCCAGAGGACACTCACATCCTCTGTTTTTTGGTGAGAATTTATGTTGGCCTGCTTTTCTTGGTTTGGTCTGTTTGCTAACAGTCACCAGCTGTGCAAGCTCCCTCTATAATTTCTTGTAACATTTTTTAAAAAAGAATAGGGCCTCAAATGCAAGGTTTCACTATAAGGTCTCGAGTTTCACATAAAGTGGAAAATTTTCAGTGCCAAAGCATGCCAAGAAAGGGTGGGGCTGCTTGACTCCCTTTGACCATTTATAAGCCTGGGAAGATGTCATTCTGTCCTTGTAAGTCAGGTTTCCTTGAAACTGTCACACACCCAAGAGAAGATGGGCTAGTTGTTTTCTATCTTGAAATCTGCCTGAGTCAAGCCAGCAGCTGTCCCTAGAAGCATCCTCACAAAAATTGGTGAGAATGGGACTTTCAATTCCTAATTGTGTCCTTCAGTACTCGCCTGCTGGATTCTACAAACAATCCCTTCTACGCACCATAGACCTGATGACCAATGGGGTATACGGTTTGGTTGACGTTCTTATTTGAGATCAGATTTTTTTTTTATTAAACTTTCCCCTCCTAGTACCAAGTTCAAGACGTTGTCAATGCCGTTTGTTTTGCTTTGCTTTATTTTTTTTTAAATACTTGATTTCCAGTAGCCTCAAAGGAAGCAGGAGTGGAGACATTATCCTGACTCTCAGCCATGAGCTTTCTATACATATAGTATGTTTTATTTTTCTTTTAATTTTCACAGCAGTCTGATAATGTTATAGATGAGAAAACCGAAGCTCAAAGAAAAAAAAAAAAGAGTAATTTGTCCAAGTTGAGGCCATGATGATACTAAATTGTAGAGTCAAGCTTAAATCAATTTCCATCCAAAGGTCATGCTTTTCAGTTCTACCACATTGTTTCTAATAATTTAATATGAAAGAAAACTAATGTTTATCAGGCCCCTAAATATGCCAGATGCATT
This sequence comes from Crocuta crocuta, assembly GCF_008692635.1. NCBI lineage: Eukaryota > Metazoa > Chordata > Mammalia > Carnivora > Hyaenidae > Crocuta > Crocuta crocuta. Next base: position 6,695,680 of record NW_027528357.1, read on the forward strand.
ATAGATATTAACTCATATAATTCTTAGCCAAAACCTGTTCCAGTAGGAACCGTTATCCCTACATTTGTGAAAAAAACAGATTCAGAGAGGTTAAATATTTGCCCAACTTTACATGGCATGCTCAAGATCCAGGATTAAACCCCAAGTCTGTCTGTCCCTTGCTTTTATGTGGCATCATATGCAGTGTTTTACATGGAGTCATTCACAAGAACAACTTTATGAAGTGGGTACTGTGATCATTCCCGTTTTACAGATGAGAAAAATCCAGTTTAGAGAAGTTAAGTAACTTGTTCACAAGCCTACTAAGTGTGCAAAAGAAAAAACTAAGACCCAGGCAGTTGACTGCACTCTTAACCACTTAATGAACTGCCTCCCCAGAAACATTTTTAAAGAATCTCTGTTCTAACAAAAACTAGGGAAAAAATTTTTTAGGTATGCAAGGTAAAAAAAAAAAAGTTACTTTTTAAAAAGAGAGAGAAAGGAGAAAGAAATTATCTGCTGAATTAGGATTGATTACTGGAATTTCTGACTCCTCCACAAACACATCGTGACATTATCAATGGATAGTTGCAGGAGTGTTTATTAGCACACCGTCTTATCCTCTGAACTGTTGCACTAGTGAAACCTTGTGGCTTCAGAGTAAGAGGAGGAGTGTTCTGGAGTTGTATAAATAAGGAAATTGTGCAATGAACCATGTGGGTGGTACTAAGGCTTTTATGTATCCAGGCCTTCTGAATCTTGGGATGAGCTTACTCATCCTCAGTGTTACAGGTCAGGGGAGACCTGTGCCAAATGAAGGAATGAGCCATCCTTCCTACTCGAGGCCACAGCCATTGACCCACAGTCAGGAGGGCATGACATTGGAATTGCCAGTTCAGTAGTGGTGATGGATTGGTACTCATCTCTGTGTGTGCTCATGGGTTCCTCTGGCCCATTGTGAGCAGTGACAGGTACCTCCAGGGGCACCAGGATTCAAGGGGCTGCGTTGTTGTGATATATGAGATTAGCAACAACCTTAGCTACCTTGGAGCCTAAGACAAAGAGTAAAGGTTAGGTTCCCATGTAAACTTAAACCCTGTGAATGTGTGACCCAATTTCTCTCTAGCTTTGTCTGTGCAATTAAGGGAAAAGATAAGAAACGATTATAAGAAGCTGTGTTTTTAATGTCAGCAACAGCTCTTGTTTCCAAGAATGGGATAAAACAGAGAGCTCAAGCAGAGTGCCCTGAGTCTAGTCTAAGACAAGTTCTTTTTATGGATATGTGTTAGATTTATATGCCTCCAACTTCTGTGCTTTATAACAAGGCCATCCAGCCTGAATGCCCTCATGGTGAGACAGAGGCAATATTTCCTTCTGGTGGGAGGCGAGGAGGCAGAAGAAGGGAGAGACAGCCTTATTATGCAAAGAAGCTATAATAAAGGCTGCTTCTCACCACTGCAAGTGGCCCTTTGAGAAGATAAGTAGTGAAGGAGAGCATGCAAAGGGCTAGATGCCATTTATCTAATAAAAGCTGATTACAAGCAACAGGTGCACTAGCATATAAACTACCTTAGAGTCATCAAGAAATTCTAAAGAAAGCTGCATCAAATTGCAAATGATATGACTTTCATCTAATGATAGATATTAATTATACAGGGAAGATTGCAATAGGCCCATAAAATGGGTGTTTGCATCCTCATTATTCAGTATTTCATGCCATGATGATAAAGCAATAATGACAGAATAATAAACAAGCTTCTTATTTATTTATTTCCCTTATTGAAAACTAGACTTTGAAAGTCAAATCATAAAGTTTGTAAGAAGCCGGCAAAAGATTCTAAGAACATCTATAAAAGGCAAGCAGAGATGTTGGGGTGAGAAGAATAGAGATCAACCAATAGATAGTTTTTTCTCTATAATAAACACACTCTTAAACTTGTAGAAGAATTAAGATGGCAATTTTGCCTTGCTGGGGACAGCAGCACTTTGCTGATATGTTTAAAAATGCCAAAACTCTGGGACACCTAGGTGGCTCAGTCAGTTATGCATCCAACTTCAGCTCAGGTCATGATCTCACGGTTTGTGAGCTCAAGCCCCGTGTTCAGCTCTGTGATGACAGCTCAGAGACTGGAGCCTGCTTCATATTCTGTCTGTCTGTCTCTCTCTCACTCTCTCTGCCTCTCCCTTGCTCATACTCTCTCTCTCAAAACTAAATAAGCATTAAAATGTTTTAATGCCCAAACTCTTTGAAAGAACAGTTCTTTTATGTGACATGGCGGCAGAGGAGACACATGAGGTCCAATATCATGTGCACAAGGCAACTGTCACATCAGTAACTGCTACTAAATGTTCTACTCATTCATGAGGACATCGTGGAGAGCAGAGACAGGCTGTGTGAGATGAAAGTGGTGGGGAGAGAGCTGGAAAGATGGAGATTTCCGGCAAAGAGAAGGGAGGGCAGGAAGTGGTGGGCGGGGAAGCAGGAGAGAGTGGTACAGGAGAGCAACCAAACCCACAAGTCCAGGTGTGCCAAGAGACATCGAAGATCCTTCTGATGACAATTTATTAAATGGCACCTCATAAATATTAAGGGCACTTTGGGAAGGAGGACGTGGTGAACTGGAGAGAAAGCAGTAGCAAAGACTGATTTACCTGGAAGCCTAAAATAACTCTCTCAGAAGACACTCTGCCCAAAGTACCCTGTTTGGGTTAACACAACATAAATCTCCAGCCTCTTGCCAGCCAGCCAGCCTCCTCCTGCCTGCCTCTGAGCATTTCTCAATGCTTTGAACCCTACTCAGTTTAATGTTTTGATAGATATGTTTTTCAAAACATTGGCAAGTCTCGATTGCTATGACTCAACTTTTTTTTCTTTTTGTCTTAATGGAGAGGATGAAGCAAATACTCTTTTCTATCTCAAATAAAATAAGTAAATGACCTAACTATCTACCCACTCTCAATTTTTCTTTGAATACTGTCTAGAGACAAAGGCAAAGGAGTCATATTAGGTGTTTATATATTATATTATTTGTGCCCAGATCTGATCTCATCTAGTTCATCTGGTTAGTGATAAGAGCATGGAAGACCAAACTGGAAGAGGGAGATATTAGGTGAAAGTGGAAAACCCTTTAAATTAGATCCCACTAAGTCAGAAATTGTGACAAATCTAACCTTGAGAAAAATTTTCCTTTCATTCATTTCACTAGCAGTGAAATTAATATTCTGAAAAAGGGTTGCAGAAGCAGTGTTTGATCTACCAAAGAGAACAATACCTTGCTCTGCTCAGATCTCAATGACTATACATGTCTAAGTTTCAAATGGATAAAATTTAGCCTACTTTTCATGAACACAGTCATGAAATAAAGCCAATGGTAGACTATTTTTCTTTCATAATATTTGGACCATCTATCTTTTATTTATAAAGCAAAATAAAGGTCAGGTTAGATAGAATTCTTAGTAATTTTAAAAGCACACTCTCAATTTATAAACAATATATATACTGCTGTGTTCTGAGATTAAATTTTTTATTTTGTATCACTTATCTCATATCCAAGGATTGTTCACTTTATTTATTGAGGAGACTCTCAAATTCCCTGAACTTCAGTTAGATGATTACGGACCAAAAGATTTAACCACCCTCTGGAATACTAGTTTTTACATTCACATGAAATATTTGCACCAAAACAGATGTCAAGATGATTCAGGGTGATTATATCTCCTGAGTAGGAAGAGGAACAGTCAACAAAACAGAGGTGTGACACCATGACATCCTTACTTCATCCTCACTCCATAAATACCCAAACAGCAAATATCTTCCACATCATTGGTAAAACTTGTCACTCTTCTCTATCTAAATTGCCTAGTTACCCACTGACCTATCTATAGTCTGGAAGATATATGTGCCAGCTAACAGTTTCCCCAAGCTATCCCATATATAAGAATTCAGGAAGGGAAGCTGAGGTCCTATCTCTTTCTACAAAGTCATGCCTTGACTCATATACCCTCATTCACTATTTGTTCTATGAATACTTAGTGGATACTATTACATGCAGAGTAGTTAGAAAATAAAAGCTCTCCTCCCTCTAAGGCATATGTAGTCTGGAGGATCTGGGCTGAGATGGCAGTTGAAACAAGATTTGAGTGAAGCAAACATAACAGGACAGTATGTAAGAAGGATAGAAAAACAGATATGCCTGTTTTCTATCTTTTTTATAGGGAAGTAAAATCAGGTGAAGGAGAAAAAATTTTCTTTGGGGATAAGTGAGAAAACCTTTAGAGGATATGGTAGTTGAGATGGATTTGCAAAATTTTTTTTCACTTCAGATAAAAGTGACCTAGTTCTCCAAGTGAATGAGGAAAGTGACATGGGAAACTGAATATGGGGTGATGGTATGACAGTCCTTTGAGATTTAGGTGCATAAAAAAATATTAGCAGATAAATTCAGAAAAGTAAACTAGACTATTCAGTCAATAGACATTTGCCAAGAACCTGTTACATACCAGGCACTCTACTAGGTACGGGAGATAAGATTGTGTATAAAGACTTTCCTACCCAAAGTGGTCCCTTTAAGCCAGCAGCATTGGCATCACCTGAGTCTCATTATAAATTAATCATTTCAGACCCCTATCTACACCTAATGAGTCAAACATGCATTTTAACAAAATCCCCTTGTGACTCTTATGCACACGAAGCTTGAGAACAACTGGTAATACACATCATCCACATTTTATTGGAGGAGGAGAAATGTAGTGCAGTATGATACACACTGTGAGAGAGAGAAGGGCGGAGAAGCATGTTGAGGTAAGCAAATCAAATCAGATGGAAATGTCATGGGGGGGATGTAGTTGTGCAGCTGTGTCACAAGTGGTACACAAATATGCCACCGTATAGTCTGACTATTGAAGATACAAATAACTGGATTAATTAATTTGTCTTGCTTGTCCTTGTATACCCAGGACAATTATTTTACTAAATCCTTCACCACAACTTCTTTGGTACAAGCTACCATCATCTCTTGCCTGTACTATGTAGCAGCCCCTCGACTGGCTGGTGAGCCCCATCCACTCTGCCCCCACCCCAGGATATTATGCTGCAACCAGAACAACCTTTCCAAAAGATGAATCTGAGTTTGGCATTCACCTACTTAAAATTCTTAGGTAGGGTCCTATTGCTTCATTCCTTACCATGGTGTCCCAGCTCTCGTCACATTCCCCTCCCGGCACCCACTTAGGCACCCCCGGTGTGTTTTCCACTCCAACCAACAGGTCTTTTTTTCAGTCTCTCACACTCTTCATTTCCTCCTACAACACATAGTTTATGCTGCCCCTCTTGCATAAACACTCCCCATTTTCCCCTTAGGCTGGTTAATTATTGCATGTCCCTCAGATCCCAACTTAAATGACTTCCACTGGAGCAGTCTTGCCTGATCTCCCTAACAATGTCACATCTCCCTCTTGGAGGATTCCTTGATAGCCCTTTTCACAACTGCAATGTTATGTCACCTATTAATCAATTAACTGTCTCAATCTTGAATTAAGCTTTAACCTCCAACAGGGTAAAGGACCTAGTCTGGTTTTGCCCACCACTTGCTTTCCCTTAAAATGGTGCTGGTCCACTGTAGCCGCTCAAATGTTTGTTTAATCAATTAGCTAATTAATGTAGAGAGTACTTCTAGATAGAAATGCTGATGGTCATATTTTGGCAAAAAGTCCACATGAAATACTTCAGAGAGGTTTAGTGAATTGAGGGCTAAGAAATTATAATGTGTTTTTCAGAGTAGGAGATCACTGATAGTGATCAGTGAGCAGTTTCAGCACAGCAATATCACCAAACTGGGTAAGTTAAATGGTGAAGAAATGGAGGCAAGAATGTGGATGACCTGATTAACAATGAAGAAGAAACCAAAATTAAAAGCAAAGTTCAAAGGAGGTAGCAGGGACAAAGGAAGGGCTAACTGTAGAGTAAGGAAGCCTTGGGCATATTTGTTGGAAGCAGAAGGAGCAAGAAAATAAAGAAGACTGACATGGAAGAAAGAAGTATATCATCAATTGGACAAGAAGACAGGAGAGAGCAAGGTGACACCACGGTGGAGAAATCACTCTTGAAAGAGCAGCACATTTTCCTGTGATACAAGAAGAAGGGAGAAAAAGGGAAGTAAAAATAGAGAAATTTTGGTTTTGAGAAGATGGATGGCCTTGAACAGCGTCTCTCATGATCCCTCCCTTACCCTCCTTTCACTGTATGCTCTTTGACATTCCTTACAGAAGGAAAAGATCATTCTGAAATCATATATATAGTGGTATATATATATATGTATGTATGTATATATGTATATTTGTGCTAGAATTTAGAAATACAAAGATGAATAAAATATGACACTTGTTTTCAATGAGTTTACAATAGAGCATACATAGAATCATGTTTAAAGTGGTAAAAAGAAATGCTGATAACATAAAGGAAGTGTGTAAACCAAAGGTAGAGTAGTAGAGTAGCAAATTCTAACTTAAAGATCTTAGGAAACTTCACTAAGAAAGTGGCATAAGCTATGATATTTAGTCCCAGGGATTTGAAGTCAGAATTTGGGGGTATCACAGATTTCAGTTTAGCAATAAGGAGTCTATATAGGGGGGGACTCCCCAGGAAGGAGCAGAATTCATTCATTCGATAAACATTTATTGAGTAGTTAGTGTATGGCAGGAACCATGCAAAGACAATGCCTGACATGAACTCCTTCACATGCTAGTGGATGTTCTTTGACCCTCAGCAAAACTGTGAAGGAAAACTATAACTCAAGTGTATCCATTGCTACCTCTTCTTCTGAAACTTCTGCCTTCCCTACACATGGAGCTCTTCACACTCACTTCCTCAATGCCCACTGAGATTCAGGAAGTAGTTTGGGGGAAAAAATATAGCTGCCCAAGGTACTGCTAAATAAAACTCTTGCACACATCCAGCCTCTGAAATCTATCACGAACAACAAAGGAAGGCAATGGCATTCCCATTTATCTTCCTCAAACAGGATTTATAAAAAATAATAATAATGAAGACAACACACTAATAAGTGCAGCTAGCACTTACTGAACAATTCGCTGTGTTCCAAGTTTCAGAATAAGTGTTTCAGATGCATTATATCATTTAGTTCACATAATAATTTTATGATGTAAGAATAATTAACCGGATTTTACAGAAAAGAAAACTAAGCCTCATACTGTTAGTAAATAGTACCTCAGACTTTCCTGTTTGTGGCTATCCTTCTTCCAGGCAACCAATCAAGTCTCTTTTCACTGACTTTCACATATAAATTATGTTGAAGCAACATAATTAATTAGGAATGGCCCTCTTTAGGTGTTTCTCCACTTTAAAGATAAACGTGTCCAGATCAAGAGCTCGCTAATGTTTTTAAAACAGGTGTTTTAGAGTAGAGGGATCTTCCCAGCACCCCTCAAATAATCTTGATTATGGTTGCCCAGAAGCAGAACTGTCCACCCCTTCTACCCATGGAACTGAGCCTGACTCTGCAGTTTCAGTCACCATAAATATAATAGGTAGAGTATCTATTTCTTTTCCTACTGACCACATAAAATGTTTCATTTCTAATGGATTTTTAATAGGTCTTAAAGGCTTTCCTTTTGTCTAGCTCTCAGTAATTGCTGCTTTTTGTTATTCCTCAAGCAGTTGCTTTGACATTCTGAAGTCATCATACTTAAGACATGAGCTGCTTGGTATTCTATTCCATCTAATAATGAATGTTATGTAGGTAAAATAATGGTCCCCCATAGACACCTACATCCCAATCCCTGGAACCTATGAATAGGATACCTTACATAGCAAAAGAGATTTTGTAAATGTGATTACATGAAGAATATTGAGGTAGGGACATGTCTTGGATTAGTTGGGTGGGTTTAATGTGGTCACAAAGTCTTTAGAAGCGAGAGAATAGGATTCAGAGAACTGCTGGCTTTGAAAACAAAGGAAAGGGCTACAAGCCAAAGAATGCAGACAACTTCTATCGTGTGGAAAAGTCAAGGCTCCTTTGAGCCTCCTGAAGGAACCCAATGCTGCCAACATCTTGATTTTGGCCCAGGGAATCCATATTTTGGAAATCTGACCTGAGAACTGTAAGATAATAAATTTGTGGTGATTTGATACAGAAGTGATAGGAAATTAATTTAAATACCATTTATTCTGTTCCTATTATTGATACCTTGTTACTGGAAATGCTATAGCAACACAAAATGAATTGAACAGTGTATCGGTAGCCTCCAGTTTCTTTCTCAAAAGTACTCACCTGACTGTTTTAGAATTCAGTACTCTATTAGTTATTCTCAAACCTGAGTGTATCAGAATCACCTGGAGTTTCTGTTAAAACACAGATTACTGAGTCCCACCCCCCAAGAGTTTCTAATTATACTGTTCTAGGAAGAGATTTGAAATGTATCTTCATTTCTTCATGCTGCTGGGTTGAGGACTGAAGAAGCACTGTTGCAGCCTTGGCTGGAATTGCTTTGTTACAGGAGAGAACTACAATGGCAACAGACATGTCAATCCCACAGGCAAATACAGTGCAATAGGACCTAGAGTGGGTAGGGATGACACCAAACTGTTAACTCTGAGAACGGGGGTGAATTCTGTTATTCAATATACCTTAGCACAGTCTTTAGCACTAAGCTCCGAACGCAGTGCTCAATGAATAGTTCTTTTTTTATTATTATTACTGGGAGATAATAGGCATATAATATTATTTCCATTTTAAGTGTGCAACATAATGAATAATTTCTGAATAAACATGACAGCAATTCTTCATTCATTCAGTTACTATTTATTGACTGTCTCTTTTGTCCCTTTGTCCGCATCATTTTATGTGGCCTTTGGGGAAGGTACAGGAGTGAATCAAACAAGTGGGAATCTCTCTCCTCATGGTGGACTAAGGGACATAAAAATAAATCAAATCAGTAAATGACATGGAATGTTAGAAAGTGATCATTGCTGTGGGGAAAAATGATAAAGCAGGGAGGGGTATCCAGGCTGGGGAGCAGGGTGTAAATTTAAAGGGTGTGGGCATTGTGGGCCTTTCCTGGCTCCCACTAAGCCCTACTAAACTCGTTGAAAGAGAATACATTCCCTGAGTTCCCAGCTGCAGCACTGTAGGATCGACACCAAGATACTGCGAATAGAGAGAGAACATGTGGCTCATCTCTTCCAGGAGTTTACAACCAGAAGGCCCAATATAAAGGATGGAAATGCTTAATGCTGGCCCTGCTGTGCCCACCCTCCAATTACCAAGAACCTAGAGATGGCTGCAGACAAGCTCAAACCATTCTTCAAGAGTAAACCCAGGGGGTCCTGGCAAAGCCAGTGGAGGAAACATCAACTTCTTCCCTGATTCTGGGCCAGTACTTTCCCAAGCTTTAAAATAATAGTTGAGAGACCAAGAGGTTCATAAAGTTTCTTACATTTTCATTTTACATTTGAATAAGAGTAGTTTTTTTTTTCACTCCCAAAGCTCTCCTATATGTTGTTTTACAGGATCAAAAAGAGGGGAAAAATTTATAGAACTAATTCACTTGACAACTCTAGACAGAATATGACTTCCAATATTCTTCCAAAACAAGTGGATGGAAATTATACAGATCCTCAGGTGTTTTCAGGGAGTGATACACACATTTTTAAATATTTCAATAAAATAATGGAGCTAACTAAGTTCTTCTGTTCTTCCTCATGAAGATGTTCTTCATCTTCTATTGGTAAGATGTATCCCTTCCACTTGAGGCAGCCTCAAGAGTGAGCTTCTGAGGGGTACTGGCTGGTTCAGTCAATAAACAATGTTACTTGATCTCAGGGTCGTGATTTTGAGCTCCACATTGGGCCTGGAGCTTACTTTTAAAAATTTACTGAAGCTTCTTATATATACTGGTACAGTATAACCACAATACCTAGAAAGGTTCTTCTTTTTTTAATTTTTATTATTTTTTGAAAAAGAAAAAGCATGAGCAGGGGAAGGCCAGAGGAAGAGGGAGAGAGAGAAACTTAAGCAGGCTCCACACTCAGATGCAGGGCTTGATATGGGACTCAATGTCATGACCGTGAGATCATGACCTAAGCCAAAATCAAGAGTCAGACTCAACTGACTGATCCACCCAGGCACCCCTATAAAGGTTCTTCTTGAGGTCGAAGCAAATTCATTTATCCATTTCCTTTTAAGTTATCTCAATTTTTAATATTTGTTCTTTTCCCTAAACTACTTCTAAACTATTAGTTCTCAAACTTTGGTGCACATCAAAATCACCTGGAGGGTTGATTCAAACCAGTTGTTGGGCTCCATCTGTATAGAGGGTTGGGGTGGGCCCCAAGGTACCCAGGGGTGCTGATGTCACGGGTGTGGGGACCATACACTGAGACCTTCTGTTCTAAATAAAATTGAGGGGACCATCTGAAATTGCTTTTGTTGACCCTTATAATAACCCATCTTGGGGCCTAGGTGGCTCAGCTGGTTAAGCGTCCAACTTCGGTTCACGTCATGATCTTGCGATTGGTGGGTTCAAGTCCTGCATCGGGCTCTGTTCTGACAGCTCAGAGCCTGGAGCCTGCTTCAGATTCTGTGTCTCCCTCTCTCTCTGCCCTTCTCTCACTCATGCTCTGTTTCTGTCTCTCAAAAATGAATAAACATTAAAAAATGTAAATAAATAAATAACCCATTTACCTGAAGAGAGCAATAAGTAAACATCTTAGTTTCTCCTCCAGGCAAAACAACCCAGTCAGATTTAATCTTTCAATTGATATCCTTTTCATCAATTGTTCCTTTTTCCTAAATTCTCAGTGCTGGGAGGGGGGGG